>NC_141536.1:7952498-8252498 GCF_021556685.1 Rattus norvegicus
CAGCTTGCCCAGATGCTCCCAGGTGTCCTGACTCCTGAGGCCCCAGGGAGAGGGCTTCCCCCAGAACCTCCTCGGATAAAGAGGACATGTCGTCAGTGGTAATGGTTGGACCCTCTCCTAGGGTGTCCAGTGAGTCACCTGAAAACATGGCCTCCTCAGGTGGGGAAGGGAAGTCTTCTGAGCTGGGGTTGGGCTCACTGATATCACTCTTTGCTTGGGGAGTGGGAGGGGGTGGAAGGAGGTGGGTGACCCTGTGGATGGAGGACGTAAGGTCCCCACTGCCATAAGACAGCACCTCATCCACAGGAGACAGTATTTCAGTCAAGAAGCCACCTTCACCTGAGGGACTGGCTAGCTCTGTGGCACAGGGAGCTCCGCCCTCAGAAGGAGCCTGCGGGGTAGTAGCCACCTTTGAATCAGGTGAGGCCTGTAGGGGTTTCCTCTGCATGGATGGGCTTGTGACAGCATCCTGGGGCTCCTCCTGGCAGCCAGCTGAGGCCTCAGTAGGCATGCTTACTTTACTGAGACCTGCCCCTTCTAAGGAGGACGTGTCCAAAGGAACAGACAGTGACAGAGTCGAATCACTGACAGACAGACTCTGGGGTGGGAACACTGTGAAGGTGGCCACAGGGGACATCTGCCTGGTTTTCTCTGTATTGGATGTATCACTCAGACTACTATGGGTCCTGGAAGCTTCTTGCTCTCCCCCAGGACTTGGGGAGGTATATCTGGTATGGGGCCCTCCACTGCCTTCCAGGTTCAATGAACCATTTGTAGGCAAGGAGCTCCCTGAGTCTGGTTCAACACGAGGGCTGGGCTCTGCAAGGTTCTCACTGTTCTCTTCCCAGATTTGGCTGGAGGACTCTGACAGCTCTGACCCCAACTTTGGAGAAGGAGCACGTGGGAACAGCAGCGGCCAGCCAGCCTGAAGGGAGCTGAAGTCTGGCTCTAAACCTGCTGCCACAGCTACCTCCTCAGAGAAGCCACTGAGGAGTCTGGCCCCGCCACCTTCCAGTCTCTGCGGGGTCACTTGTTCTACATTGCCAGGAACCCCCTCTAGCTGAGGAAGGCCCTGGTGGAGACCCCAGAATGAAGGCAGGCCTGGGTCTTTCCAGGAATCATGAGCAGAAAGCTCCCTAGACCAACTAGGATCTGCATGCAGCAGGGTATCTTCAGCTTCTAAGTGGGACAGGGATGCGGGACTGTCAGAAAGCTGGACTAGGGTAGCCGTGGCTTTCTGAAACTCCTGGAGAGATGCACAGGAGAGGTTACTCGCTGAGTCAGCTGAGTGGGTGAGAGATAAGGCAGGGCCTTCAGAAGACCCTGAATGGTTACTAGAAGCAGTCTCAGAACACAGCTCCGAGATGGCAGCAGGCTGGCATGGAGGGCTGTCGAGGCGCCAGGCAGACTGTGCTTCAGCCTCATAGGCCGCAGGAGCTGCTGAGACGAATTGAATTAGGGAGGGGCTCACAGTTAGTACACCCTAGGTGGAAGACTATCCCAGAAGCAGCGTTAGTTACACTTCTATAGAGAGAGCAAGGGCAGTCCCAAAAAAGGGTGTTCCAACCGAGGACACTAAAAAGAGCAATGGTATCGGTGTGCTTAGTCTTTTGACAATCCCCAGTTAACTGTTCCTTCCTTCCCTACTGGTGGGCCTCATGTAGTTGTCCCCCAAGTGTCTGGACACAGCCTACAACCCCTCAGCTGCTGTTAGACCTGGTGGGTGGCCCTGCTTGGCTCACTTTGAAGTTTTAGACTCAGCCTGCAGCCCTGGGGGAAGGGGTCAGTAGAGTTCCCCCATCCCACCATGGCCGGCAACACGCCTTCAGAAAGACCTCACTTTGATCCAAGAGCTACTTCCCAACAGTCTCTACGTCAAGTGTTGAGCTAGTCCTGGGGTGGGGGCTGGGTCCTAAAGGGATGGGAGCCTCACCTGGTGGAGCAGCCTCCTGCTCAGCTTCCGGACGGGCCGAGCAGATGTCCCGGCTCTCCTGCTGACAGGCTCCGCCCCTGCAAGTGAATGGTGAAGCCGTGGCTGCTAGGGAAGGAGTCTTGCCTCCCAGCTGCCCCTGCCCCAGGACTCGCAGCCAGTAACCCCCATGCCACACTCTAGGAACAGCCCTGCCCGTCACCCAGCCTTGGAAGTGAACATTGCCACACTGGGATACCTGGGACCCTGCTTTTGATGCCTTTGATGACAGATGACATCTGACCACAGGTCACCTTGATAAGGTGACACTTCTAGACACCTGCAACCCCCAGCTGCACCTTGGCCCTTCATTGAGTATCAGTAGTTTTTGACACTAAGAGGGAGTCAGGCCCAGTAGGTAGTGTACTGCTGGACCCAGTCCAGGAAGGGTGGGGCTAGGGGTAGGCATGGAGAAGTTCCAGACGCTGACTGAGACTGTTTCCATGCTTCGTACCTTTACCCTACCCATGTTCCACACCTTTGCTGCTCTGACTCAGAGTGTGCCTCTTTTCGGGCTTCTTCCTTAGAGCTTCTGGAAACATCCAGCCCTTGGCTTGTTCTGTTTTCAGCCACGTGCTGGAAATACAGAGAAAGAAGTCCATCAGGGCCTCCCCACTTCCTCTGCTGGGGATCAAAGACTGTGCTTTCAGACACTGTTGCTAAGGAATAAAGATTACCCATTGAAGAGGACCCCAAGGATCCCAACCACCCAATGCCCCCTTTCACCCTGGGAAGACTTTCTTTCTGCACAAGCGTTGAGCATGAGGTGAGACCCAGGGAACCTTGCAGAACTGGATGAACTGTCTGGAATGCTTTCTGAGCCCTCGGCCCACAAGAGCCCTGTGTGATGTACAAGGTGGCCTCAGAGGCCACACGGCAGGCCAATGCTCCCTTTAACCTGCACACAGCACATGGCCACACCCCAACTCACTCTGGCTTCCTGGGGACAAGGACCATCTTCACTTAGGGACTGCCCATACTGTCCCTGCAGGCTCCAAGCATGGCTTTCTGTAGTAGCCAAGGGCCTCTCCACTGCCTGGGCAACACTGGGCTTGGTCTGTAGGTCTCCTGTGGGACAAACAGTGTGAATGCTGGCAGGTACAAATGCAAGTGGGGAAGGGAGTGGCTCCCAGGGGAGGGAATGTGGGAATCCAAGATGGACAGAAGACGTGACTGTGGCCCTTGGTTAGTGTGAGGACCCACATATGCGATTATGTGCTTCCCAAATTACCCTCTTGGGTGGTTAGTGATATGAAGTCCCAGGGAAAAAGAACGTAAGGAAAGTCATTTAAAATGCATAGCCCTATTCTCAGGTGTGGTGGGACGCACCTTTACCACAAGCTAGCACTTGGGAGGCAGCAGGCTGGTCTCTGAGGTCCAGGCCAACCTAGTTAACATCTCGAGACTGTCTCAGAAGCCCTTTCTTCCTCCTTTGGGGAACCTCCCACAGGTGGCTGGGGGATCCTTGCTAGAGCTGTTCCTTTCCTGTCTCAGAGCTGTACTGAGGCCCTCTAGCACAGTGATAGGCATGGACACTCAGGCAAGGGTATGGCTGGATCTTCCGAGGCAAGCTAAAAGGCTAGCCAAGTGGGCACAACGCAGGACACAGCAGAGCCTCCCCAGGTTACACCTTCACATTCCTAGATCTGAGTTCTGAGGCCTAAGGCCTCTGGCTGGACTGGAGCTATAACGCCTAAAGCTCTCATCCAGAGCCTGGGGTCATCGCAGGAAGGACCCTGAAGTTCTCTAATGGTCACACTGAGTGTTCCTGAGGACCTTGTAGGTACTATCTTCTGACTAGGGAGCAGCTGGCACTGGGTCAGCCTGGAGCATCCCAGACCATCGCTAACAAGCTCCACTATCATGGTCCTGGCACCATTTCTTAGGCCCCAATCTCTTCATCTGCAGGGTGGTTAATAAGTGTGTTCTCTCAAGAGACAAAGGTCTGTTCAAGTGTGGTGTAGACAGTGGATGCCTGCAGCATGACAGCTAGTGCACACATGACCACAGGGCAGAAGAGAGCAGCATGAATAGTTAGGGGCATCGGGCAGAACAAATAAATGTTCAGAGAGTCCTGAACAATGGTTAGGAGAGGTTGACTCTAGCGCATCCGTCCTAGCTCTCAGGTAATCCCCACGCACTGGGAATTGCATCCGTTCTCTTCAGAGTAACCTTCATGCTCTGGGAAGGTCTAGTTTTTCCTAACTGACTTGAGACTCACCCTCTTAGCCCCTAATGTAGAGGACCTTGGTCCAGCACAGTCTGGCAAGATTTTACATCCTTCCTGCTTCTGAGGGTAGGTGCTCAGTAGGGGGGTAGAGTAGTGGAGCTGGGATGCGGGAGTGGGTAACTCAGAGGTGGCCTCCATTCTGAGAGCCAGCCAGGCCGTGGGCAACCTCCAGAGGGAGAAGTGGACTCTCCCACTCCTTGCAGATCAGGAGTTCTGACCTCAAGGAGGCCTCAGGGCCAAGTACGTGGTTCAGAAAGTGAAGAATTTGATAGGTATAAAACTGTGGTCAGCTAATGTGGACAGGATGCTTCTGTTGTTGCTTATCTCTAAGTTCTTGGAAATGTCTAGATAAAACCAAGCTAAAGCTGAAATGATCAGACCAAGAATTGTCTTTAATGCCCCCAGAGGAGCAGCCAAATCATCTCCCATGGGCAACAGAGTCGGCCAGTCTTCTAGCCATGAAGGGGTCCGCGGGCATGATGGGGGAGCTATAAGTATTTGTCTTCTTCGACTTTCCCTGGGGACCTCCCTGTCCTTGCTCGAATGCTGAACTCCAGCCTTGGACAAGGTCCGCTGGATGTGGGGGAAGCTCCTGGTCAGATCCACACGGGGTGGTCCACAGACCATCTCCAGAGGCCTTACCTGGAGGAGGCAGTTCCTTGGCCTCCTGTGGCTTTGGCTGAGAGACCGAGCTGCCATCTTTCTTGGTGACCTGCATCAACAAGACAGACGGAGAGATATACCAAAGGTTACAGGAGCTACCTGGGGAGAGAACTCTAGAACTAGGGTGCCCAGGGGCCACCAACACCACAGGGGCTAGAACATGGGCATCCAAGAGTCTCAACCAAGATCAAGCTTCAGACTGGGAGAATGACAGGGGATGGTCCCCCAAACAGGCAGGGCTGGGGAGAGGAACTCGCTGAGGGTTACATACGGGGGCGGTTGGGGTTTTCTGATGTCCAGGGTCCAGTGAGCTCAAGTAGAACAGACCAGGAAGAAAGACACAAGGCTGTTTTCCAGGTCCTGAAAGAGATAGTGGCTAGGGTCACTCATACTGGCCAGCCTGGGCAGAACCCAGACTTAGAGGCAGCACACAGTCTGCTGCTTTGAAGCAGCTTCATCCTCTCTGTAAGGAGGGACACAAGGGCCCCACGGCTGCTCCTAACACCTCCTTCTACACCTGCTTCATCCTCTGACCATAATGCTGACTGGTCCCCCGCCCAGGCCCAAAACTCTTCGGCATCCCTGACCACAGATGTCCTGGGGGACCAGCTCTACCCTCTGTCCCCCAGACTGCGCCTGGTACCTTGGAGTCCAAGCTACTGTGCTGTTCAAGTCATAACCTGCAAAACTTGGGCGTGAGATCTCATTTGCAAGAGGGCCTGTTCAGATATAATTAAGAATCTCTGCACAAGTTCTTAGAGTTGGGCCAGTCCAAACTTTAAAAAGAGAGAGAATAAGAGCGGAAGTGAACGCAGGAGAAGAGTCAGGCACAGGGAGGCAGAGACTCGGGACAGCCTTAGGTCTAGGGACATCTGAAGCCAGAGGAGCTAGAAGGGCCTTGCCCTGCAGCCTTTGGAAGGAATGTAGATTTGTCACTTTCGACAAGCCAGTGTGTATATTTGTTTGCAGAACTCTACCGTGGCAGGCACCAGAAATGAATATGACATTGATCACAGGGAAAGACTGATATCAGGGAGGGGAGGGGTATTGGGGGAGGGGGGCACACAATGGGGCACAGGCTGAGCAGTCACACCAGCTGCCCATGAGCTGATGGGGACAGGAAGTGCGGGAGGGAGACTTCCTGGTGGGACAGTGAGCAAACCTGCCAGGCCATGGGGAGGTGGGAACAGACAGGAATCACAGTAAACCCCACTAAAGTTCCTGCCTAGGACTTCTGCCTTGAACCAGGAAAAAGGACTCCCTTCATCCCAGGGGAGGGCATGCTCAGCCCTAATTCTTACAGCGGGACCTGGCCAGACCTTGCTGCTCTGACAAGTTTGTGTTCTGACCTGCCTGTGGCAGCCTCAGGCCTACACTGGGTGGCAGGCCAGATTAGCTCTGCAGCAGGGGAGCCTGTCTGGGCAGCTCCCTGTGGCATCTCAGGCCTCCTGTGGCCCAGCCCGATGAACACTCTGATGCAACTTAGAATACACAGGGAGGCCTGGGTAGCCCAGGTCACACACTGGCCTGGTGGCCTAGTATGTAGGACGGTCTCACCCCAAGTTTAATACTGCCCCTACAGAAGGCTGCGGCCAACTGACTGAGGGATTGTCTATTCTTGGCTGGTCACTGCCACTCTCCTGAACTACCTTGGCCATCATGTTCACTGTCCATGGATGGGTTTCTGGTCCCAGGCGTGACATCCATTTGCTTCAGGTACTCATCTGCAGCTGAAGTTGTCTGGGGTGGTGTCACTTTCTTCTGCTCATGGGAAAGGCTGGAGGGAAAGACACAGTAGAACAGATGTGGTGTGCACTCAGCCCTTATCCCCAGAGCCACCTTGAGCTATATTCAGGGGCAGATGTGACCAGTAGCCAAGCAGAAGACAGGGTCTTGGTCCGTCTTCACTCAGCAGCTTCTCAAGCAGGACCTGTGCCTCAGATGGAGAAGTCGTTACGGGGCATGGGTGGGGACCTAGGAGCTCCTGATCAGGCCCACCATCACGTGAGCAGCAGCCAGCCTGCCTCTAGGTACCCTGGGAAAACTCTAGAAGTTCAAAAGGAGGACCTCTAGAAGTTTTCCAAGCAGCAAGTTCTGTAGATCAGTTTATGGCCAGGAATAGGTATGCTGTCTTGGCCTGACCTGCACCCTGCTGACAGGGGCAGAGGAGGCCACAGAGGGTCTACTTCTGCCAAAGCTGGTGAGAGACACCAGAGAGAGCTCCAGAAGACCCATCTCTTGTGGGTCAGCCTGAGGCAGGTGCTTCTCAGAGGTGGCTCATTCAGTCCCCACCCCCACCCTTAAGGTGGAGGGAGGGAGCCCAGGAACTAATGTCTAGGACTTGGGTGGTAATAGCCTCCCCAGAGCTGGCAGCAGGTGCCTGAGGAAGAGGGGATGGCCAGGGTGAGAACCATCTGTAGATCACCACACCCCATGCTTGGCAGGGTAGAACAGTGTTTCCAGCATGGGGAAGCCAGGAAGGTGCGTATGGAAGGAGTCCTGCTGCTCCTTCCTGTGGTCAAGGGACACTCCTCAAACTCCTCCAAGCACAGGCAGGAGCCTCGGTGTCTTTTGCTGCAGGTGGCCTTGGCGGCCAGGCCTCAGAAAGAGTCCAGCTGCTGCTGACCATAGGAAAACCCTATAGTAAGTAGTCCTATAGTAAACCCTATAGTAATCCCGGAGACTGGCGTGGCCACCGACTTGCTGCCTGCCACCGTAAGGCAGGCTGTTGAGTGCTCTGTCATTTCATACCCACAGGAGCACTCTAGGAAGCTCCTTGTGCTCACACCCCTGCCAACCATAACCTTGAGCTCAGGACCGCTCTGGTCCTCCCCTGCCCTCTCCAGGAGAAGCTGAGTGCAATGGGATCCAAAGGCAGAAAGCAATTACAGGAAAGGCTTGCCAAGGCAAGTGCGAGGGCCAGCGCCCCTCACTCCAACCCTGGCCCACTCACTGTGCACTTTCCGAGCTCTCAGAGATTTCCTGGGGGTGGTGGCTTTGGGAGCTTCCAGACCTGTGCCCCTCCAGTTTCTGACTTGCCTCGGAGACCTCTTCCCAGGCGGTCTTGACTCTGGGGCTGCAACTCTGGTAAAAGCAGCACAGGGCAAGCCTGGTGTGGCCACCAGTCCCCTCTTCAGAAAAGCAGGAGGCAGGTGCACACGGCAGTAGCCAACTCGGGACAGCCTCAGCACTGTGGATGGCACAGGCCCATGGGAGTGGACACCAGCTGGAGCAGGCTGCCCCGGCCTTATCAGGCCTGTACCCCTACTGAAAGGTGCAGACAAAAGGCAGAGCTGGCATTTCTGCTCAAAGTTACCCAGAGGCATGGAGAACTCTAGTCAGGCAGCCCAAAGTCCTCTCTCCTGAAGACTGGCCTATGGCATATGCTACAGAGAGCAGTTCACCCAATTTTTGTCCCTATCCTTAAGGTGAGACCACTGTCCTTTGCTAACAGAATTAGGGGGAGCACAAAGTGACTGAGGTTGACCATGCCCTCATCCATACATGATTTCTTGCTCTCTGCTTTGTGAGAGCAGCACAAAGAGACCAGAGAGGAACTCTGGTCCACTGACACAGTGGAGTTTTTTGTTTTGTTTTTTAGTTTTTCAAGACAGGGTTTCTCTGTGTAGCCTCAGCTTGTCCTGGAACTCACTCTATAGGCCAGGCTGGCCTTGAACTCAGAGATCTGCCTCCCTCTGCCTCTCGATGTCTTGTCTGAGTATCCAGCCTCACCAGTGGGTCCCAGGGCTGCCGGGGACACCGAGGTCCCTTCCCACTGCTACTCCCTTACTGCTGGCCCTTCTGAGTGATACCCTGGACCTCCTCCAGCTAGACTCTTTCTTTCCCTTCCCTCTGCTAGGCTTGACACCTCCCGCATGGCCTTTCTTCTACCCTTAGTCTGTAATAACTACCACAGCTTGGAAGTCTGACTCTTCCCTCACAGTACTTCTGTGGGGACCCCAGCAGGTCATCTTCTCCCTCTGCAAAATCACCCAGCCCCAGACCCGCGCCGATAAGGATGACGAACACGACACAGAGGAGCCAGGTAGAGGCTGAGAGTGCCTACCTTCAGTAGCCGGCCTCGTACCCGGAGCTCCTGCCGCAAGTGGGCCATTGACCTCTGCACATTGAGGATAGACTGCTGATGTTGCAGAAGCTGCTTTCTACCTTGGTGCAGGGACAAGTACATCTTCTTTAGGTACTGGATTTCCTTCTGAAATTCCAGAGGAGAAAATCCCAGTTAGGATACAGGGGCAGGGAGGGGGCATCAGGGGCCTCTGCCTCTTGTGTTGTCTGGGCCTCTCTCCCCTCCACGGCTCTCCCCACTCAGCCTCTTAGTTCTTGCTTTTCTCTGATTCTGGTCAGGAAGTCCCAGCTGGAGACAGGAGGGGCACTGGGGTACTCCCAAATGGAGCTGGCCCAGCTCATCCCTGCCCACACTCCACATGTTGGCCACTGCCCTGCCTCTCTAACACACCTTTATTCTAAACACCTCCCAAGACGTAGGAAAGAGATAACTGCTGCTGTTCAGTGGTGACTTGAGGACCCCAGAAGCCAGGCCACTTGTTGCAGGCCACAGCTGGCAGGAGTCTAGGCCTGGTTTAGACCCAGGGACGTCTAGGACCATGTGGCAGCCTAGATTTGAAGTCCTCTGACCATGGGCTATTCCTGACACCATATGGTTCTAAGTAACATTGGAGGAGCAAGAAAGAACTCAAGGATGTTCTGTGGGCCAGGGTTACTCTGGGCCCTCCACTGGGAGGGCTGAAGGGCCACTTCTGTGTGACCACTCCTTGCCCACGCCTACCCGTTCCTTCTCAAGTCTGCTGAAGATTCGTTGCTGCTTTGCACACAGAGTGGCCCATGCTACTTCACGTCCCATATTGCCCAGGCACCTAGGAGAGGGAAAAAGCCACAGGCAGCCATGATGGTCTGTTCAGATACAGAAGGAGAATCATAAACCAGGACCGGGACAACCCTGGCAGCCAGGGCTACCTAGACGATCCCCCATGGAGGAGACACCAGAGTCTGGGGGCCCCAGCTTGGGCTGTCAGTCTTCCCTCCCACCATGTTAATGATTGTCTCACGGTCTAAGGGACTAAGGCCTAAGATGACGTAGTCTCCCATGTGGAGACCACATGCAGGCAAGGGGTTCTCCACGGTCGCCCTCAGCATGTCATGGCCGGACTCTGAATGGAGCAGCCCTCGGAGGCTGGCCCTAACAAGGCCAAGAGACTTTTGGATGCCTCTCACATGCAGGAAATACCATGTCTAAGAAATCCTCCTGAGACAGGCCCGCAATGTTCGTAATGGTGAAAAGTTGGGTGCTTGCTAAAGGTATGACTGAGGACAGGTCAAGGGGACACACGACCCATGTGTTAAGAAGCATGTGGTGACGTGAGTGAGGCCTGAGTCCCCATCAACACTCTGAGAAATCCTACAAATGCTACAAGCATCGCATAGAGAGGAACAACATCACACAGAGGGGGAAGATGACTGCTTTTCATTTTTGGGGACACTTTACTATTTTACCTAAATTTCCACAAATGCCTATCACGCCTGGATCATTACAGCTGTCTTGCAGGGTGGGGTGGGTGGGTGGCGGCAGGAAGCACACTGACAGGGGTGGAGCAGAGCCAGCCACAAGCTGAGCTCACCCTCTCTGGTGCTCCAGGTAGGCCAGCTCAGCACGGGCCTTTTCCTCCAGGGCCAGCTCACGCAGTCGCAGCACGGCAGTCTGGTACTGTGCGCGAAGCTCTTCGTCTCTCAGACTCTGTTCCAGCATTGCAACATTGAAGCGGTGGAAGTCTCTGGGCCCTTCTGTTTGTGGCTCTGGCCTCGCTCCGTTCCACTGCAGAGAGGTACACTAACCTAGTCTTGTCACTGCTGGGACCTCTCAAGAGCCGGGAACAGATCCCAGCTCTCAAGAAGATACCACTGACTCCAAGAAGTCCCCCTGAATGCCCACTAGCTTATCCCCTCACCATGCTCCCTTCTTGGCAAGGCACCCCTTCCCGACTGTTAGCTCCCAGAGGACAGGCAGGGTCCTCATCACTTGGCCACACGCCCACCCCAAGCTAGGCAAGACCCTTGTGTATACTCTGCAGAGTTTTAGCAAGGCAGTCTGGTCTATGTGTAACCCCACCCAACGTACCCTGTGGTCATGTAGACCCTCAGCAGTCACCCAGTGTGGGAAGAACAAGCGGAGTGGCTGCCAGCTGCAAAGACGGCCGATGGGATGGCAGGGTGGCCCTCCCAAGACCAGGACCAGTGGGGACCCACTGCCCATCACCAAAGCTGTGCCCGTTCTTTGTACCTGGTAAGTAGGTCTGTCTGAAGGGTGGAACTTGGCTGGAACCAGCAGGGAGGAGGGTGTGCCCTGCTGCACCGGTTCTGAGAGAGAAAGAAGACCTTGGTTGGCCCCCAGGGAAGTGGTGGCAGGTGCTCAGGGGCCTTTCCTACAAGAGGTCCAGACAAACAGAGTGTATACAGGCAGTCAGGAAAGGTTCACAGCTGGCCTGTGACACCAGAGCTTGAGGCAGTGCTGGAGGGGACCTCCGGCCTCCTAAGCTGAGGTTCTGAGATGGGACTCACAGTTGTACACAGGAGCAGAACAAACACAAGGCACTCAGTGACAGCTCTGGCTCTCACAGGAGACACGGAGGCCAGAGGGGAAGGATGCCCTCTGTCTGGTACCAAGCAGGGGCAGGGCACTGCTGAGGCCAGACTCCCTGTTCACGCAGCTCCCTCTCTGCTTATCCCTGTAATCTATCCCGCTTTGGTGGGTTTCATGGAGAAGGCCTTTTAATTAAAAATAGTTAAAGGATATTTTTCACACCTCACCAAGAAAGGGCAAGAGGAACTAGATGGTGGTCATATCTGAAATTATGTTTTATACAGACATTTGCATAACTTTCTCATACACGAAGGAACATTTTTGAGACACTTGATATCAGCAGCCCAGCACAGTGCTCGCAGACAGAAACAATGGCAATATCCCAAGAGAGGTACAGTTCAGGGACAGCAAACTGAGGTAGAGCCTGACAGACCCCCCGTAGAGCAGACAGAGCTGAGTCTGGGAAGATGGGCGCTAGGGTCCACAGAATGGTGAGGGAACCACGAAGAGAACCCCAAGGCTCTCTGCTTCTAGTGACCAGCATCTCTTGGTGTTCAGGTGAGAAGTGACTGGATCTGCGCAGGTAAAGTGCATCCAGAAAGGGGCTGTGGGTTCTGTGCCTCGTGACCTATAGATCACTGGACAGCACACAGACAGATCATCTTGCCTCTTTTGAGAAGTTTCATCAGCCTTAGTAGTGATCAGGATCGAACTGGCTAGTTACAGAAGTAAAACTTGAAAGGATCAGATTAAGCCCAGTACCTGCAGTTGAGACAAGGCTTAGGAATGTGTATAGAGACCTGGGTGTGGTGCTTATTCAAGGCCAGTCTGGTCTATAGAATGAGCTCCAGGGCAGCCAGGGCTACACAGAGAAACAAAAGAGGGAAAAAACTGTTTATAGAGACTGGAGACCTTGGCTCTAAACGGAACAGCTGTATCCCAGTCCTCTCCTCAAGGCTCAGAGATCTTCATGGAAGAAGAGCCAGGGGTAGCTCATAACCACAGGGAATCAGTGTTTCCTGGTACAAGGTAGCTGCACAAATGAACTCCCAACAATTGACCTAACATGCACAAGATCTATGCAAACTCAGGCTGGATCAAATCCTAGTGTGGTGAGGGACAGGAAGTCCGACCACTGGCTCAGGAGCTGAGGGCATTTGATAACTCTTGGGAAAGAAAGAACCGGTTTTCTTTAAGGGTGTGACCCTTCCACTTCCATGGCAGGCTCCACACCCAGGAGTATTTGGAAACACAAATTAGACTCCATGGTTTGGAGGGAGAAAGAGGGAACATGGAGAATGTGAGGGTGAAGTTGGGTGTTAGGGTTGGGGTGCATCTGAGTAATTTAGGGGGTTGAATATGATCCAAAATATGGTTTGAAATTCTCAAAGAACTAATAAAATCCTGTTTTTAAACAATCGCGTGAATAGAAACAAAAATATCTCATACTGAGGTAAAGTTCAGAACAGGCAGCAGTAAGCAGAGCAACAGGTAGGAAGTCATCAGCTAAAATCTGCACAGAGACGGGTGCTACAAGTAAGACGATGCCACAGAGAGAGAAGCTTGCTACCAAGCCTGACGGTCCGGGTTTAATCCCGAGGACCCACATGGTGGAGAGAGAAGACCAATTCCTGATAGTTGTCATCCAACCTCCCCATGCATGCCTTGTCATGCAGCCCCTCGGTCAATAAATACATGTAAAATTTTCAAACAGAAGAAGTTTTCATAGCTGTCTTCATGTGTTTAAAAGGATAAGTCCTCTGCTGGGGGGATGGCTCAGTGGTTAAGAGCACCACATGCTCTTCTAGAAGACTTGGGCTAGATTCTAGGATTATACATGTAGGCACAACACCCATATACATAAAATAAATCAACCACAAAGGTTAACACAACTATGAAAGACGTAAGAAGAGATATGAATAGAATTTCCAAAGCTGAACGTTTCATATCCTTCAAATGAAGACCGAATTGATTAGACGACATTGCCGAAGAAAGAAATCACAGCATCGAGTGTAAAAGTAAGACCTGGGAGTTTTCCAAAACGGCAGAAAGTGATAACCCAAGATCAAAGACGCTTAAACCCCAGCACATGAGCGTGAAACTAGGGAGTGTCACTACAAACTTGCTTGAGAAACAGAAAAGCAGCCAAGCAAATGGACACGGTGCCTGCAAATGAAAAGAGGAACGGCAGAATGGGCTCCTTGCACATGGAGCAAAGTAAGTAAGAAGACACTAGGGGTGGCGGGTGTGCTTCCTGGGAATCAGACTGCTCGGTAGCAGGCGAGGATGTAGGAAGCCTGGGGTTCAACCCCAGCACTGCAGTACACACACACACACACACCACACACCACACACCACACACCACACACACACCACATACATCACACACACACACACACACACACACACACCACATACATCACACACACACACCACACACACGCACACCACACACACACATCACACACACACCACACACACATACACACACATACACACACATCACACACATACACACACACCACACATCACACACACACACCACACACCACACACACACCACACACACACCATATACATCACACACACACCACACACACACACACCACACACACACCACATACATCACACACACCACACACACACACACCACACACACCACACACACACCACACATACCACACACACACACCACATACCACACACACACACACACAAACACCACACACATCACACACACACACCACACACCACATACATCACACACACACACACCACACACACACACCACACACACACCACATACATCACACACACACACCACACACACACACACCACACACACACCACATACATCACACACACACACCACACACACACACACCACACACACACCACATACATCACACACACACACCACACACACACACACCACACACACCACATACTACACACACACACCACACATACTACACACACACACACACACACAAATACCACATACATCACACACACACACCACACACCACACACCACACACACACCACATACATCACACACACACACCACACACACACACACCACACACACACCACATACATCACACACACACACCACACACACACACCACACACACACACACCACACACACACCACATACATCACACACACACACCACACACACACACACCACACACACACACCACACACACACCACATACATCACACACACACACACACACCACATACCACATATACACACACACACACACCACACATACCACACACACACACACCACATACCACACACACCACATACTACACACACATACCACACATACCACACACCACCACATACCACACACACACACACACAGACACACATACAGACACACACACACACACACACACACACCACACACACACACTAACCTATAAAAAAATCTACCCAGACCCAGGCATGGTGTCCATGCTTTTAATCCTAGCACTCAGGAAGCAGAAGCAGGCAGATTTCTGTGAGTTGAAGGCCAGCTTGATCTACACAGTGAGTCCTAGGCCAGCCAGAGCTGTAAAGTAAGACCGTATTTCTACAATGTTTTTTTTTTTTTCTTTTTTTTTGAGCTGGGGACCGAACCCAGGGCCTTGCGCTTGCTAGGCAAGTGCTCTACCACTGAGCTAAATCCCCAACCCCCAAGACCCTATTTCTAAATAAATACTTTGTCCAGTAAGGAGTCTTTAAGGAACAAAAAGTAGAATGAAGATGCTCTTGGACACACAAGTGTTTTTATTTTGTTTTCTGTTACTGGTAGATGTTCATGTCAGGTGAGGGACATGGAAGTATTGTTAACCAGAAATACGATCTTCCCAGAGAAATCAGGAGTGTCAAAAACAGTGGCTGAGAACTCGGTACAGCCTCACTCTAGGCCTGGGTCTAATCTAAAACTAGTAAAAGAGAATCGTTTGTCAAAAATATGTCAATGAAAGATGGGCTTAACATTTTGAAGGTTGACTTTTATTTTATTATTTTGAGTTATGTGTATGCGTGTGCCTGTTGTGTGAATATGTACACAGGTGTGCAGGTGTTCATGGAGGCCAGAGGAGTCCAGTCCTCTAGGACTGGTTATAGATGGTTGTGAGCCACTCAGTGTAGGTGCTGGGAATTAAACTCTTGCCCTCTGGAAGAGCAATGTGTACACTAAACCACTGAGCTTTCTCTCCAGCCCTGTGTTTATTTTTTATTTTATGTGCATGAGTGTTTGCCTGTATGTATGTATGTATGTATGTATGTATGTATGTATGTATGTATATGTATGTTTGTATGTATGCTTGTGTATATGTATTGTATGTATGTGTATATATTGTATGTATGTGTATGTATGTTTGCATGTATGGATGTGTATATATGTGTGTATGTATGTATTATGTGTATGTATGTGTCTGTATGCATGAATGTGTGTATGTTTGCATGTATGTACACATGTGTGCATGTGTGTGTATATGTATGTGTATACATATGTATGCACACTTGTGTGTATGTATGTGTGTATGTGTATGTGTGTGTGTGTATGTATGTATGTGTATGCATGTGTGTATGTATGCACACATGTGTATATGTAGGTGTGTGTATATGTATGTGTATAATTATGCATGCATGCATGTGTTTATATACCATGTAAGTGCCTAGCACCCACAGATCCAGAGGAGAGCAGTTGTAAGCCACCATGTGTGCTGGGAACTAAACCTCCCTCCTCTGTTAGAATAGCAACCACGGAGCCCTTTCTTCAGTTCCCACCACGGAAGCACATTTTAGCGCACTGAATAAACATATCAGTATACCATATATATCAGTATGCCACATCAGTACAAAGGTGAAGTAGAAATCGCCTGTGGCCTGCACGCTATCAGCCCTAAGGCACCCACTGTGATGTGGGTATGGCTCACCCTAGCTCAACGCTGAGGAAGAGATCATTAAAGACTATCTAAGGGGTGCACACACATAATCTCAGTGCTCCAGGCTGAGGGGTGGTGCACGCGTACAACCTCAGCACCCCAGCGGGGAGGTAGAAAGGCTGTTATGAGTGAGAGGTCAGCCTGGGCCACATAGTTTCAAGCCAGGCTGGGTTGCCCAGTGAGAGCCTGTATCAACAAACCAAATAAAAAAATAACCCAGACGGAGGCAGATAAAGTGAAAAAAGAAAATAAAAGATAGAAGAAACAAAAAATGGACATCAAGGTGAATAACCTGAACCTGATTCTGAGGCCAACCCCAATGCTCGTAAATAGGATAAGCCTCTCAGAAGTCAGAGACTAGATTAAAAAGAGGGCAACACCCAACTTCATACTGCTCACAAGAACACACTTCAAATACAAAGCAGGAGGCAGATGCCCCTTCTCCTAGTCACAGGAAAGCTGTCACCGCCTACAAATGTCAAAGCAGGCTTGGGAAAGCGTATGTGGCTCAGCTGATAATGCTCATGGCAGGAAGCCCAAAGTCAAAGCCTAGCACAGCATAGACCAGACATAAGCACAAACGTTTGTAATCCCAGCACTTGGGAGGCAGAGGCAGGGGGCTCAGAAAGTTAAAGTCATCGCAGCTACATAGGGAGTTCCAGGCCAGCCTAGGAGAGCCTAAGATGATAGCATAGGGGAAAAAACCCAACGACAAACAAAACAGAACAACGTACATACAAGGTGGACTCGAGAACAAACACATTGCAGAGGTGCCTGGACCAAGAGGGCCAGTGCATCAAGAGCCCATCAGAATCCTAAATGGTTTCGTTGGGGGTTTTTTTTTGGTTGATGTTGTTGTTGGTTTATGTTTGTTTTTTTATTGTTGTTTTTTGTATGGTTTCTTTTTTTCCAAGACAGGGTTTCTCTGTCTAGCCCTGGCTTCCCTGGAACTTGCTGTGTAGAACAGAACAGGCTAGCCTTGAACTCCCGAAGATCCACCTGCCTCTGTCTCTGCCTCTCAGGCGCTGGATTAAAGAGGGGTGTCACCACCCCCTGGCTTAGAATCCTAAATGTTTATGTGCTGGTAGACAAGCCCACAACTTGACATTTCAGTACTGTGCCCTTCCCTCCCAACCCCAATAACAGGTCCATGTGAGGCAGAAGACTCCCCAAGCAAAGAGCAGGTTTGAGCAATTCTATGTGCCAACTGGTCTACCAGGATTGCAGAATGCTCCACCCAACAGCTGCAGAACAGAGCATACGGTATATATTAGCAAAAGTGTGGAGATGATCAAACATTTACAAATGAATTTTATAGCCACCAGAACTAGACAGAGGGGCCAAACTTCCCAGAGAAGTGGTCAGATGGACCTGGGTGTGAAGCTGTAGCTGGCATGACTAGCTCTCTGAGGATAAAAGTTCATCTGGAGGTTTTACAGCGCCATCCTCACCCATTTTACCCCTGCCAGCATAGGTCACACAAGACACTCACCTGCAGAAACTGCCTTTGCTTCCTCAAGATGCTTCAAGGACCAGGTGTTGTCTCTATGTGGGGAAAGCGGTGATATAAGGGCCAGAAAACCACCAGAGCTTATTGTCATCACCAGCACCTGAAACCTGAAGTCGGGTCACCCGTACTCCTCTACCCTGGGGTTGGGGGGTGGCATCTGGCCTCAGCCTTGGCCTCACTTGGATCTGGTTGTCATCGTGTGGAGAGAGAATGTGCTCGGCTCTGGGCCACCACACATCTGCTGCTGTTTCTGTTTTGAAGACTCTTCTGGCCCTTGCTGGACTGAGGGTTTCTCCATCCACCTCTGTGAAGAAAAAGAGTCTGGTTTTGCGGCATGAGAGATAAGGTTCTGTGGCTGGCCAGGCCAGGCTGGATCCCAGGACCAGGCAAGAGAGACACACAGGAGTTTGTATGTCACGCATACCACAGGTCATAAGCTCTGGGCTCCAACAGAGAGCTACTGCTCAGTGCCTAACAGGTCCTGAAGTGGGACCAGTGGGAGACAACGATGACTACCTGTGACCCAGCTCTGGAAGCAGCCATGGGCACCCACCCTAGTGTGGATGTTCCTGGGACACGAGTGGACAAAGCATCCAGTCTCTTCAAACAAGTCCCTGTCCCCTGTTCACGTGGTTGTGCTCCCTCTGAGACTGTTGGTGCCTCTCTGCCTTCACCAGCGTGACCGACAGTGTGACCGACAGCGGGACCGGCTTTAGAAGGACCAATGTTTATACCCTCCGGAAAAAAAAAACTGTTCTGACTTGCTGTGGAGATTTCAATCCACCGAGCAATTAAATTGGTTCAATAATCCGTCGTCTCCTTGGCCCCACCCCTCATTACCCCATTACGACACTGTGCTATGTTTTACTTGGATGCTTACACCCCGCTCTGTCCAACGTTTAAAGCTGCAGATAAGTCACATTGCAAGCGCCACTGCTAATCAGATTCTGGTTCAATACTGAGCCATCCCCAGCACATAGGCTGAGGGGTACGGTTATACCTCACCATTAGAAAATAAATGAGGGAGAGATGCAGGAAAAACCCTGCTAATTAAAGGCTGAAGTCTACCATTGCATGGATAGCCTTGTAGGCTCGACACAAAAGGAGGACTCCCTTTACCGGTAGGGCTTCTCCTTCTCTGACCATAACCCCCACAGGCCTCTACCTGCAGGATGTCATGTAGCCTTCGTTAGATTACAGGTTCAACTTCCTTTCTGCCTATAAGAAGCCGTTCTGCTAGCACCTGGGATTTCAGGAAGCTGGTCCCAGTATGCCATTACCTTCAGTACTCACAGGGCTTTCAAATACTCCCCCACCTCCCCACTCCCCCACCTCCCCACTCCCCCACCTCCCCACTCCCCCACCTCCCCACTCCCCCACCTCCCCACTCCCCCACCCCCACCCATTCGTAGTCTCTTCTCCATTTGCCCTCGTGGACTGATATCGGCTGACCATTCCCAGGGCAGGGGCAGGGAGGGTCAGAGGTGGGGTAGAAGGGACACTGGGCAGGGCTGGCACACCACTTAAGGCCTCAGCTGACCTTCAGCTGCTGTTTGAAGAGAAGTTCATCGAGTGCCATTTGTGTCTCACACACCTCCTGCTCTGCTCGCTGCCGCAGAAGGGCCATTGCTTGCTCCTGCTTCTGCTGGTCCAGCTGTCATGAGAACCACACCCCAGGTTCACCTATGTCTCGCTGGCAATGGGGCATGGGGTCACCTTAACAAATCCCATGTCTGGTCAGGCCCTGCTCCCCCTAGCAACTGATTACTCTTTCTCTCTGTGGCTTCTCTATCCAGGCTGAGCAAAAGTGGGTAGAGGCTGCTTCTAGACCCTCAGTGCTAAGTTACAGAGCCTTCTATTCAACCTTGGAGACAGAGGCTGCTCACAGCTAACCTCCAAACAGAAGAAGCCTAAAGGAGACACAGTTACCACTGGCCTGGGATCATGGCGTAGGACATACCTTCAGTGACACGAGAAAGCTGGAAGATTTCAGCTGGAAATTGGTCAGGTGCCCATCATGCAGGCCTCTGGAATGTGGCCTCTCGGGCTCCTGCTGACCTGCAGACCACGGAGGAGGGCACCTGAGTGGCAGGTACGCTTTGAGCCTCTCTCCTGGTTGAGCCTCAGCGCTTCTTGGCCTGCAAGGAAACTGAGGCCAGAGGCCAGGAGAAAAAGCCCACGACACAAGGACTGTGCTGGTATCCTTCCTTACAGTCTCAGGAGACTGTGACTGCCATGTGACTGTATTCCCTCCCTCACCCTCGCTGCACCTCATTCTGGCCACCTTTCATTCCAGAAGCAAGAATTGAATTAGCATAGGTGACAGGCGATACCAGAAAGACTCGGGTCCCAGTCTCAGCTCTGTCCTGCCCTTTCTAGGTGACCTGGAACAATTCACTGGCCAACCAGGTTGTCTGAGGGAACGCTGCTTCCCTGTGTGAGACTCCCACAATAGCTTTACAAGGCCTGACAGGCAGAAGCCATGGCTGTTCCCTATGGTGCTCAGGTAGGTATGTGCTACAGAGGGGAGTCCAGAGTGCAATTTGGAATCTGGGGTGTTTCACACTGTATCTCTTGTAAGTTACGAAGTCCCCAAGGGTATCAAAGGGGGCTTCTCATCCTTCTAATGGCCCCCCTCCAGTCCAAGGACAAGGTCACATTGTGGGTATTCCAAGACCGTGCTATGTGTGTTCCCACCCTGTGGAGACTGTGTCTCCCCCTGAACTATCCTCTGCCTTACCCTAAGCCCCTTTTCTTCAGAGTTAGCTGTTAGGAGAGGGCTCAGAGGATGCCTGGCTTGACCGCTCTGGATTGGACGAGAGGCGGGGAGGGCTTCCTGACGGCCCTTGACGACCCTCAGTCACTGGGCAGTCATGTTGTAGGGAGGACCATGGACAGAATCCTAGTCCTCTGGCCAGGGAGGGCCATCTTCCCCAGCAGACTGTGTGTCATCACTGACAGAGAAGCACAGCTTAGAATACGAGCCGATGAAAAACTGTGAGCGATGGTCACACAGTCCCTGGGCATCGCCAACGACAGAAAAAGACCAGGAGACATCAGGGTATGGCAGGGGGTAGAAGAACACACACTAAACACTTGGGTACTCTCCACTCCATCCCCAACCCCGTATAACGGAACTCTTGGATTGGCTGAACTTCCGTTCCTTTGCATGAGACGAGGCTTCACTGCTATGGCTGGGAAACTTGAGGGAAACGGAGGCCAGAGCAGGTGCACAGACTAAGTCACCCTTCCACAGATCCCAGAGACTGAAACCCAGAGACTCTAAGCCACTCATCTGAGTTGGGGGTAGCTCTCGGTCTTCTTGGCCATGTCGGCACCCCAACAGGTCAGAGGGAACTACATGCTGATGTCCCTGAGTACCGACCTGTGACCCAGGAGAAAGCCAGGTCAGCCCTGGGTGAGATCACCTCCTACAAGCAGAGAATGACCCTGCCTTATCCCCGGCTCCTCTCAAAAGGCAATTAGGGAGGAACCCCAAGAAGTCAGCACCACCTGAGGCCAGTACTGTGGGGACCCAGGGAGATGGCCTCACGAAGGCTCAGCGGCAGACTGTAGGAAGGACGCAAGGGTGCTCAGTCAGGTTGTACCTCTGCCCCCAGGAGACCCGCTGAGTGTGGGAGCCGAGCAGAAAAGCAGCAGAAGGCATAGTTGATACTAACCTTTCTACATTTAGAGGAGGAAACTGGGGGCCCAAGTTGGACCCCTCATATTAAAAATATAAGGGTGGGCTACACATGTAATCCCAACGTTTCGGAGATGAAGGACAAAGACAGCCTGTTAGCCTAAGTGGTGAGTTCCAGCCATCGAGAGTCAAAACAGAGCAGAGGTCTGAGGAATATTACCCAAGGTGATTTCTGGCCTCTACAGATGAATCTCACATGTGAGCATGAACATCCTCTCTCTCTCTCTCTCTCTCTCTCTCTCTCTCTCTCTCTCTCTTCACACACACACACATACACTCACACACATATGCATATACACATACACACTATAAATATGCATATACATACATGCATACATACATATAATGTACTCTACCCCATCACACTGACTACAGTTCCAGGTCTCGGCAGCCACACGTATCTGACAGCTACCATAATACCCCTCACCAACAAACACCCTACTGAGCAGGGCTGCCTAGGAGCTGAAGTCCTGAGGGTTCCACTGGATGCGGCTGCTTCTAGTACTAACGGCTGGAATTGAAGGCCCCTCTCACTGCTGTCCCTGGGGCTCACCAGCACATTCTGCTCCAAGAATGCAAATGAGGCCGAGGGACAGGATGTCCCCCGAGTCCCTACCCCATGTAAGGAGAGGGCCAGACCCTTGAAGGAGCTGGCCTTCCTGCTGTGATCAGAAATAGCTCTTGACTCTCACACAGCATCAGACCCCGTCCAGTCAGGCTGGAGAAGAGCATGGATAAACCCAGCCAGGTGGGCAGGGCCAAGGGGTAATCTGAGAATCTCACTGTCTGTCAGGGGAGACACGGGGCTTTGCTTTGGTTTAAATGTTCCTTCTCAAATTTATGTAGACATTTGGTAGCCATGGTAACGGGGTTAGGAGGTAAGGCTTCTAAAGGGCAATTGGGCCACTAAAGCCAGGAATGGAGGGGGCTGGGATGTGAGTGCAGCACAATGGGTGCTTGCCTTGAGTTTCGTCTCCAGTGCCCCATAAACTGGGTCTAATGGCAATACCTGTGATCTCCCATCTCTTGGGAAATGAGGAAAGAAGAATCAGAAGTTCAAGGTCATCCTTGGCTACATCGTGGATTAAATAAGAGCTAGCCTAGGCTACATGAGTCCCTGTCTCAAAGGAAAACAAGTGAGTACAGATGGGAGGGTTTGGCTCTGCTGACTTTCCCCTGTGTGGTGGGGTAACAAGAAGGCCCGGGGGTACTCCTAAGCTTTGCCGCCTCTGGCCTGTGAGCCCACACATTTCTGCTCATTGTAAGTTCAGGCTGTTATACTATCTGCTCAGGAACAGGCTGGAAGCCCACGCAATGTTAATGCTCCAATGTGGCAGGCTCTGCAACCACGGAGGAGACAAGCCTCTCTGGGGGTTTGCTTAGAGGAGGCTAACAGAGGTAAGAAGGCTCACCTGGAATGTGGCTCTTACCATGCCTTGGGGTCAGGTCAGGACTGAGCCCCAGCCTCCATTACTCTGTGCCTCCTGAAGGCCTCAAGCCCCACTGCCCTGTCTTTCCATGGTGATAGCCTCTGTCTTTGCAGTGAGCCAAGATAACCGTTCCTCGCTCAAGCTTAATTCCAGTTGGGTTGTTCTGTCACAGTAACAAGGCAAGTAACCAAAACATCAGGCATGTGCTGGCCGAGGCCTTCCCCTTCGTGCCCTTCCTGGCTCAGAACTCTTACCTGCCATCTCCTGGCGCCCCTAAAGTACAGATTTTGTTGGAATAGGGCTTGACCTCTGACCAAGGTCACATATGCTATCAGGTTCAGTTTGTGTCAGGAGCAATAAATCTACGGACCACGGAGGTCTGCTGTAGCCTGGGGCCTGAGAGCGTTGACAGCTCTTGCCTGACACCCCTAGATGTCCTGTTTTAGGTGGAGCGAGCCCCCCCAGAGCTAGAGACTGCTGTTTCTCACACAGATACCCGTCATCACATATACACATACTTCTCCGTAAGTCCACACATGAGCTGACTCATACCTACCAGTATGTCTATGGCTCTGAGCCCAGTCTAAGACCTCCCCTACCTACCCTGCCAGCTCTACCCTGGAGGGGAAGCCTGGGCCTCTGCTAACTGCCCAGGCATTCTTGGGCCTTAATGCCTATCCTGTGATTCCCTAGGGCTTCTCTGTCTGGTTGGGGACTTGGGCACAGCTAAGGGTCACATTTACTCTCTCTGTTTCTCAAAGTCAGGCATAACCACTTCTATTGTTGCTGTTTGGTTTGGCTTCATTGTGTAATATTGGGGATTGAACCCATGGCCTTATACGTGCTGGGTAAGCACTTTACACTTTAGCTATATCCTCAGTCCCATTTCCCTGTGTGTGTGTGTGTGTGTGTGTGTGTGTGTGTGTGTGATTTACTTTTGTTTTGCTTTGCTGTTGTTTGTTAAGTCTCATTATGTATCCCAAACTGGCCTTAAATTTATGATCACCTTCCTTTAGCCTCCTAAGTGATGATATCTTTTTTTAAGATTTATTTATTATATATAAGTATACTGTAGCTGACATCACACACACACAGACACACACACCACACACAGACACACCACACAGACACACACACACACACACACACACACACACACACACACACACACACCAGAAGAGGGCATCAGATCTCATTACAGATGGTTGTGAGCCACCATGTGGTTGCTGGGATTTGAACTCAGGACCTCTGGAAGAGCAGTCAGTGCTCTTAACCACTGAGCCATCTCTCCAGCCCACAGGATGATATCTTACATATTCAAAACCTGTCCTTCGAGGAAAATAAGCAAACAGCACTGACAGGGTGAACAGGGTCTCAGGCTTGTGCCAACACAGCTCCATGTCACCCTGGGCAGGGAGGCTCCCACTGCAGCTCTACAGAACACTAGCAAGACGCACCCAAGGGTAGGCTGATCCCCTGGGGTGTGGCTTCTGCCATCAGCAGAAGAATGCCTTATCCCCCTGTCAGGTGCCAGCTCTTCAGTTTCCTTAGCTGAACCCCAGGAACAAGGACACTTAAGTACCAAAGAAAAGGTAGAACCTGGGCCGACAGACACAAGGAAAGAAACAAGGGTCACACTCCTGGCTGCAGAAGTGTGGCTCTTCTAGAGATAACGAGGACAACTGTCGTGACAATCACAACAGGAGCAGAATTGGTGGTGGGGGCTGGAGAGCCTCAAAACACTTTAATGCTGAGTTGTGGCTGCTGTCCACATAGAAATAGGTCTCTCCACTGCAGGACCAACCTCAAGCTAGGCCGTGGAAGAGGCCCATGGCAGGCCCCCGTGGCTGCCCGACCAGCCAGCCCAGGGCCTAGCTGCAGGTTCACTCTTACCGCAGCTCCGGGTGGTCCAGGGCATTACCAAGCCTGCCTTTTTGGCTTCTGGTATCTCCTCCTGCCAAAGGGAGCCACGTGTGGGGTCTGGGGCATCTGGCACCCCAAGTGAGCTAGAAAACAACGAATACATGGAGAGTGAAGTCACAACCAGGCTGGGGCAGAGGAAGGATGAGTGCCAATACCCACTCAGCGGGAATGTCCCAAGATCCAGACAGAATATCTAGAGCAGGGCTGGAGAGATGGCTCAGCGGTTAAGAGCACTGACTACTCTTCCAGAGGTCCTGAGTTCAATTCCCAGCAACCACATGGTGGCTCATAACCATCTGTAAAGAGATCCGATGCCCTCTTCTGGTGTATCTGAAGACAGCTACAGTGTACTTATATATAATAAATGAATAAATCTTTACAAAAAAAAAAAAAGAATATCTAGAGCAGACCCGACTAAGCCCAGGCGGAGGATGGGCCTCTGACACACAGAGCAGCAGTGAGCTTGTAGCACTTGTATGGATGGTTCATAGGACGGCCACTAGGTCACAGCCTCCATCAGCCAAGTACGGGCATAATGCGCGTGTGTGTGCATGTGCACGTGCACGTGTGCGTGTGGGTGTGCGTGTGTGTGCGTGTGTGTGCGTGTGTCCTATGCGTATGCAAGTGTGCGTGTGTGTGCATGTGTGTGCATATGTGAGTGTGTGTGTGCGCGTGTGTGTGCGCGTGTGCATGTGTGTGCATGTGTGTGTGCTTATGTGTGCGTGTGTGTGTAGCGCCCTGCCAGTATGCAGTGTTAGCTCCATCACAGCCAGCTGTGCAGGTGAGATCACAGCTCGATGTGGCAGTGTAGCTATCCTGGTCATCCCTGCAAGCTGCTAAGAATACCATCCACAAGGCTTTGTGGAATGAGGGTGAGGACTCACAGTACCATGGCTAGGACTGGGCCGCTGCCCTTACAGCGGTGCTCGTAATGTACAGCTGGGTCATCGGGAGAGAAGTACAATCATCACGAAGGATCCTCTCTATTCTGCATGGTCTCAGGCAGCTGCCCTCCCTCAGACAGGAAAGGCCATGGCCTATACCCAGGTCAAAACAGCCACAATGGGTAGCAAGCTGCTGGTGCAGGTGCGTATGCAGCAGCTGCGGGATTAGAAGGCTTTGAAGCACAGACGATGGATATGTAAATTGGCTGGTGTAGGTGGTGAACACAGCCTCTGGCCACTCTACTTTCTCCCTGAGGCACCATCTGTCCCTGGTACATAGTGACCTGGACTCCACCTGAATCACCAAATGTCACTCGTGCCTGATTCAACAGCCCTCAAAGCCTGCAGGTCTCTAACTCCACCCTTCTTCAAGTCGGGTACTGTGCAGGGCGAGGATATGGCATGTCCACACCCAGCCCCTGCTGGAGTAAAGCTCCTTCTGAGCATATAGGCATACATTAAGGCTGCAAGGCATGATGGGAATGCAGACTTAGAAGCAGTTTCCAGAAAGCAGAAGCAATGGAGTGGAGTTAAATGTGAAGGCAGGTGGGACCAAGCCCCACGGACAGCTGGCTAGAACAATGGTGTTCTTAACTGTGAGAGGAGGATGACAGGCTGGGCCCTCGCCCATCACCAAGTGCCTGTAGGACGAGGAGAAGATCTCAGCATGAGAGTCCAGACCCTAGAAGGTGCATCTCAGGAGAACAGAAGGAAAACCACAAGTCTGGAAAGGTAAACGCTGCCTTTCTGGGAAACAGGCTCTGAGTATCATTTCTGCCTCCTCTGGTCTCTTCTAAACTATTGGGATAGGACGGGTCCTGTAGAGCTCTGTGGCCTGCACAGGTATGCTCATGTGGGGCAGGAACACAGTAGAAAGACAGCACAGGTGTGCCCAACCTGCAGCCCAAGATTTGTACCCCAGGACGCCTGAGAATACGTCCAACGCAAAATCAATTTATTTTTGACACTTGGAAACCTATGTTAGAGGTTCTCAGCATGAACTATATAGATGATAAAGTGGCGAAGAAACTCCAACAAGTTGGACACCCCTGGAGGGGAGACCAGGCCACGACCCCTGTGTAGCTATGTCAGGAATGTTGGCACCAGGACCTTCTACACCTGGGTCTACGACCTTGGGGCCACTTTGTCTATCTAAGAGCCTGGGATACTGAAATTAACCCTCCCAAAATTCTGGAAGAATCCATTTTGGAGTGGTGTTAGTGAATTAGCCAAGGAAAATCTCGGCCCAATGCTGCCCCCTACTGGCCTTCCTAAATCAGTGATGCCACAGACCTTACCATCCAGGAAACAGCAAGTCTAAGGTGAGTGACTAAATTAGGGGTGGGATTCCTAGTGCAGGGGAGGCATCTGGAGAGAAGTCTCAGCTCCAGGAGGAACAGGGGTTGGAGATGTCACATCACCTGCTGCTTTAAGTGGATGGGGAGGGGAGGAAGCACGAGCTTCCTCGAGGTAAACAGAACGGAGACTTGACATAACTACCCTCCTCCATGGCTGGGCCACAAGCGGAGAAGCAGCCACCCTTTGGCTTCAGCCATCTTAACCACAGCCTCCTTCACAGCCTGCTCTTCCAGCTCGGAGTATGCGGCATCTCCTGGGCTTGCACAGCCTCTCCTCTTCTAAAACAACTAGCCAGACATCAAGTAGAAGACAGCTCGGCTGTGGTTAGCAGTGAGGCACAGTCCCTGCACATGGGGGCCAAACTGAGGTCAGGGGTCATCCTGGTGAACAGTGTCAAGCACAGACATGGGGCCAACTGGGCCTCTGTGGCAGTGTTCTCCCTGCCTTCTCCAGGGTGTGTGCTCTCAGTTCTGGCCACAACTCTGTGGAGAGGCTGTTCAGGTTAGAGTTACCGCCTAGGGTGCTCCAGTCTAAGGACAGTAAAGTGAGAGAGACACGGAGTGGTCCCTCTGGTTGGAAGCACAAAAGATTACAAGAAGGAGGCTGGGGTTGGGGTAGCAGTTGGGGACCACAGAGCTTCTAGTGCTGGAGGATGCCTTGGACAAGGCCCAGTGAGACAGCAGCGGGCAGGGGAAGGGAGATGTTTTGGGAGGCAGAGGAAATTTTCAGTCCTGGAGAGGCCAGGAACCACAGCTGCAGACAGAGGAAACCCTTAGATTTCTGGTGGGCGATAGCTGAGGGTCATCTGCAGAGTTCCTACAGCACAAAAGCCTCCCGGACCCTGCCCAACCTGGGCTTCAGTGGAGGCTACTAAAAGTTGGATGTGGTGGAGCAGGATGGGCCCAGAAAGGAGACACGGTGAGATGGGCATGAGGGCACGACGAGGGTCATAAAAACCACAGAAGATGACATCATAAGCACACGTGGGCTGCACCTGAAAAGGCTAAGCCAGTGCTAGGGACCAAGGCCAGAAGAAGGTACATGGATAAGCCTGTGAACTAGACATGGGGCAGTGAACCCAGGCAGGCTGATGAACCCTATGGGCCAGCACAAGAAGTGACTCCCTGCCCAGTGAGGTTCAGGGCAGATGTATGAAATGGGCCAGTGCTAGCAGCAGCATGGCCTATAGCACATCTGGGGAGTTTTGTCCACCCGACCTGATGCACCCAGACTCCTGGCTGTGAACTCGGAGGACACGAGAGGCAGCCTTCACAGCTGTAGCACAGCAAACTGGACTCACCTCCTCATGCAGGCGCCGAGGGCCTGGAGGTTAGCCATCTCTCTCTGCAACTTCTTCTCCAGCCCCTCTATGGCGTCTTTGGAAAGAGCCTCACGACTTGATGAGCCAGCAGGGCAAGGCTGAGTGTGAGGGACGATCTGAGACACTGAGGCAGGAGTGCTAGAAACAGGACCTGCAGAGCATGGAGGCCTTGCTGGCCTTCTTGCCCTTGAGGGAAGTAGGGCGGGTAGGCAGCAGGCTTCAGAAAGAGCCTCCCCTCCCCCAACACAGGATGAGACTGCTATGGCCTGTGCCATATGTCACCCAGGAAGCATCAGCTATTGTCACCACCCTCACTGTCTGGGCAGCAACCACCCTGCTCTCCAAACAAGACACTGACTGGGGCCCCATTGCTCCAAGCCCAAAGGTAATTCAACAGACATGACACCCACTGCCAAGCCCTACCTTGGGGCTGGCTCTCAGTGTGAGTCCTCAGGTTTGGGTTCTGCAGTTCCCAGCTGGGCCTCAATGGCATCTCACCATCCTGCAAGTAGGTGCTGAGGAGAAGGGGATTGGTCTGCACATCCACCAAGTCCTGGGAGGTTTCTCTACCGCCTTTCGACATTACGGTTCTGAGGTACGAGGGAGGAATAAGTGTGGGGCTGCTGGGTGCTGTGCTGGGGTGCAAGGGCAGCACGTCCGAGGCCAGGTCACCAGCTGTGTCAGGCAATGTCGGCTTGTGTAGCTTGTTGGATAGAATGTCAATACGCTGCTCAAGGGCCTCAGCCATGGTCTCCAGTGCCTGCAGCCGGGCTTGCTTGTACTGGAAGAGCAGGAGGGCCCATGGGCCCAGATAGCTTAGTGTCCTGGGGGTCCAGAGAGATGCACAGCCCCACCTCCACCCCAGGCAGGACCTGACACTTCATGGGGTCAGAGGAGGAGTCAGTAGATAGTAGCAGGGGGGCACCACTCACGCTTTCCGGGGAACATCCAGTGTTCTGGGTCTCAGTGCGGTTCCATGGTTTGTTCAAACATAGACAGAAGCTGCAGGGAGAGGAGAGTTGTTGGACGCAGCCCCAGCAGCACGGGGTTGTGCAAAATATACGTGGGAAGCAAGGAGGGGAGATGAGGACCTCTGTGACAGAGTCAGGGTTGACCACAGACCAGAGGTCAGGGCCACGATGTCACATAGCAGACCACACACAGCTCAGTAGAGCCAGAACTAAGTATGGATGCAGACCTGAGAAACGCTAGCAGAAATGGCAGAAACTGTAGTTCCTGGACAGCAGTTTGGCAAGTCCTCCAATCTCAAATACCAAATCACCACATGGGTAAAAGTATCGGGTGTGGACGGATGTCTGCACAGCTTCCTCACAGTGACAGACGAGTGCCCATGAACAGAGGATGGAGCAGCCATGCGCACAGTGGGAGGTTTCTCATATGTAAGCACAGACAGAATGGTACCTGCTACACCAGTGGTAAACCTCAGAGACATCCAGTGACAAGGACATGTGAGACGGCATTCCACATCTCTGAGCTCACCTAAGCCATCCGATCCAGACGGACAAGCAATGCAGGGACTGACAGGGGTTGGTATTAAGGGGGATCCACTTGGGAAGAGGAGAAGATTCTAAGGGAGGATGGTAGGGATGACTTCACAGTACTTGGAACTGAGGCCATGGGTGTGCGCCTAAGAGCATTAGGCCAGGTACTGGGGTGGATGTCTGCAATCTCAGCACCCAGGAAGCTGATGTCAGAACACTGGGAATTTAAAACTACACAGTGAGACTCTCGCTGTGGTGCTGCACCCAGCATTTAGGAAGCGGGGCAGTTGTGTATCTCTGTGAGTTCTAGGCCAGCCAGGGCTACACAACCAGATCTTGTCTCTAAACAAATAATAAAAACCTATTCAAATCAACTAAAAAGAAGCTAGGTGGTGGCCTGATAAGACCAGCTACTGAAGCAGGAGAATCACAAGTTTAATGTCTGCCTGGGCAACTTAGTGAGACCCTGTCTTAAAATAAAAGGCTGGTTTTTGTTCGTTTTGCTTTTGTTTTTAAGGCTATGATGTAGGTAAACGCCTTTAATACTAGCACTCAGGAGACGCAGGCAGGTAGATCTTTGGGAGTTTGAAACTACACAGGGCCTAGTAAAGTCCTGTCAAAAATAAATACATGACATAAACCCAAAAGCGAGGGGCGTAGCTCAATGGTAGAGGGCTTACCTAACACGCATGGAGCTCTGGCTAGGTTCAAACCCAACACAGAAGACAAGAGGAGGGTGTGTGAGATGACGGTGGGGAGAAGCTGACCACCCAGGCCATAGTTGGGGTCATTCTCACCACCCATAACAAAACATACTGTAAAACACCAAGGATTTTAGAAGAAAGGGTGTTGAATATGCCTCGTCACACAGAAATGATAAATGTTTGGAGAGGAGTGCGTTTAAACTAATTTAAATATCATGCAGTGTGTGCGTGTATCAAAACACCACATGTACCCCATCTATCTGTATGTGCAATTTTTAGCTTTTATGTATCAGTTCGGCAAAAACTTAAAACAAAATCCAGATGGATTGAGGATTTAAAAAATGGTTATCGTTGTAAATGTTATGTGTGTTTTAGCACAGTTTTAAAAAGTGGGAATAAAAAAGGGTCAGGATTCGTTGAAGGGAGACAAGTGTATGGTTTTCCGCAGTGATGGGGACACCCTCTTACACTGTGGTGAGTTAGAAGAGCCAGGGCTACCCAGGGGTGTGGTAACTGGTTGGACCCGAGTTGTCCTATGGAGCTAGACGCTGCTTTAGAAGTTCACAGACACAGGAACCTAGGCTGCCCTTCAGACATAGAATGAAATCTCAGGCTGTACAGTCAGGGACCAAGTGGGCAGAGGAGGGAAGGGAGTTAGAAGGAGTCGGAGGAAGGAGAGGATCTTCCGTCTCATCTAGGGCTAATGGTTTATATGGAGGGGTAGGAACAGGCACCAGAGGAGGTCAGCTCAGGTTCCTCCCAATGCCAAAAACATACCCAGGAATGTCCCCAGTGAGCCTAAGGCAGGGCATTTCTGGAAGCTCCTCTTGAGCCCCACCCCCACCACCAACCCCCGCCCATTCCCCCTTCTGTACAGTGAGTACCTTAGCAGGGGGCCAGGGAGTGGCTGGCAAGACCAGAGGTGGGGGAGGGGAAGAGCTGTCCTGTTCTGGTGGTGCTGGAAGGGGATGAGAGGGAAGGAGGGAGGAAAGAAAGAGGGATATGTGGAGGAATCAGCCCCCACATGTTGCTGGTGGGGATGGAAGGTGGGGAAGCCACCGTGGCAAACAGCATGCAAATTCTTCAAAGAACTCCGCAGAGAAACAGTGCACACGAACACCACACATCCCCTTGGAGCGGGGCTCTGTGTTCCCCTTGGAGCGGGGCTCTGTGTTCCCCTTGCTGGGCTGGTTGTGATGGAAGATGTGGGGCACCTGGGGCAGAAGGTAGTGGATTAGGAGCTGGACACTTAGGTTAAGTCCTCTCCCTGGTACTCAGGGCCAATCATAATGCCAAATGTTGAAATCCCCAAAGAGTAACTTCCTCAAAGTCTAAAATCCTAATCCCAAAGTAATAAAATTCCGAATATTGAAACCAAAACCTGAAAGCTGAAGTTCTCAGGAAAAGGCCTGAGTGAGAGCGTGGCAAGCCGGGCTCTGTGGCTGGGGCCCACCTGCTCTCTGCACAGCCTCCGCTCCTGCAAACTGAAGGAAGGAACCTAGAAACCTGGGGACATATTCACGCCTGCAAGGGGTTCTCCAAAGACAAGTATGCCATCCTCAGAGACCCTTAGAGGGTCCCCAAGAAGTGAGGCCCTTGCAGAAAAAGAGCAACTTCCCACGGCGACAGTAAACTTCAAAACACGGGCCAAGAAAAGGACAGTATCACATTTCTATCCAGCAAGCCGAAGGACCCAATGAGACACCCTGACTCAAATCCCCAAGGTAGCTATTTCACCAGAACCAGTATCTGAGATCAGCCCGGGCCTATATGCAGTGACATTCTCTCTCACCTCAGCAAAACACCATAGTGTCTCTCCTCTGTAAGCACTGGAGTGCCATGACCAGTAGAAAAGGATGACCCCGGGCTGGGGATTTAGCTCAGTGGTAGAGCACTTACCTAGGAAGCGCAAGGCCCTGGGTTCGGTCCTCAGCTCCGAAAAAAAGAACCAAAAAAAAAAAAAAAAAAAAGAAAGAAAGAAAAGGATGACCCCAAGGACCCACTGTCACGGGCAATGTCAGAGTTCCTCCCCCTACCCCCACCCTGACATCCTATATTTTGGCCCAGGAAGAGCATCCCTGCCTCCGCACCCACCTGTCTGGAGCCTCTTGGTCCCCAAGCACCATGCCAGATGTCACTTTGCTCCACTTCCGCATTGGAGATCCCAGGTTCCCAGGGGCTTCCGTGCCCTAAAGCAGAGAAGATTCCCAAGTCCCACAGCCACATTTCAGTTCAGAGCTGGACTCCAGCTCCCACCAAGGGCTTCAGGCTAGACTCTCAGAGCATTTCAAAGAATTAGGGGTGAGGAGGCAAACGGGTCCCCTTAGCCCCATCTGCCTGTGCAGACAGTGTGCCAGGACTCCCCCAAAGAGCCAAAGAGGAACCAAGTTCAGCTAGAACATTCCCCAACACTGTCACCACTCCAGTCACGGCCAAGGTCCCCTGCCTATCATCTTTGCCCTAGCACGGTCTCTGTCTCAAGTAAATGCCTGAAGCTGCCCAGAGCCAATGCTATCTCTACCCCTGGGTCCACTGGCACCCGGCCACCCATATGTGGGTGGACAGTAGGCAGCCAGGTGTAGCACAGAGCCTCAGGCTCAAAGACTTGCTGGCCCCCTTCTTGTCACCCATCCAGCACATACCCCAGAATGTATGGGAACAAAGGTGACAATGCCAGGACTTCTCTGGGAGACCACAGGGATGGCCTTGACACTGACAGCCTCTCGCTGCTTCCGGTACACCTCCTGCAGCCTCTGGTTCCGCAGCTCCAGGGTGTGTGCAGCCAAGGCCTTCTGCTCCATGGACTGCTGCCGTCGGTCCTGCACCTTCTGACGCACGAAGTCACCCAAGGACTCAGTACTATGTGGCTGGCCGAGAGACCCCCATGACCTTGGACAGGGTATGTCCTGTTCCTCTGAGGGTTTACTCTGAGGAAAGTCTTGGGCAGGCTCTGGCCAAGCTGCCTTGACTTTTGAGGAAGGAGGGACAGCACTTTTGCTCTTGCTGTAGGGACTGGACCTCTGCACATAAGAATTACTCCAGGAATCCTGGAGAGCGGAATGTGGCCTACTCAGACTGGGTTCAAAAACCTCCCAATCTTTACAAGTAGAGTAAGCTTGGCCAGCCAGGGCACTCCAGGGCCGCTGTGAGAAGGGGCTTCGCTTTTGAAGGGGGCTCCCAGGCCTCCGGACGGAGGTGTCCTGGCCCTGAGCTTTTCTGGCCCTCTGTGGGTAACTCTGCCAAGCCAGGGCACTCCAGGGCCGCTGTGAGAAGGGGGTTGGTTTTCCCCGGGTGCTCCCAGGTCTCAGGAAAGAGGTGTCTTGGCCTTGTGCTGTCCAGGCCCTCTGTGGACAAGACTCTTGCTCAGCCAAAGTGTTCTTCCAGTGTTGTTGACTGTGCAAGTTTCCAGCTCTGCCCAAGGAGAAGCGCTTCCCTTCTGTAACTGTCCAAGCAGCCTTTGAGAAGGAGCCCTGGGTGTCCTGGGTGCTTCGGGGTCCCTGGTGCCTCTTCCCTGCCAGGTTCTGTGGCTTTGGTTTTGATGGCGAGAGCTTCCTGGCCGCTCTGGGGCTCCTGGCAAGCTCCAGACCAGCCTGGATTTGCTGGCGCAGGTCTTGCAGGGTCTCCATGGCACCTTGGATAGTTGTTGACTGGTCATGGAAAGCCAGGCTGGGTGTATGCTTGGAAACCTGCTGGTCATTGTGGGCAGATGTGGGTTTACACAACCAGGTGTGGGCAGCAGAGGCCCCAACAGCTGCTGCTTTCCTGTCAGAGCCTGCAAAGACAGTCAGTGGAGGAGTGTTGGGGGTCTGTGGTCTGGAGGAAAGAACAGACCTGCTCCTCCATTCAGGGGACATCATGGGGTGACTAGGGAGGCCATGGCCTCAGCCCCGCAAATGTCCTCTCAGCCTCAGCCCTCATGATCAGCACACGAAGGGGAGCAGGGACTGCTTTTGAGTGAGTACCTGCTCCATGTGTGTTAATGGGATGCACATGGAGGGGTGGCCACCACAGGAGTGGCCGTTCCTTCCCATCTGCTCTCCTCACCAAAGATCTGCAGTAGTCCATCTGCTCCCAAAGCTGAGAAGAGCCTCTCTCTTCAGGTTTGTAAAGAGAATTACTCTCAAATTTCCGTCTCCGAGGGAAATCTCAAGAGAGGATACCCACCCTCCAGAGCAACAAAGGAATCTCCTCTGTACCCACCCACTAATGCCAGAGCAAAGCACCAGGCCAAGGCCAAGGCGTGAGGTACCTAATTCCGTGGCAGGGGCCTTGCTCTGGAGCCGGGAGAAGGTAGGAGGGGGCCCAAGCAACCGCCTCACAAGGTCTTGTCCTTTTCGCCAGGCGTACACACCAGCCAACTCAGAATCTTAAATAGAAAACACACAGCAGGACTCGTGGCTCTGAGAACACTGGGTTCACACCAGTCCTGGAGATAGCTTGGCAGACCCTGCAAGGGCCCACAGGGAAACCCCTCATATCCGAACCCCTGGGGGAACACTAGCCAGCATGGCTGACGTACATCTCAGTGTGATGGTGAACCCCCAGGATTCTGCTCAGTAGAGGGTATATAAAACCTCTCCCCTAACAGGTCTACCTGCAGGCCACCCAACACCAGCCCAGGCTTGACCAGGAACAATGACAAGACCACAGCCCCAGATGACACTTGCATCTGGCCATACGGGCTGACACCAGGGTCACCACAGCCAGCAACGTGATGAGCGCACGCCTCAGCAGAGAGGTTAATGTGCTGTGAAGCTGGTTAGAGTCACAGCAGTGGGATCAGGATCAGAGACAAGTGTAGACCGCCTAACGTCCAGGAATAAATGGCCAGCACAGCCAAGCTCCTCTTAACACACACCGCACGTGGTAAACAGGCTTGTTCCAGGTTTCACTTCATCATCTCGAACTGCATCCAATGCCATTACTGACTGGCCATCGTGACAACCCCAGTCACAAAGCCCCACAAAGGCAGGAGGCAGGCCTTACTCACACTCACACTCACACTCACATTCTCGTGTGTTCACACGGCTCACTCTTACACACTCACAAGCTATGATGTCCAGTTCCACACGAACCCACATACACTCATAGGCTCACATAGGTTCTCACACTCTACAGACGCCTGTGTAAAAAAGCTGTGAACTGACCGGGCAATGGTGGCACACGCCTTTAATCCCAGCACTCAGGAGGCAGAGGCAGGCGGATCTCTCTGAGAATTTGGGGCCAGCTTGGTCTTACACAGCAACCCTGTCTCAAAAACCAAACCAAACCAAACCAACAATCTGTGGACGTACTATAAACCAGGATGTGGTAGAGAACAGGATGTTCATCCCACAGAGAAAACGTGGCCATTCCAGGGCATTCCCACCAGCCTTTGCCTTCAGGTACATTCGCTTACAATTTATGCAATTCCTTCTAGAAGGCTACCTTGTAGGATAAACGCTCTGCACTCCGTCCCATCCACAGTTCCCAGTGCTCTTCCACAATGCTCACGCACAGATTTGCATATCCACGTGTCCACATGTTCACTCACACTCACTCATACACACAGGCTCTTATATATCCACATACTCACAAGCTCCCGCACGGGCTCACATACATTTGCATGTGCTTGTTCACATTAGCACACATGCTAGCACGCGCATGTGCTCACAGAAGTGCCCTCTCATACACAAGCACACACTCAAAAGCACACAGGCAACCATATATAAATGCTTGCCACACTCACATGCACATCCACACACAGGCTCCCACACAAACACGGTCACAGGCACAGACATACCACTGTGTCCAGTCTGCTCTTCAAACCTGAGATTACATCTGGTGATCTCCCAGTCACTCTGCCCACATCCCTGCTCCAGGCTGGGATCACCCATGTAGACTAAGCCAAGACTTGTCCTCTGCCCTATGGGCAGCACGTCATATGTTAGACCATCCAGAGCACGACCCCTGCGGGCAGCCTACCTGAGTCAACCCCTTCTCCTCACTCCTCTCTCCTCCCTCCCCAGACCTGACAGTTGTGAATTAAATAGCAATCTGCCTAGTATAGAAAATCAAGCCCCTGGGGACTGGAGAGACGGCTCAACGGCTCAACGGTTAAGAGGTACTGGCTGCTCTTCCAGAGTCCTGGCTTTGATCCCACCACCCACAGAGCAGCTCACAATGCCTGCAACTGCAGTCCCTAAGAATTTGACTGTCTCTTCTGGCCTCCTCAGGCACCAGTCATGCAAATGTAAGCAGATACCCACACACAAAAAAACTTAAAAATAAATATTTTTAAAATTTTAAAACATTCTGAAAAATAGTTAAATCACGATAGTTGTAAAATATTCACCTCTCCAGGTCAAAGAAAAACAAAGCCCTATGCTGAATAGTCTGAAGAAACTCTGCTTCTGGGGTGAGCTGCTCCAAGTCACCTTAAACTACCTTTCCTGGGAAGAAGACGGCAGCCAGGCACTCTATGGGAACAGCTGCTTCTCTATTTTTTTTTTGTTTGTTTGTTTGTTTGGTTGGTTGGTTTTGTTGTTGTTTTTAGACAGGGTTTCTCTGTAGCCCTGGCTGACCTGGTACTCTCTCTGTAAACCAGTCTGGCCCCAAACTCACAGAGATCCTCCTGCCTCTGCCTCCCAAGTGCTGGGATCAAAGGTGTGCACCACCACTGCCTGGCTTGAGCACCAACTTCTTAAACTGTAGGTCTTGATCCCATTAGGGGCTTTATAATTGAATGTGGTGGCAGAAAAAAGACAATGGTAAAAAAACATGGCAAAAACTCCCGGAATAGAAAACAAACTGCTGGTTGTGGTCAATATAAGCAAACGCTGCATGAAGACGTCTGCCAGCGCTCACCCATGTAACATCACAAGGATTCACAGCCACCTCAGGTCTGAGCACTGTACACGCCATCACACCACACAGCTCCAACACACACAGCCTCAAACACCTCAGCCAGACTGCGGATCAGCGCATGTCGTGAACTGCCATGAGTTTACAGACATGCTGGTCTTCGAAAAACATTTCTATCTTCCTGTGAGCATGCCTCAGTATGGAAGTCTCAAATCAGTCCACTTGGACTAGATTGCACTCGAGCGTTTGATTTTTAAAACTGCTCTTTGAGTTGCTGGCTTCAATTTCACTTAAAAGAATTCTTATGGGGCTGGAGAGATGGCTCAGTGGTTAGGAGCACTGACTGTTCTTCCAGAGGTCCTGAGTTCACATCCCAGCAGCCACACATGGTGATTCATGTGTGACCTGTAATGGCAGTCTAGGAGTTACCTACCCTCTTCTAGCTTCACAGGCATCTGGCATATATATATATATATATATATATATATATATATATATATATATATATATATATATATATGGTGCATATGCACACAAGCAGGTAAAACACTCAAGTAAAATAAACTTTAAAAAAAACCCTAACAAGTGGACTTTGGCAAGGGATTAGGACAGAGTTTCCAACAGTTTCTGAAATAGCCATGAACACACTCCTGACACATCAATCAACTCTGAGAAAATTTGAGGATGCTTTTGCACCCTACAGTATCAAATAATCAGGAAGGATTTAATCCTTTATGCAAAACATGCAAATAAGCACGCATCCATTAGTATGCAAATGTGCTTTGTTTTAGGAGACAGTTGCATCACTGAACCGGAGACAGTTTAAGACACTCCCCAGAAGAACAGGAGCCCAGGCCAAGAAAGGTCAACATTGGAGCCTCATGGTTCCAGACCTAAGGCTAAGCCCAGTTGCTGTTCATCAGATCCGGCTGTAGGGCGAGTGCCTAGACTTTCCCATGTATAAGAGAGGGAGGGAATGTGCCTAGCAGTGCCTCCTGACAGCCAAAGACAGCTGCTGCCTTCACAGGCAAGGTGGGTACACAAGTGAATTCTGGAGTCTGGGGTGAGGTTGGTTGGCTGTACTGGCCACATCCAGGTCACAGCGGGGATGAGGACGAGGACAAGGACCAGGACAAGGACGAGGATGAGGGTGAGGGTGAGGGTGAGGGTGAGGGTGAGGACGAGCTTCCTGAGCATCTCAGCCCTGCCCTGTGGTGATGCATCGAGCTGACTGTGCTCTCCCAGGCACTGGGCCAGAGGCACCATGTAGGTAGGATGGCCCCACCGGCCCCCCGCACAGCCATCCAGCCTCCCCATTAGCCCACCAGAGGAGTCCTGGTCGATAAATGGGTCCTGATGGACACATTTTTTTCTCCTGCTGAACAGTTTAATGGCAATTAATTTTTTTATGGGAGGATTTTTAATCTGTGGAAATGGATGGAGTCCCTGAGTGCCCTGTCAAAGCTCCAGGCCGACCTAATCTATGATAAAAAATGCAAAGTGAGGTGATATAATCTGAAATTAAATATCGGGCTTCATTTTCCTTTGGCCCGGATGGATGAATATTTTATAACTATTGTGATTTAATTTTTTGTTAACTACAGCAAATTTCTAATTCATCCAATTCCCAAGTCCTGTAGTTCTGACCCCTGAACCCAAACTCATCTCTCCTTAGCCCAGCTGTGGCTTCGTCACTGACAGAAACTAATGGTCACTACCATCAGGGTGACACGGTGACTGCGATGATGAATGCAGCTGGTGGCGCGCCCTCTGACCCCGTGTCAGGCAGACAGCAGGTCATTTTTCAAGCAAGCCATTAAAACAAAACAGCAGGAAGCTGGGGATGAGGGAGACGATGGTGCGGATGGTGCGGACGCCAGCTACATCTTACGTATGTTCACGAAACCTTCCAGAATCTTCTTGTGGTTTTGCTAGCTCTGTCTTGGATTCCAGAGGTATTTGCCCTTCCCGACCTGTTTTACCTCTGGCCAGCTGGAAGAGTCATGTACACCCTCCATAGTGTGCGCTAGGCAAAGACTCATTACTCTAGAAGACGGAGATTGCTTGGGAGCAGAGAGGACAGGACACTGAACAGAAATGAAGGTGAGGTTGTGCACAGAACACATGCTACCCATGCTGGTAGGTCCAGAATGGTAACCTCATGGGGTGAGGAAACTGAGGCGGAGAGATATGCTTAGTCCTGCCAAACTGACAACCACCCCACTGGGTAGTGATCTCCCCACCTGGGAAGTCTTAATGAACACTGGGCTGGAGCGGGGGGCCTCGGCAAGAGCTCAGGCATGGCCTCGGAATATACCTGGTGCTCTAGAGCCAGATGGGTCAGGCCCAGCCCAGGTCTTTACCTTTGTGGTGAGCAGGCTGCCAAGCCTCCCTGGGTCTCAGTTCCCACATTTAGAGAATGGGAGCCAACTTACCTCACTCCCAACATACCTCAAAGACATTCTAGACTCTGCTTGACTCTCTCCCAACAATCTCAAAATGCTCACACCAAGCCTTTCTTTGGGGTCCATGGATACAGCTAGATGACGGGACCCCTTTGGTTGCCCCCACATGCTGTAGAAGCAGCAGTCTGCATAGTGACTGAGAGTCTGGGATTCTATAAGGATCCAACCTCAGGAAAGGGGCTATCCTAGATCAAAGCTTACCACACACACACACATGCACACACACACACACACACACACACACGCGCACACACACACGCACACACACACACACACACACACACACACACACACACACACACAGGGTTACTAACTAGATCACATGAAGACTTGCCATAAAACTGACAACCACATGGGTCAGGGTGGAGCGCTTGTAGGCAGCTCATGGTGCTACCGAGACATAGGTACCACCAAGCACGCTTCCCCCTGTAGTCCTGGATCCCAAATCAGGAAGGCACACTCTCTTCCAGGCTACCTGGAAGGGCAGCAAAGCAGCAACACATCTCTGACAAGAAGAAAGGCAAGGGTGCCACTTTACTCAGTCTTCCCAGCATGCCACTGTTCTGGAGACCAATGGGCTGAGAACATTAGGAGTGTGGCCAATGTCTTTATGTCATTTCAGTCTGCAGGGGCACAAGACATCACTTGGGGAGCTGTGGACTACCACTTCATGGCAAGGAACCTTCAGATCCCAGAGTCCCAAGCTCCTTGCATATGGCAAAGCAGGTAGCCCTTGGAAGCCAATGTCCCCAGCACGGAATCCAGAGCAATGTATCTTAACAGCTAGAATCACAGACTCTGGGGTCTGAAGTAGCAAACCTTACCTCTGCCTTTGGTAGTTCTGCGAAGGATAGATGACTTAGAGATCTCTCTTTTGCAAGAAATATTTTTGACCTTTTTGATGTTTGTCCTTGAATCTGACAGGAGAAATGGAGAGGGAGGGAGGGAGGGAACCTTAATCAGACAATATTTTGCAAGTAGGCAATATACTCAAGACATTAGGACCTGGGTTTGCATTTGCTGAGCAAAAGAATGACTGAATGGGCCAAGCCCCAAGGGAATCCAAGGGTAGCTACTTTGCCCTGGACGTAGCTCCCACCAGGGAAGGAAGATGGGGGCTGGAACTAAAGGGTCCAGTCTCTAACAAGCATGATGACAACACTCTGATGGGGGAGCCCCTTCAATATCCCTCAGCAAGTTCAGTGGCCAACTAGGGTCGAATCTTCTGTTTGGGAGGCTAAAGTAGGAAAATAGAGAGTTCAAGGTCAGCCTGAGTTGTGTAGTGAGGTCGTGACTAAAAAGGAAAGAAGAGGAACAAGAGAAAAGGAAAAAGCAGAGTGATAGAGAATCAGAGGCAGGAGGACATGTTCTGTGGGACTCCAATCATGTGACATTCCCAGCATCGTCAGATCCACAGAGACAGGAAGTAGAATTGTGGGTACAAGGCTTTCTTGCTTATTATCCTATCCTGCTTCCAGAGGAATGGGGAAGAAAGTGTGCCACCCAAGAGCTGGGGACCAATGGGCCTGGGAGAGCAGTGTATTCTGCATTCTGAACTTGACCTGTGGCCCAGGAGCCATGCTTGTGGTGCAAAAGGGATGATGGCTTAACAGACAAGCTGAAAAGACAGGATCTCATGGAAGGCAGAAGAGAAGACGGCTCAAGAAGGTCCTGCCCAGCCTGCCCATCAGCCAGCTTGGGCTCCCGCCTACATCCGCCATTGGTTCATGATCACAAGGCAGGGCATGCTCCTGTTGTCTGCTGTCCAGTAGGTGTCAACTGGAGTACTGAGCAGCTTTCACACCTTGCTAGGGACCTGCTTCTTCCAGAAGAAACTCTCCTATTCCCAAAGTGCTGAGGGTCTCCATGATCTGGGGAAGTCCCAAAGCACCTGTGTCCCCATGCTTCCCCTCCCCTCCCTTGCATCTCTGAACCCTCCTATGGGCACAGCCCGAGACTCTAATGTGCGGTCTAACCAGCAACACGTGAGCCCAACATCCTTACAGGGCAGAGGCTCCTGCTGTCTCTCTATGCCCCTTTACTGCTGACCAGGAGAGTGACCAAGACCATGGCTGTCACTACCTAAGAGTCTTCTGACTGCGCCCATCACTCAGCAGCCCCGGGGCCAGTCAAGGGTGTCTTGAGTGCTGCCTTCCATCTACAACATGGAACAATGAGCCTCAGTTCTGTCAGGGGATAGAGGTGTGAGTTCAGAACAGGCCTGGCATACAAGGATGTGGGAAGGGCCTGGGCCTGGGCTTCTCTACACAGATGTCTGCCAGGAGAAGGCCCTGCTTTGCACTCCTACTTTGATTTCTTCTCCTGAGAAGCAGAGCATGAAAATACAGGATCCTAGGAAAGCCCTGCATGACCCCTTCCTAGCCAGGGTCCTTTTTGACCCATAAGTGTCCTTATCAGTATCAGGGTCCAACCTGGAACCACTCACCTAAAATACGATGCTGGGGAAACTTTGAGAGTTCCCGTCTCAAGCCGAGAGATGCCCTGTCTTTGCCTCTGTGCTCAGCCGTACGAAGGATGCCTGGTCCTGGAGACAAATCAAACAAAAGAAGAGACGAATGCATAGTGAAATAATTTCCAGAAGGGAGTTCCAGTTTAGAGCCCTCGGAAGCCCTCTAAGTGTTTTCCTGCTCAACACCTCAAGTCAGAAAACACATCTCAAAAGGCCATCTGAACACATCGCATTGTGCTTAAAGCCACACATTGTTCTTATCAAAACCAGCACAAACATCTTGTTCAGTCCAACTACAAGCAAAGACATCTCACATCTTTCTCCTTTGTATATACAGTCTAGGATCCAGGCCCAGGGAATGATGCCATTCATACTGGGCACCTCAATCAATGTACTCAAGATAATTCTGGAGCCAACAAGGTAACTCAGCAAGTAAAACCACATGGCCATGTAAGCTTGGTGACCTGAGTTCAATCCCTGGAGCCCACAGGAAAATGGAAGGAGAGAACCAATGTTACAAATGTTGCCCTCTGACGTCCACTTGTGATGGCACAGATGCTCATCACACACACACACACACACACACACACACACACACACACACACACACACAGAGAGAGAGAGAGAGAGAGAGAGAGAGAGAGAGAGAGATTTTTTTAAAGGGTCATTTCCGATAGGCCTGTCGCACAGGTCATTCCACATCTCATCAAACTGACAGGTGAGATTAGCCACAGCCATCCCATGAGGTTAGTGGGTGACTGGGTGACTTCGGTGACTTTGGCATAAGCCCAGAGGGCCAGAGTACTGATAGCAGTGCGGGCGGTAGAGCCTGAACTCTTAAGGACTTAGGTTCTGCAAGGAGTTGGACATGAGGCCTCATGTACTGATGGCAGCAGAGAACTTCTCTGCGTTTTGTCTCCACTCGGAAACTGCGTATGAGGCTGAGTTCAAAGGTGGTAGCTTATTCAACTTCCCAGAAGAAATTCCAAGGCAATCCGGTGTTCAGGGTGCAGTATGGGTACTGCTGGCTTTTGGTCAGGTTTACAGTGAAAATCAGAAGCAAGAAGCAGAGGATTTGTAAAGTCTCAGTTTGGCCAGAAAAGAGCCACCAGGGAAGGTGGATGCAAGGATGATCTGGGCAAAGAGGAATTTCAGGATAGAGCTGCTGGGGCACCCTGCTTGCAGAGGGACACCTACAAAGCTGTTTCCACGGTTTCACTTCATTGTCGTCCATCATCCAGGCACTCAAAGGCCACTGCAGCCAGCCAAAGTCCAATTGGACCCACTTACTGCTAAGCAGACCTCAGCATGGTCGGCATTTTTTAAAGGCATATAGAACACAGAGATAACGCACTTGTGGAGGCTCCTGCTGAAATTTCAAAGGAAAGTCTTGGAGATCAAACCCCCCACATAGATTGCCCGTGGAAGGATGAGTCTGACGCTCTGAAGGTGGAGGGTAAGCTGCAAAGACGACCCTGGGAACTTAGAGGTTCCAGGGCAGTGGACTTGCTGTGGGAAGCCACGGGTAGCGAATACAGCCAGCCCAGAAGAGAAGACAAGGGGCTGCGGCAAGAAAGGCTTCAAAGTGGGGTTTCACAAGCCCCTGGAAGCTCACATCATGTTCCTATGCAACCAAGGACATAACCCTACACACGAGCGGAGGCTGGGCACGTGGCTCACTGATGAAGCGCATTTTCACATTGGCCGTTCCTGCAGAAGATACTGGTTCGATTCCCACCTCACATGCCAGGCAGTTCACTTGCCATTAACTCCAGATGCGGGGACTCCCAAACTCTCTTCTGGCCTCCACGCAGGCATGCATTCAAAGTTTTAATCTGTGGGATGTAATGATTTCCCTGATGGTTTGAACCCCTGGTTGGACGAATACCTCCTTGATGTTTCTCTGTTCTCTTTTGAAATGGTCATGTTCAGCCCTTAGCACTGTATCTCGGAAACGCTTTTTGCCTTGCGTCTCTGAGGAGAGCATGAGTGGATCTTTCAGCAATTCCAAAGTCTCTGAGCTTCTTGAAGATGAGCTAAGTAGATTTTGCACCAAGACAAGCCTTCCGAGTCCAGGGCAAAATGGTATGGTTTTGACATGTGTGCTGAAGGCTTGATCCCAGATGTGACACGAGGTGACCAGAAACTAATTCTAGGAATGAGTTAGCCCTTTGATGGATTTCTAGCTGAATGGGCTAGGGGCGCCTGACGGGAGGAAGTGTGTCTTTGCAGGTAACATTTTATCCCTCGATTCTGCCTCTCTGTCTCTCTGCTTCCTGTTCACCGTGGGGTCTGCAGGTTGGCTCTGCCATGCCCTTAGTCTCACTGCAGGCCAAGTCAATGGAGCCAAGTGACCATGGCAGAATCCTCTGAGACATGAGCCAAAGAAAATCCTTCCTTTTCTAGGTTATTTTTCTCCAACATTTTTGTAACTAACCCAAGGCCATACCTCAGAGAACTGGCCAGGGCAGTCTGCTGGGAAAAGGCACATAGAAGCCAGTGATGATTTTGTTTCCTCCCTGTAGTTATCTATACTCTCCAAAAGGTGTTCTCCTTGAACGACAGTCACAGAACAAGTCCCATGGGATCCCATTTTTACGAGGTGCCCAGAGTCATCAAACCCATATGGACAGGAGGTAGAAGATGGGTGCAAGGGACTGGGGAGGGGAGGCTGCTGGGGTTGAGGGTGAAGGCCATTTGGAGAAGGGTAGTAGCAATGGCTGCATAGCAAGGACTGGCTGCCTGCAATGAACAGAACGTCTTTAAATGACAGAGACGGGACTAGTGAAATGGCTCAGCAGGTAAGGGCTTGATGCCAAGGCTCATGTCTTGAGTTTGATCCCCAGAACCCAAATGGGAAAAGGAGAGAACCTGACTCCTGCAAGCTGTCCTCTGACTCCCACAACTGGGCTGCAGCAATGTTCTCCCCACACAGATACATATGTGCATAAGTAAATAAATAAATAAATAAATAAATAAATAAATAAATAAATAAATAATAAATAATAAGATGCCTTTTTAAATGGTAGAGATGGCTAATTTTATGTTATGTATTTTACCACGGCTTTTTTTTTAAGATTTATTTTATTTATTATATATATAAGTACACTGTAGCTGTCTTCAGATACACCAGAAGGGGGCATCAGATCCCATTACAGATGGTTGTGAGCCACCATGTGGTTGCTGGGAATTAAACTCATGACCTCTGGAAGAGCAGTCGGGTGCTCTTAACCACTGAGCCATCTCTCCAGCCCCTTACCATGGCTTTTAAAAAGATGCTACTACCTTACGAAATGGACCGATTCCTCCTTAGAGAAATTCCTAGGCAGCTGCCTAGCTTCCAGCATTTTTGATGGGAAGCTCTTCAGGTATTTGTTTAACTGACACTCACCTTTGTCACTCCAGAAAACACAACCTATCTTGCTTGTGGGGTGGCAGGCAGACCTTCTAAATCCCACACTGGCTTTACCAGGTGCACCTGACATTATCCAGTCTTAAACAGACCCGAAGGCTTCATGGACAAACAATAAGTCCCTTCTACAGCTCCACAGGCTCTCTGGGACTCTGTCTTCCAAGGTTCCATCCCTCTCATCTCATTGACACCATGATGAATCTTCTTCACCCTAAACTCAGCTGAGAAGCCCCACCCCAAGCCACCCTGCTCCCCCAGTCCTCAAGCCCTTCCAGGAGCCTTATGAACATAACTTTACTACTTGCCCTCCATATTTCCCACTGCTGTGGCCCACACAAGCTGGGCAAAGCGGCCACTGACCTGGGAAAGCAGGCACAGGAAGAACGTTTGTCACCCTGGGGGTCTTCCGCCGTAGCATTGCTGAGGAAGTCTTGCAGAGATATGAGACACTAGATGGGGCAGAGGTGCCCAGGGAGGCACAGCTACCCTGCCACTGTGCCTGGGCTCGGATTTTGTCCCTCAACTGCTCCAGACGAGGGTTACTCTTTCTGGGATGGCGTTGGGGCCCCAATACCAGGGGTGGTCTCTCCTTCCAGGGCCCATTGAAAAGTGTGCATGATTCATGCCCCCCTGAGGAGCCAGACAGTCTACCGGATGACACAGAGCTGTCCCCATTCCTGGTGTCCATGCATGCAGACCACGTGGGCAGGCTGCAGGCCTTCATGTAGGGGTCTACCTCCTTCATATAATCAGACAAGGCCACATGGGGAGCTGTTCCAGATGGATTCAGCTGCTGAGAAAGGAAAGGCCACCTCGGCGTTGTGGCCAGAAGGTTGTCCTTGGCTGTATATGGATGGAACGCTTCATCCCTTGGAGAGAGGGACAACACAGTCGGTCAGAGCACAGTATCTCAGATGGATGGAGTCCTATACTCCCCAACACCCCTTTCTCTCTGTTTCTACCTCACAGCCTAAGACAAGAGGGACCAGAAAATGGGCATCCCCTGACATTCTCCCTCAGACACTAACCACAACCTTTTTAAGGTAGGTACCAGATCATTTCAATATATGCTTGAGAAAACTAAGGCTAGAGTAGCCAGGCCAAAACCAAAGGCACAAGCAAGTTTTGGCCAGGGACCCACACACTTGACCTCTGTACCCTCCTATTTCCCACGAACAAGCTGCCCCTGGGGAAAGGTAACCACAAGACTACTAGCATTACTAATGCTCTTGTCCTCATCCACACAAACACTACCTGTGCTTGGTGCTGTCCTTCTGACCAGCCATTCTCCCCATGGCCTTGAGGGAGTAGAGGCCTTCTGGCTGGTTGTCCCTGGAACAGTTCTGCAGGGTTCCCCTTGGGTGCATGAGTGGGGTTGTCATTGTAGCTGAGACAGGAGGGTACAGATGGCAAGCCATACCATTTGGGGCCTTGGGCCTAACAGTATAATCACATGGTAGTCTGTAGGTCTACTACACAGTGCCTGTCATGGACTGGCCACTGACTTGCTCTGGGTACTGTCCAGTGTGGGTCCACTGACCCTCAGGACAGTCATTGAAGGAGGGTAGGGACAATGAGTATTAGCCTTGGGTAAACAATGGCCGTGGGATTTCATAGCCCAATGGCTGTGGGCTGCTTGTCATGGGATGGGAGAGAATTCCAGGTGGCCCATGACAGCATAATAACCCCGTGTCACTGAGTGATAGCCTGTGGCTTCAAGTCCTACTCATGGCTCTAGCTGGCAGCCAGCTGCCCCTGACACTCTAGGAAGCACACACTCAACAGAGACTTCTGGAAGTCAATATGATGGGAAGAATAGGGATTCTCTGGTCAGTAAGCCCTGTGGTCAGCACAGTTCAAAGGACAAAAGACTCGAATCTCAACTCTAAACAGGATAACCTTGGACACTAGAGACCACACTCCATCCTGAAGACTGTGAGCCCCTCATAAACCCTCTGCTGTCTTGCCTCCTCCATATCGGCTGGGAAGCAAAGGTAGGGACAGGATTAGAACCCTACCTAGTTTGGGGCTTTTCTTCCCAAACATTCCCAGAGAACAGAAGACTAGGCAGCATGAAGAAAACCCAAGACTTCATTTTTTTTTCTTTTCCTTAATGGCACTGGAGATGGTTCACGGGGCTTGTATGTTAGGCGAGCCTCTTACCACTGAGCAAAGCATCATTCTTGAGACTGTTTCTAAAGGGTCTGATCTAGGGGAGTGGACACAAATCCCTGGAGACAGTAATCCAAGGACAGATTTCTTTTTTTTTTTTTTTTGGTTCTTTTTTTTCAGAGCTGGGGACCGAACCCAGGGTCTTGCACTTCCTAGGTAAGCGCTCTACCACTGAGCTAAATCCCCAGCCCCTCAAGGACAGATTTCTTAAGTGTGAGAGGAGACTACTTTTATGTCACCAGCTCTTAGGCTCTCCCTCATAGCCAGGACATTCTGGTACAGAATAGGTAGGATCCAGAGTTAAGTTCCAGGACCCTGGACACATCTGGTGCCAGCTTTTCTATCCACTACTTTCCCCAAGACTGAGGGAGAAGAGACCTTCCAATTGGCTGCCCCTGGGGAGCTAGCTACCCTTAGGAAGTGGGTTCTGACTTTGCTGTGGGGCCGAGGATGTGGAGGGTGAGCTCGGCCACCTGGGGGCCCAGGTGGACCAGTCTTGGCAATAGTAACTGCATGGTTCTGCCTTGACTGCCCTGGCCTAGGTCAACCCTGCTGGGGCTCATGTACTCCCATGGTCCTGGAGCAGATCCCACTCACATGTCCCCTAATGTCATCAGTGTTCTCTGTAAGCAAACTACAGGGCAGTAACAAGTATATTCAGTTGTCTAGGAAACACATAGGCCTTCTAGACCCCCAGATATGCTCCTCCAAGGGCATGTACCTAGGACAAGACAGCCAGCTAAGATTATACCAGACTGCCACATGCTAGCCCAAGTCAAGACATGAGGAAGCTACATCACCACACCCTAGGGTCTTCTGAGAGCTCTGCTTCAGACTTCCCGACTCCAGAGAGCCTCCCCAGAACAACCCTGGTAGCCTTTACTAGCCTGTCTCTCACCCTGCTGCCTGCAAGATAGGGTCAGCCCTGAGGTGCCAGGTGCTTCCTGTCTCCTTCAGCCTTGGCATACAACAGCTCAGTGAAGACTTCTGGCATGCCCTTTCTCACAGGTCAGGCTCCCAGGGCTGGGACCTTTGTTGTGAAACAGTCTCCTCCAAGATTGAAGAATTCCAAACTAAAGGGAGGCTCCTAAAACAAGGAGGCGAACAACTCAAAATAGCTTCAGGAAGTCCCTGAAATTGACCAGATTACTCAGTGGCCCAGAAGCAACAAAGACTGCCAAGAGTCACTGTCGGAGAAGCAAATCAGATTGAAACCAGAACAGCTTTCTGGGTGAAGCAAAAGCAGTCAGCAGCCTAAAGGAGTTTTAGACCAGAGAACACTCTCTGACCTGTTGCGCTGTCTGCAGACTATGCAGTTGCTCCAGGTTCCCAGCTCTGTGAGCTGTCACCCACGCTGGGGCGGGCCTTGGTCATGCAGCTGTCTTTGAGCCATTTCTGCTCCTGTAAGGAACCCCTCACCCACATTCCTCTAACTGACCTCGATAAAACTCACTGGTTCACCAAGTTGAACTTTGGTGGTATCCCTACTTTGCTCTGTCATGAGCTCCCTATCTGGAGTGTGTAGACAAGTGTGTTGCAGCTCCCTGAGAAAAGTCTTGTCACACAAAGACCTTGAATGATGGTTACCTTTGGCACCAAGAAGCTGATGAGGTCCTGCTAATGTTCTCCTACCGGCAGAGGAACAGGGTGGTTCTAGGAAGAGGAGACAGCACTTCCTCACTGGCTACCAGCCCTGCTTCCCACCTACAGGAAGCTGCTTAGGGGCCAAGCTGTGTCCACCAACTGGGGCTTGACTTGTCTGGAAAAAAGCCGCACCATAAACACAACAGATTAGCCAGAACCAGTAGTGGCTGTCGCTTTGAACTGAGGTTTTTTTTTTTTTGTTTTGTTTTTTTTTTTTTGGTTCTTTTTTTTTCGGAGCTGGGGACCGAACCCAGGGCCTTGCGCTTCCTAGGTAAGTGCTCTACCACTGAGCTAAATCCCCAGCCCCTGAACTGAGTTATTAAAACATTCCTGATGAGCAGGAAGATAATACCCAGCATGCAAAGCAGCAGCATACCCTGCAGAGCGGCTCCCACACACCATGTCTACCGCCGCCATGCTTCGGGCTGGGAGTTCCTATCCTGTGTCTCCCAGGCCACCCTACAGGCTTGGCACCCCGCCCTTCCTGTCTCCTTCAGCCTTGGCATACAACAGCTCAGTGAAGACTTCTGGCATGCCCTTTCTCACAGGTCAGGCTCACTGGACGCCTCAGTTGCAGCTCCAAATTGGAGCACAGGCTACCTCTGCTGTCCAGTCCACGACAGGACAAAATCTACAGACTTCCCACTTTGCCCTAGGACTGCCACAGCAGCTGGCACGACAGAACTCTGCACTGTGTCTGCTATAGGGTAGCTAGGAGCAAGGCTTCATGGCCTCTGGGCAGACCATAGCCCAGGAAAAAGAGCACACATGCCCCACACAAGCCAGGCCTGCACCTACTGCCAGCAGCACCTCAGCCAACCTGGAAACTCATTGCAAGGCTCTGGAGCTCTAAGCCCCTCAAGACCCTGCTCTCGGGCTCCTGACACCAACCTACCATCCTCTGTGTCCATGGGTATAAAGTAGCAGTCACACATGTCCCCATTCATCCTGCCTCCTCCCTTGCCTCTCTTGGGAGGATAGTCCCTACTGTCCTAGTGTGTGACTGGGGTCCCCACATTGATCCCACACTGGTGGTACCTGCCAGAGTCCCTCTGCCTTCCTCAAAGGTCAGGTCATCAGAGATGTGCACAGACTTGCAAGCTCTGGCCTGTCCCCTTCATAGCATTGACAGAGACCCCTGAAAGGCTGGGGATTATGTCAGTCACTGATGGCTTTGACCTTGTGTCATGTCTTGACAGCCCTATAAAGCACGCTGACCAAAGGGACTAAGTCACACGTCTAAGGTCCCGGGCAGGGTCATATCCAGAATACCAAATCTTCTCTACAATTCACTACACCCCTGCAACCAGCAGCCACCTGGGGGTCCTTGGGACCGTGTAGAATTTCACCTCGCAGACAGCTTGCTATCAGGAAAGGGGTGGGAGGAAAAGCCATCAGAATGGTCATGTGTTGTCTGTGCAGCAGAAAGAGGGCTAGGTCGGTGACCTCAGGCAAGTTCATTCAGATCCTTGGGCCTAAGTCTGCTCCTTAGTAGAGTGGGAAGGGCTTAGCAGGGCTCCTGGAAGGTCAGAAGTGCATAGAGGACAAGGTGCTCACCTGGCTGGGCTTGGAATTTTCATCTGTCTGTCTGTAGGTCTATCTGTCTGTGCATGCCATAGACAGAGCCCAGGCCGCTGTCCAGGTCCTCCATGAACCCCCTAGGTACAGCTAGGAGTGACAGTTACTGGACAGTGTAGCTAAGAGGCACCTCCCTCTGCCCCCTCCAGGCTTCAGCCAAAAGCGTTTGCTCTGTTTAGGCTACAGTCTGGGTGGGCAGGTGGCAGCCTGTGGGGAGGGGCTTTCTTCTGGAAGCCTGCAATGACTCTAATTAGCCCCATTGTTTATTTCTCACCGCCTCCTCTCTGGCAAAGGCAAACCCCAGAGCAGGCTGGGGCAGTCAGTGAACCGTGAAGGGGAGCAGGGCACCACACCCACCACAGTGAAGGGCCCTGGAGCTGCACACCTCAGTGCACTCCACGGCAACAGTGATTCAGGCCTGGCGTCCTCACGTTGGCATGGCACCCAACCGCCAACAAGGCCTCCCAGACTGCAGCCTGATCAGCACCTCTGCAGCTGCCAACCGTCCTACTCTGAACACACCATAAGACGGACGGCCAGGAAAAGGAGCAGAGTCTCTGGCTTCTAACAAAAGCACCCTGGTCTCCACAGGCCAAAGCAGGTCACAGCTGGGAATAACTGGCAGATGGCAGGGGCACCCTGGGTATAAAGCACAAATCTCTTCCATTACACACAGCATACACATCATGCACATAGCACAGAGAAACACACGAGTGCACGCGCGCGCGCGCGCGCGCGCGCACACACACACACACACACACACACACACACACACACACACACACACACACAAACCTGCAACTCGGCCAGCCAGCTCTGTAGCTAGTGGTTTTGATTTGGGTGCACTTCTAAATCTCGTGAGCCTCTCCTTCTACCCCCACAGCCTATTTCAACTGTCTGCTCTCCACAGAAGCCAACCGATGCCTCGGGTGGATCTGAGCTCCAGGGAACAAAGGCTACACAGAGGTAGCAGATGCAAGTGTGCAAACACCAGACACAATAGAAGTGACTTGGGAAGGGTGGTACCACGCAGGGAGGCAGACACAAGTCCTGAAAGGATGGCACTGAAGCAGAGAAGTGGAGCGGACCAATGGCTGACTTCTCCTCAGAGGAGGTGGCAGGAAACGCAGACACAGATGCAAGGAGCCCCCCTCCAAGTCACCCCTACAGCCCAGCTCCTGCAAGCTCTTCCCTCTGCTAAGCAACCAAGAACTGTGACACAGCAGCCCAGTAAACCTTGGGAGACACTGTCCCTGCCCCACCAAAGTCCCCAGCACGACTGGGACCCACGCAGCCAGAGTGAAGGCAACTCCCAGCTCACTGCTAATGTGAGCCTAAACAGGAGGCAAAGGCCTGCCAGCTTTTCTATTGTCCCTCAGCCCCACCTTCCAACAACAGCAGTCCCTGCTGAATAGGCTCTGGTAATCCTCCTTACTGTGGACCACAGTTCTTCAGCAGGCCACCACCTGGGGCATTCAGACCCAGCCTGCAGAGCACCAGGCTCTGGCTCCTTACTGGAAGCCATGAGGAAAGCAGTGTTACCAAATTCATAAAAGGAAGAGCAGACAGCCGCCTCTATACAATCTCCTGGAAGCTGAAGCCCTCAGAGCTCTGCTCCTAGGACCTTGCAACATGCCAGCTCCTGCCCAGGAGCATCCATCTGAAAGGAGCCCGTGGGCACCCCTTCCTAAAGGGTTCAGAACAGGGGTCTGGTAAGCACCAGCTCTGAGTGTCCACAGCTGCCTTAGCCCTTAACACAGACACCCCTACTCCAGGGGCAAGGGCCATTCCAGCAGGCCTTTCAGCCAAATGGTAGTGCTGTAGCCCTCCAACAGACACTGCAGTCTAGGGCACACACAGGGAACTCCCAATGATGGGGGCCTGAGCCCAGTGGAGGGTAGCCTGAAGGACGGAGGGACTAACATTTTTCCTGTCCACCTCTGCTGCACCACCCTCTCCCATACTCTGCTTCTGGAACTTGCCCCTCCCCCCAGAGACTTGCAGAAGACTGGGCAAGGATGTGGTAGGACCCTCCCCAGGTACTCACTCACTGGAAGGGCAGCTGGTAGGCAATAGCCTAGGAACAGGAGGCTGGGTGGGTATCTAAGAACCCAGGGCTGGAGTCAGGGAGAGAGGCGGACTTGTACGAGGGTTGCCAGAGAAACCCTGACTCCTCCCCCCAATCCCTGCTTAGCACCTGGGAGGCTGAGTGCCAGGGGCCTTATCTGTGCAGCTGCCCCATGAGGGCTTGTAGGCAGAGTACAGCACTGAGAGGTTGACTTGAACGAGGGAGGGGTTGTGCACACACCTGAGGTACCTCCACCCTCTCTGCTCTCCTCCCCGAGGCTGTGGTGACTTATCTTCTGCCTGGTCCGGAGCTCTCCCCAGATCTCGATGCTGGGTCAGAGCGTGGCTGCTCCACAATGCCGGCTGCAGGCCTTCCCCTAGCTCCTGCCTCTGACAGCAGCAGCCTGGACACTTGAAAGCCTGCAGGATCCCAGAATGCCAACAAGCAGCTTCTGAAACATGGATTCAGGCAGACTGGGCAGAAGAAGCAAGCCCTGGAGAGAAGCCAGAGGACTTTTCATGTGGGCAGACAGACAGACATGGTCCAAGGTCCCTCTGGTAATACCAAACTCAAAGCCTGAAGAGCCACTTTTGCAGCTGTAGAGGGCATCCTTGGGACAGTGACAGATCTGTTGGGACAGCAGGATGCTGGGGTCAGACTCTGCCTAAACCCTGCCACTTTAAGCCACACACGCTGGGTCTTTGAAGTGAAGAACCTACTTTTTTTCAGGGCTGTGACATTTGAACTTCCTTCTGGGGTGCTAATGTGTAAGACAGAGCTGTTAGCCTGCTCTCCCTTTCTGTTTCCTGGACACCAGACAGCAACCTGGGGAAGGTCCTCTCCAGCTGCAACTTCTGGGGATGCCAGCAGGTGGCGGGCTCTCCCCAAGCTGTTTGTGGAGTTGCCCTATTGGAGATGCCGCCGAAGGGCACAGAGCACCCCTCCTACCCCAAAAGCACTCCAGAAAAAAAAATATCAAGAAATTCCTCAGCCGGGGGCAGGGTGGTGGGTGGTGGCATATGCTTTTTTTTTTTTCTTTTTTTCGGAGCTGGGGACCGAACCCAGGGCCTTGCGCTTGCTAGGCAAGCGCTCTACCACTGAGCTAAATCCCCAACCCCAAGAAGTTTTTTTTTTTTTTTTCTTTTTGGCATATGCTTTTAATCCTAGCACCTGGGAGAGTGAGGCAGGTGGATCTCTGAGTTCAAGGCCAGCCTGGTCTACATAGCAAGTTCCAGGACAGCCAGGGCTACACAGAGAAACCCTGTCTCAAAAAAAAAAAAAAAAAAAAAAAGAAAAAGAAAAAAGAAAAAAAAAGAAAAGAAGAAAGAGACTAAAAAAAGGAAAGAAATTCCTTTAGTTTGGGGCAAAGGTTGGAAGATGGCCTTGCTCCTGGGACACACAGGTACTTCTTGTCCCCTAGAAGGACCATGGCAGTGAGGCAGGTAAGGAACTCAGTGCTGTCCTAAGCATAGCCACTCTATCGACAGCAAGACCACACTCAAGGTGGCTCCTGGCCCTAGGCAGGAAATCCTGGAAGGGTGGCTTCTGTAGTCTAGAATACTGGAGATCTGCAAAGGGTCACCCCCAGTCATCATCTATACTCAGTGATGGCCAAGACTTGGACCCAGCATCTAGCACCCGAGAGTCATTCCTGCATCAGAAAAGCAAAAGGCTAAGCACAGAGGCCGAGCTGCAGAAGTTTTCATGTCAATTTGACACAGCTAGAGTCATGGAGCGCGCTCACGGCCTCTGCATCGGTTCCTGCCTCAGGTTCCCACAAAGGACGGTGTGTGATTCAGGATATGTGAGCCAAATAAACACTTTTCTCCCCAAGTTGCTTTTGGTCATGGCGTTTCATCACAGCAATCCCAACTAAGACAGAGGTCAATCTGTAAAGAACCAAAATTCCTGAGACCCTGAATCCCACCAGCAGCAACACCCTCACCCTGAATGAAGTCTCAAGTCAGCAAAACAACATGGAGATGTCTCTCAAGGAGTTGTCTGGATTCACTGAGGCTCATCTGCAGTGCTGGCTTAACCTCCACCTCACTTCCAGAAAGTGACGGCCTTTATACCATGTGAGTGACAAAACTTTCCCTGGAGTGGAAAGATGAAATACACATGTCTATTCACCCCAATTAGGGATCTCATGTCAGACCAAAGTACTCTAAATACCACCAAAATCCAGCTTAGTGAACCAAAGAGTTTTATTGGGGTTACTTGCATGAGGTGTTATTTATAGGAGCAGAAATGACTCAAAGACAGGTATATCGCTAAGGCCCACCCCACCATTGTTGACCATTCACAAAGCTGGGAAACCTGGAGCAACTGCACAGGCAGCAGGCAGCTCAACAAGTTGGAAAGCAACTCAATTGGTTGAAACGGCTTCCAAGCAGCTGCACAGGCCTCAAGTCTTCACAGCCTGGATCCTCTGAGAGGAGTTCTTAGTTTTTGTTGCTTTTTCTGGCAGAAAGAGGGCCTAGTGAATCTGGTTAGTTTCAGGGACTTCCTGAAGGTATTTTGAGTTGTTTACCTTCCTATTTAAGATGCTTCCTACAGAATAGAATGTTTCAATCTAGGAGGAAACTGTTACACAACATGCCAGCTTTGCAGCTGGGCCACTGAATACGTGGGAACAATGCTGGAGCTGTCTAATGGGTATTTCCAAGTCACAGGCAGGGGACATGTAAGGAGTGAGGCCATACAGATCTTTGCCAAAGCTAGCGGGCTTCAGGTTCAAAAGAAAAGCAAGGGATTTTTTTTAAAGATTTATTTATTTTTGTTTATGTGTATGAAATTTTTAGATCCATACATGTTTGTGAACCACATGCATGCCTGTTGGATCCCTTAAAACAGGAGTTATGGCCCTCTTGCTCTTTGTTCTCTTCTCTTCCCTGTCTCTTCTCTCTACCCTCCCCACCTCCATGTGCCCATGGCGGGCCTCCTTTGTTCCTCCCCTCTTCTACTCTTCTCTCATTAAACCTCTCCACATGGGAAAAAAAAACCAACCAACCAAACAAACAAACAAAAAACAAAAAAGGGGGAGTTATGAATGAATAGTTTGCAAACCATCATATGAGCGCTGGGAATAGAACCAACGTCCTCTGCTAGAGCAATAGCGCTCTTAACCACTGCTCTACATAGCAGGTTCTAGCCCACGGTGTAAGACCCTGTCTGAAAAAGAGTGTTGGGAAAAGCCTGTATACAATTTATCCCGGTCACAGGAATAGCAACAGTCAGGACATTATCATTTCTAACAAGTTGTGCACATGCATGATGAGAATGAGATAACCCCAACATAACAGAGGGGACACTTTTCTGCCAAACACCATGTTGCAAATGTCATACTTAAGGGCAGGGACCAAAAGGTCTAACCCATGAAGTCATGGAGATGGCTAGTCCCGCCCCCTGGGCATCCTCGGCAGCCGGCTTACTCAGTATGAGTACTCACAGTTGCTCTCTGAGATAGGAACCATGGCATGACGGCAATGAGGGCTCAGAGGGAGCCTGCAGAGGCAAATCCCACTGTGGTGGTTTGAATAAAAACGGCCCTCAGAAGCTCATAGGGAGTGGTACTATTAAGAGGGGTGGCCTTGTTGGAGAAAGTTTGTCACAGGGTGCTGGCTTTGAGGTCTCAGGTGCTCAAGCCACACCCACTGTGACATAATCTTCCTGTTGCCTGCTGATCTGGGTGTAGGGCTCTCAGATCCTCCAGTATCTTCTATGTCTGTGTGCCGCCATGCTTCCCACCACTCTCGTGGTGTCTCTTCACAGCACTAGAGACCTTAACTAACACACGACGTACCTAGTCAATATATTGAAAAACACAGTCAACCTGTGTTGTAAGGCTCGGATGGTGGACACTATCTCCATCCTCGAGGACCTGAGGATACAGGACATTATCTCCCTTCACCTCTAAACACCAATCCCACCCCAGCAGTCAGATTATATCCTCCAGGCTGATGCTGCTACGCTGCTTAGGCTGCCATGGCTCCAAGGCATCCTCCAAGCTGTGATATGTTCTTGGTCCATCTAGCACACTGCATTCAAAACATACCACAACATGCAGCTACGGTGTGTAGCTCTGCCTGGAACTAAGCTTTTCTGTCCTGCCCTTCCCAGAGAGGCATTCTTCTAAGTCACATCCATCAGCTTCCTCAGTGAGCAATGCCTCCTGACCTTTTAAGCAAAGAGGCCTCAATGAAATGCACACACCAAGAGGGTGTTGGCGTCAGGTGACACATCCATGTCTGACACTTGCCCGGGTATGATCCTAAGGCCGTGTCCTTAACAATTCCAGAGCCAATGGTCAGAAATCTTGCTGGGTGTCCCCTTCCGGTACAAGCCACCTGCAGTGCTGACAGAGGAGATTGGAATCTGGTGACTGCTCAGGCTACAGAGTCCTCACAGTGACATGCTCTGACGATTCACAGGGTGACAGAGGCTTAAAGCTTTGCGCATGACGTGGCACAGGGAAAGACTCATAGCAGGCCAGACTTCTCTGTGAAGTGGCGTGTAGAGAGACGTGTGTGGTGGGGATGGGCTTGTTTTTAGTTCCAGACAGAGAATTGTGATCCAGACTCAGGGCCCACATGAGGAGTGAACGCTCATGGACCTCAATGGTCTGAGTACATCCTCCAAATTGATGTTGCAAGAAAGCCACTAAGAAATTAGATAGGGATGGGGCTGGAGAGACGGCTCAGCGGTTAAGAGCACTGGCTGCTCTTCAGAGGACCTGGGTTCAATTCCCAGCAACCACATGACAGCTCACACCTGTCTGTAGCTCCTAGTCCAGGGGATCTGGAACCTTCAGACATACAGGAAGGCAACCCATGAAAGCACATAAGATAAAAATTAATAAATCTTTTTTAAAAAATTAGATACGATCCTGAGGGTAAGATACCAGTCTTCCAGGGCCAGGCCCTGTATAAGAAGAGGTAGATACCAGGGGGCTGCAGAGGAGGCTTGGCCTCTGAGCTGTCTCAGCTTCCCTACGCACAGGAGGTCATTTGTCCCCTCTCCCACTCTCTTTGGTCATATACATACATACATACACACACACATATGTATATATTATATAATTTTAAAGGCAAACTGGACAACTTATGGGACATAAGTCCAAGACTACCTCGTGCTACAGAGACCCTGCCTTTAAAACAAAAACCGTGCTGGCAGGTGGTGCAGTGGGAGAAGGTGCTTGCTGTCAAGCCTGATGTCCTGAGTTCAATCCTTGGAATCCACACAGCAGAAGGGAAGAAACTGTTCCCAAAAGTTGTCTTCTGACCTACACATGCATGCTGTGGAACACACACACACACACACACACACACACACACACACACACACACTGTGACATGTAACAAATAAATGAATGTGTAAATGAATGAATGGATGAGTTTAATATTTTAAAAAACCAACAAACAATTTGCTTTTATTTTAACGATGCTTCCAGGGGGTCAGGGTCAATTCTTGGATCCAATCTGGCTTCCCAGAAAGGAAGTAAAGATTGATAAGTAGAAGGATTCGAGAGATGGCTCAGTGGTTAAGAATACTGTTGCTCTTCCAGAGGTCCTCAGTTCAATTCCTAGCAACCACATGGTGGCTCACAACCATCTGTAATGGGATCTGTTCTGGCGTGCAGGCGTACATGCAGGCAAAATTCTGTATACATAATAAATAAATCTTTTTTAAAAAGATTAATAAGCAGGCAAGGGGCCCTCAGACTCATGCACCTCCACTTGGGTCTGCAGTCTAATTGGCTCTAGGCCCTGGGTGTCTTCACCTGTGGTAAGAACAGGCAGCTCTCCTCAGTTACAGAATCCCACTCTTAAGCTTTGGTATCTTGGTCCTGTTGGGGATTGGTTTGAATTAGTCTAGCTCCCAAAATCTGGAACCTGTGTGTCCAAATGCTGAAGATCCTTGTCCCCAACTGGTTTTTGACCAATCAATAAAGAGCCAACGGCCAATGGCTAGACCTTTAGATTTGCACAGGCTAGGAACACAGGCCATTTCCCCAATTACGTTTGGGGTAGCAGACACAAAATACAGATTTTAAAAGATGTTAACTCAGAAGTACCAGAGGGGAATGTTTGCTAGCAGCAGGAAGGATTAGAATTGTTCAGTCTTTGAGCTAGTGTGTGTGTGTGTGTGTGTGTGTGTGTGTGTGTGTGTGTGTGTGTGTGTGTATGCGCGTGCGTGCATGCATGTGTCTTTCATTTGAGAATCCAGATGGCTCCTGGGTGGGTGCATGCATGAGACCCAATGGGAGCACAGAGCAGGTTAGCAAACCTCACTGCAACATGGTCCTGCAAGAAGAAAGCCTTAGTTACTTCTTTAACACTGTGGTGAGACATCACGACCAAGGCAATCTATGAAAGGGAGGGCTTAATTGGATTTGTTTGTTTGTTTGTTTGTTTGTTTGTTTCAGACGGTTAGAGTCCGTGATAGCAGACAGTTAGAGTCCATGATAGCAGGGGGTTAGAGTCCAATGATAGCAGGGGGTTAGAGCGAAGGCAGGCCAGCAGCTACAGCAGAGAGCTCACATCTTTTTTTTTTTTTCTTTTTTCTTTTATTTTCAGAGCTGGGGACCGAACCCAGGGCCTTGCGCTTGCTAGGCAAGCGCTCTACCACTGAGCTAAATCCCCAACCCCTAGAGCTCACATCTTTATCTGCAACCAGGATGCGGAGGGGACACTGGCAATGGCACAGGTCTTTTTTTTTTCTTTCTGATTCAAGGATTTATTAAGTCATAGGTGCAACACATACTGCTAACTGCATTACAAAAGATCAATGTAAAAACACTCCACAATTCTGCAACTGTCAATTGAAAAAAGTTTGTTCTAGGGGTCTAAAAGCCCAACACTATTCTTGCCAGTGAGATAGGTTATATAGAATGGCGTCAGCACTAGCAGTTGACAGAACCTCACAAACCCAAAGGAACATCTCCAGGCAGAGCCACCACAAGAAGGAAGCGTGTGTCCAAGTGGGTGAGGTCTTTTTAAATCCCACCTCTCTTCCCAGCGACACACCTCCTTCAACCAGGCCACACTTCACAATCTTTCCCAAACAGTTTCACCAACTAAGTATCCACCACTCAAACACATGAGCCTGTGGGGCCCGGCCATTCTCATCCAAACCAACCAGTGAGGAGAAACTGAAGACCACGCCAGCTGGCCAGCTTTGACTTGTTATTCGAAGGCAGACTGAAAGAGAGCAGAGAAGGGACTGCTGTAAAAAGAACAGCCAGTAGCTGGTCACCAGACATAGGGGTCGGGAAGAAGAGACTGAGGAAAGAGACCCTCTGAGGCGAGACAGAGTACAAGTCCTCCTTCCTGAGGTCAGCTAGTCAGACAGACAGACATTGCACAGGGACTTTACAAAGCATGTGCAACCACTGAGGGATGCCCTGTCTCACATGACTAGGGGAGAGTGTCACACAGCCAGTAGGACATTGAGGCTTGAGTTTTGTAGCTTCAGGGGAATGTAAGGGGCATCCCAGCTACATCCTGAGAACCTTGTCTCCTCAGCTCCTGCATCCTGGGTCCCTACCTCTCTGCAGCCTACCTGTCCTGCTCAAAGTCCTTCAACTGTCCCCACGGGTCTCCACCAACCCGAGCTCAGTCCTGCCCAACACCTACCCCTAGATTCCATCCTGCAGCACGGTGGCCCTTGCTCCCAAACAGCTGGGGCTGGAACCTGAGTGAGATTAGATGGGCAGTTGTGGGAGGACCAAGGGCCAGATGGCTTCCTTGTGCAGCCAGAATTTTTCCAGGATCCTGGCCAAAAGATTCTTGCCTGTTAGCTCGAGAGGTGGCCAGGTTCCCTGTGATTTTTCCATCAGGCAGAGCAGCTGTCCCAGAGGGGAGGTAACTGCTGAGCCCATAGATGGGGCCTCTGGGTGGGGTTTCAGGATGGAAATATCAGAGGTGAGTTTGGACCAAGACCCCAATTTGTCCTTTTCTCTCAGACAGATTACATTAGTGTGGCCTACTTTCCTTCCTGTAACACCTATCCTGAAGATTTCCATGTGAGTTTTCACAGAGACACAACCTAGGCTTTCCAACATTCTGACCAAAACTTCAAAAGGGGGTGGGGGGAGGAAAAATGCCTGGGTCATTCTCATGCCACAGTCCAGAAGTGATCCCAGTTTCAGTAACGATGCTAAATTCAGGAATCTGGTCTCCCACAGCTCAGGGACAGCAGAAACCATTTTTTCTACATTCCATACAGGACACTGTCCAAACAGAAAGAGGCTGGCTCTGGATTTCTGCCTGGAGGCTGGGAAGAAGTCTGAGTTTAAGATGCCTGCACAGGGTTGGGGATTTAGCTCAGTGGTAGAGCACTCAGCACTTGCCTAGGAAGCGCAAGGCCCTGGGTTCGGGGGGGGGGGGGGGGGAAGAACCAAAAAAAAAAAATAAAAAGAGAGACACCTGCACATTTGGTGTCTGTCGAAAACTGCTCTCTGCTCCCAACCCAATGCTTTTCACATGTAAAGGGCAAAGGGCAAAGGGCAAAGGACAGCTGGCTCCTCTGAATACTTTGGTGAGGTGGCCTAATCCTATTGATGGTAAGAAGTCCCTCCCTCCTGATTTGACCATAGCCTATAAACCCACTTCTTCCTTTGTTTTATTTTATTTATTTGTTTGTTTATTTATTTATCTATTTACTTTTTTGTTTGTTTGTGTTTTTGAGACAGAGTTTCTCTCTGTATCCGTGGCTGTCCCAGAACTCACTCTGTAGACCAGGCTGGCCTCTAACTCAGAGATCTGCCTGCCTCCCGAGTGCGGGATCACAGGTGTAATCCTGGCATCTCTTCCTTTATTTTTATGTGTCTGCGTGTTTTGTCTGCAGGTAGGTATGCGCATCATGTGTGTGCACTGATCATGCAGGCCAAAAGGAGGCATTGGATACCCTGGGACTGAAGTTGTGGGCAGCCATGTGGGTGCTAAGAATTGAGCCCAGGCCCTTCAAAAGAGCAGTCAGTTCTCTTAACTGCTGAGCCACCTCTCCAGGTCCTGGTCCCACCTCTTAATACTGCCAAATCAGGTTGTACTGATGTGGGTAAAAATCACAGTATAGCATAAGTGAAAGGTGGGAATACCTACTAGCAGTCAATCCATGGCCCAAGTTCTGTAATAGCCAGTGTGGGTGAGTGGACTGAACAGAGGGCACAGCAGCTGAACAGTTCCACCTCAGAGGCACCCCCGCATCCACGAGTGTGATCTATTTGGAGAAAAGTGTTTGAAGATAAAAGAGAGGATCTCCAGAGATCAACCTGGATTAGGTCAGCCCTAAATGCCAAGGCGTGTGTCATTGTAAGACATGGGGAGGAGCAAAGACCACAGGGAGGGATGTGATCACAAGCTCTGCAGAGCCCCAAACCCCTTCTAATAAGGACAGCTTCTGCTCTGAGTCTCTGCGTGGAGTGGGTTGTGCTGCATCTAGACCTGGGGCATCTGGCCCTAGTATTGTGGAGTGTCTGAGTGTCTGTTTTAAGCCACCCGGTTTGTGATGGTACCAGCAGTGGGACAACCATATGTGGCACATGCCTCTCCCTGGTCACATTTAATGAGTACTTATCAACCACTACAACCCCTTCCTAGGGCTCTCCATCTCACGATTCTGAGAGGTCAGAATGAGAGCTGGGTGGTGCACTCTTGACCACGCGTATAGGAGGGCCAGTAGGAATACGAAAGATCCGTAACACAATTCCCCTCCAGTGCACACTTCACCGTCACACTCCCCTCCAGTCCACACTCAACCATCGCACTAGCCTGGGGGATTTGGAGCCTGGAGGAGGGAGGAACCTACTGGGCTCTGCTGCTATGCAGGGACTGTCCCAGAAGAGGGGCACACCTCCCTAACTCTGCTGGGTTTAGGCACCTTGCAAGTCTTTCCCACCTTACACCCTTATCTGAAGCAACACACATGAGGTCCTAGTAAGTGTCCCCCTCTGTGTTACTCCCTGGCACTCTCTGGTCACTTGCCTGTGACCCCTCCTATTAGGGCACAGATGGGTGGGAAGCAGGGCAAAGACAAGAGTCACAAACAAGGAGGAAGTGCATGAGTGCATGACCACTTCCTGTGTGGTCTACCTGCTCCTGCAGGCCCTGGGGACAACCTGGGTGACAGAGCCTGTAACAGCCATGGCTCAGGAATGCTGCATGGCTAGGTGTCTCATGCCGACAGTGCATTCTGCCTCACATGGCCTGAGAGCTATTTTCCTGTGTGTCTGTGTGTGTATGTCATCTTCCTGAGGCTCTCGTGAGGGGACAGACTGTTTCTGCCTTGGCTCCTATGGGGATGTGACGTAGATCCAGCTATCTATTGCTACTATAGTCACCAGTGTTTTGAAGCTCCCAAGGGAGCAGCAGTGGTTGGTTCTGCCACAGAATCATCTGTGTCTGTGTTCCATCAGGACAACAGAGAGGAACTCACACCTACATTTAGGAAGCAAGCCTTTCCTCAGACCAGTGAACTTATTTGTAGACCAGGGTAAAACTGAGTGCAGTTTCTTACAGGTATACCCACCCCCACCCCATATCTTCTTCTTCCTCCTCCTCCTCCTCCTCCTCCTCCTCCTCCTCCCCCCCCTCCTCTTCTTCCTCCTCTTCCTCCTTCTCCTCTTCCTCCTCCTCCTCTTCTTCCTCCTCCTCTTCCTCCTCTTCTTCCTCCTCCTCTCTTCCTCCTCTTCTTCCTCCTCCTCCTCTTCTTCCCCCTCCTCTTCTTCTTCCTCCTCTTCCTCCTCCTCCTCATCTTCTTCCTCCTCTTCCTCCTCCTCCTCCTCCTCTTCCTCCTCCTCTTCTTCCTCCTCCTCCTCTTCTTCCTCCTCCTCCTCTTCTTCCTCCTCCTCCTCTTCTTCTTCCTCCTCCTCCTCTTCCTCTTCTTCCTCTTCCTCTTCTTCCTCTTCCTCCTCCTCCTCCTCTTCCTCTTCTTCCTCTTCCTCTTCTTCCTCCTCCTCCTCCTCGTCCTCCTCCTCTTCCTCCTCCTCCTGTCTTCCTGTCTCTCTCTCACAACAGTTTGGGATTCGTGGCACAGGCTACTACGAGCCCTTGTCCTCAGTTAGACTTGGACTTGATACCACAGCAATGGTCTCTAGGATGTTTATAGCCTCTCCCCACAAAGCCCTACAGAACCAGCTCTGCTGGGAGGGAGGCCCTAGGCGGCATCAGGTGGAAGGCAGGGTCTAGACACCCATCACAAGGGTGTTCTAACCCACTCCCGACCCAGGGTGAAGGGCCCAGGACAAGGTGAGGTTTAGGCCTGAGATGACCTGGAGTGAGTCACTATTGCCACCTTGTGCATGCCACAGACCATCAAGTGACCACAGCGGGCACAGGTAGGTGACTGTAGGATGTCATCTGGTGATGCGGCATGAAGGTGACTGAAGATGACATGAACCCCTTAGCACTCACCTGGCATGGGGTGGTGGTGAAGCCACCTGTCATCCACCCTTGTCAGCAGCACAGCCAGTGGTTATTCTCACATGGCAAATAATTTTTTTCTCTCCAATGTCCCACAGGGAAGAAAATACAACCATTCAACTGCTGCTGAGACTTTACAGGTGGAGGATAACAGGTTCCTAGCTGTGATAGGCAGGGAAGTCGCAGCAGGGAAGGGGTGAGAGGAAGGAGCTTTTTTTCAGGCTGAACAGAGTCTGTGTGTGTGTGTGTGTGTGTGTGTGTGTGTGTGTGTGTGTGTGTGTGAAGGGGTGAGAGGAAGGAGCTCTTTTTCAGGCTGAACAGAGTCTGTGTGTGTGTGTGTGTGTGTGTGTGTGTGCGCGCCTCTGTATGTCTCTGTGTGTGTGTCTGTCTGTCTGTGTGTGTCTGTGTGTCACTCTGTGTCTGTGTGTGTGTCTGTGTGTGTCGTGTGTGTGCGCGCGCGTGCCTCTGTATGTCTCTGTGTGTGTGTGTCTGTCTGTCTGTGTGTGTCTGTGTGTCACTCTGTGTATCTGTGTGTCTGTGTGTGTCGTGTGTGTGTGTGTGTGTGCGCGCGCCTCTGTATGTCTCTGTGTGTGTGTCTGTCTGTCTCTGTGTGTCTGTGTGTCACTCTGTGTGTCTGTGTGTCACTCTGTGTGTCTGTGTGTGTCGTGTGTGTGTCTGTGTGTGTGTCTGTGTGTGTCTGTGTGTTTGTCTGTGTGTCTGTGTGTATGTGTCTGTCTGTGTGTGTCTGTGTGTCACTCTGTGTGTATGTGTCTGTGTGTGTCTCTCTGTGTGTGTCTGTGTGTGTGTCTGTGTGTGTGTGTGTCTGTGTGTGTCTGTGTGTGTATGTTCAGAGCTGGCAGAAGACCCACAGAGATGTGGGTTGATATCCCAAGGTTCCCTCCTCCTCTAGGCCCGCCTCGCACTTTCCCACAAGTAGCCTACATTGGGCCTGCTTCCCTGTGCCTACTCTTACTACATTTATTCCTCTGAAGGGCCTTGGTGGGAGACGCTCCCTTGTCTGTGTGGTGGCGTGTGTGCCAGGAGTGACTGTAGTACAATTGTGATCGTCCTCTGGACCAGAGGTGCTCATTATGTGCCATAAGCACTACACGCACGGGCCCCATATCTCGGACCCTTTGCGGGAGACAGAATGGAAGGCTGGAGAAAGCAGCTTGTTCCTGGTCAGTAGGGACAGAGATAGTGTTCAAGTCCAGATCTTTCTAACGCAGAACCCGAATCCTCAGCCAGCTTGCTTCAGAGCATCCCTACAAACCTGGGACTCACAATCCGTGCCCCTCCTCCTGCCTCAGGGAAGAAGCAAATTTGTCCCCAGTGAGAATGTTGTGGGCCACACATCCCTTAACTACAGAACACTGCAACAAATACCACATATGGGATTCATTCATTGGTTTGGTCCTTGGCAAAGCCCAGGGCCAACAGGGGCTTACATTGCTGCAGTATGTCTCTAAGGGCCTCCTAAAGTCAGGAACTGGGAATCTAAGCTCAGTCTGACACCAAATGGGTCGCAGCAGCCTCTGCTTGCATGTAGTGTCCTTTGAGGGCAACCAGGAAGTGCCTGCATTCCAGAGCCAGGGTCTGCTAGAGACCAGGCCGTGTGTGTGCGCGCGCGCGCCTCTGTATGTCTCTGTGTGTGTGTGTCTGTCTGTGTGTGTCTGTGTGTGAGACTGGGTGGTGCCTGGCCAGCCACAACACACACTCTGCCTTAGCCAAGCCAGAGCAAGACCTGGCTCCTGTGGTCTTCGGGGGAGGTGTGGGGACAGCAGCAAGCCTGGGCCTCGCCCCAGGCACAGATGGTTCTCATTGCTCGCCCCTGCTCTTTCCTAGGAAAACAAACCAGCTCCGGCTGAAGCCCAGTTTTATCTTGTGTTTGTTTTTGTTGCCATTCTCTTTGCCTGAAGCCACTGTACTGTGGGCTGCGTCTGCAGGGTCTGTCTGGGGTGACCTTGGCATGGTGTCCATCTTTAGGCCAGGGGCCAGGGTGCAGGAAAACTGCCAAGGGCATTGCCAATCTCTGCACCCTGACTCGTCCCTGTCCCACTGAAGGTAACAGCTACTTCCTCAAGAACATTTGGACAGGGCTGGAGAGGACAGGAGGGACCTAGGTGAGTCCCAGTTGGGCTGGCTGTCCAGATGGTGCCCTGTGGGTGCTGGGAGTTGGCTGGGGCGAAGTCTCCTAGGCTACTCAAGTATGGGTGAAGAAAAATCGCTCCGGGGTTCAGATCCTCAGGATCCTGGGAGCACTCAGAGGAGGGCAGACAGGTGAATGAGCACCGCCAGTCTCCCACAGGGGCCCCTGGTGTTCTTCCAGTATATTTTCCAAACGCTTGCATTTCACAGGTAGTGACAACATGAAGACTGGTGGTGAAAGCCCTAGCAAGGTAGAGACTTGCCCAGGGCCGGACAGCATCCTCCCACACTTACTCCATCCAGGAAGACCTGGATTCTCTTTAGCCCCGGGTGCATCTGCATGGCCTGTACCCTACAAGAGGAACAGGATGTGTGTGTGACAGCAAAGTCGTGTGTGTGTGTGTGTGTGTGTGTGTGTGTGTGTGTGTGTGTATGTGTGTGTAAGAAAAGGAGGACAGCACCTCGGCACTAAACTCCAGGGGCTTAGCAGGTCTTCCCCCAAATAAAAGGAAGCACAGTATTGTCCAGACTAGAGCAGGGCTCTCCTTGCACTGGACCTCAAAGGCAGAGCCCCGCCCACCCCGCTGTAGGCGGGACCGCCGCAGTGGTGGCCGGTGGGCGCTTGCCCCTCCCCAACCTCCCTCCGCCTGGCGGCGGTGACATCACAGCTCTGGCGGGAGGGGCGGCGGCACCCCAGCACATCACTTCCTCGGCGTCTCGCGCGGACGCGCGGACAGGCGGACGGACGCGCGGACAGGCGGGCAGATCGGCAGTCGGACGGCCGCAGCGCGGGGCGGTGCTCCTGCTCGGCGCGTCCCCGACTCATGGCGAGCCCGGCCCCGCCCGCGGCCGAGGAGCTCCCGGGCCCAGCCGCCAGGCGCCTCTACTCCAGGTAGTTCGAGGACCGGGATGGGGACGGGGACCTAAACGGCGGACGCGGGCGGGAGGCTGCCGGCCCAGAACAAAGGCTGCAGCGGCGACGCGCAACGTGGCCGGGGACGCGCCTCCCTGGATCTGCGTAGGGAGCGGTGGGGGCGCGGGGCCCTAAGATCGGCCCCGCGGCAGAGGGGCTGGGGCTGGGTTCTGCCTGCAACCGTGTCCGGGTGCCAGAAGGGCTTACGGGGCGGGCACTCCACCACTCGGCTCTGCGGGACTCTGAGTAGCATGGATGTCAGTCTTCGTTATTTGGAGTTCTCTTCTCTAGCCCGATACTGCTACGATCCGGTGCTGGTGTAGCATGGCCATGACCCAAGCTGTCATGATGGGGCCCTGCCTTCACTAGCTATCCCCAGCCCTAGGCTAGAAGGAGCTGGGCCTGAGCCAGGCAGGTGGGTGTGTGCCTCCCTACAAAGGCATCTGCCTTCCAGGCAGGTTCACAGGTGATCCAGCGGTCTGCGTTGTGTGCCCACGCCCACTGGGAATGACGGGATAGCCCTGTCCCTGGCTCCATGCCTCCCTGGTGACTCCTGCCTGATGAGGGTGTTCCCCAGTGTGATGCTGGTCGCAGAAGTGGACCAGTGCTGTCAGTTCACTCTGGCCTCAGGCTGAGCTGGAAGGGCCTGAGTGCTGGGTAGTTGTCATCAGCCCCAAAGGAAGGCCCAGCGCTTCTGACTCCCACCTCTTCTAACCTTCCCCAATCTACCCCAGGTGAGGTGGTTCATCGGCTAGCCAAGCACTGCCTAGTACCCCCCAAAGAGCAAAATGAGGGCTTGGTGCCTGATGAACAGAGCCCTTGCCCTCCTGTTCTACTCTACTGTAGCGCAGAGACAGTGTTCCCATTGTGTGATGTTGAAGATCACGCCTGGCCTCACACTGTCTCCCAGTTCTGGTGCCGGGGTCAGAGGTTTGCTAGCAGCTTCTTCCTGGAGTCCCCTGAGAACAAAGGCTGTGTGGGGTCGAATTTACCTCAGGACCAGTCACTTGTGAGAAGGAGGTGTCTACTAGGCAGATTGCAGCGTGTGGTGTGTGTGTGTGTGTGTGTGTGTGTGTGTGTGTGTGTGTGTGTGAGAGAGAGAGAGAGAGAGAGAGAGAGAGAGAGAGAGAGAGAGGTGGACATTCAGAACACCGGTCTCCAAGCTCTGTCAGTTGCTCCAAGTTCCCCCTTGAGGTGACTCACTAGGCAGAGTGCTGGCCCCTGTGTAGCCCTCACTGGTTAGGAACTGTATTCAGGATGCTGGTTGAGGCCCTGTGCTCAGCCTGGCATCCCTCCAAGCTGAAACCCAAGCTGAGCTCAGAGGGTTGAGCTAGGACCAGATTTAAGTTGAGCAGCCAAGAGGCTTCCCACAGGGCCTTCCAGGAGGCCCATGAGCTATTTGGCCTCCACCTATTGGGTCCCAGCCAGGTCCCGGACAGCCAGTTCCCTGGCTTCGTTAGGCTTGGCAGATGTGAAGTACCTGAAGCATTTTGACGCAGGTATTAGGGTTCAGAGATGAAAAGTCTGCACCGTCAAGCCCAGCAACCTGTGGCCACTGGGACTGAAGAAGAAATCCAAGCATGTGCTGTCCCCTTGTGAACCTGTGTGTGCATGGAAGCTTGCCTGCTGCCATGGGAGAATTGTGGCGGCCTAGGTGTGTGGGGGGCCAAGCGGAACTGCATCCATTTGATCTAAGAATGCCTGTGGTGTTTCTGGGCTGACACGGGATGTCTTGGCGGGAGCCGTTCTCTGTGTCACCCATCGTCCGCGAGCATTCCCATTCCTCCTGGCGTCTGACTGAGAGGGTTTGATATGTATCAAATGGGTCTGGGAAGCTGAGAAGAGCCACAGATTTGTCCCTGAACTACCAGCTCCTCATAGAGTGCAGAGAGGGGCTGGCTCAGGAAGGCAGGAACACTGGGAGGGATGGGGTAGAGTGGAGAGTGTCTCTATGGGGAATCCCCGGTCCACTGGCACCGGGGCCAGAACAGGGGCTTGGGGACAAGTAGCTGGGAAGTCCTTACAATGTCCTCTTCTGGCCCTCCCAGCCCCACGAGGAAGAGGCTAAGTCCTGAGTGAAGCTGGGAAGGGAGGGTTAGCAGGAAACCCATCTGGAGTGGCCTTACAAAAGGTGCACCTCAGGTCGGGGCTACTGGTGCCCAGGCATGGCAAGGCCTCTGCAGCCACATGACCAAACAATGCTGGTCCCCTACCTAACTATCTCTTTCTGTGTCCTCTCCTCAGCACTGTCCCAGACAGGACCAGTTCCCCAGGTATCCCTGCAAACTTGACCTTATTTAGGCTCTGAAGCTGTTATCCTCTCCTTTCCAGCAGCTTCTACTGCCTACCCTCCCTCTACCCCTCCCCCACTCTTTCTGTGTGTGTCCCCCTTCCCCTGCCTGCTGAGGGAATGTCGGTATAACTTCTTCCTATGAGATGCTGGACAGTAGGGGGCTGGAACAGCTGTGAGCAAGGGTCTCTCAAGCCTTTGGCCAGAGGCCAGTGCCAGGTGACTGCTCTGCAGAGAAGGAGGCAGGCAGAGATTCAGGGTGCTAGACATGGAGTGCTAAGGAGCCAGCTCGTGTGGGTCCCAGAGGACACCAAGAGTCGTAAGGGAACACACAGTGAGATCAGGAGGCTATGAGCAGAATGTGGCTGGCCACTAGGGAGTCACCTACTGCTTCGGTGACTGGGTTGTGGCGGACAGTGCCTGGGTCCTGGTTCTTAAGTTCTTGGCCTCTGTAAGGGGAGTGGCACAGAGCTGTGGTCCTTTTGAAGTGGCTCCGTAGGTGACATGGCTTGGAGTCAGGACCTCAGTGTGGAGGTGGGTCAGCTGGGTGGGCAGTGCCTTCCGCTTTGGTGAGGTGAAGGGTCACTGTTTACCTGCTCAGCAGTAGGTCTGTCTGGCCAGGTGACAAATCCCAGGCCGAGACTTGCTCACTTCCAGAGTTGGAGTGGTATGGCCAGTGGGAGACACTAAGCTCTAGACTCAAGATAAATTTGATTTCGAGCCTCAAGAGTAGTATTTCAGGTCACCCTCAGAGTGACCTGAACAGGTCTTTCAGAGGCCTGAGCATTTGTTCAAATGACTGTACCCCCTGGGCATAGGGACACATTGACAGGTGACAGGTAGACAACACCTTACAGTCCTGCAGAGATGACTTGGGGAACAGAGGTTCCGGAACTTCTCAGCTCAGCCGCATCAGACTGGCTGCCCCCAGAGGGCAGGGGAGTGTAGAAAGCAAAGTAGGGGTGTTGATGGGAGGCAGGCAGGCCTGAAAGAGCACCCCTGGGGGTTCCAGGCTATACTGATGCTCTTAGCCAGGGTGTGCAGAGTGCAGCCCACATAGCCCTAGAGCAGGAAGGAAGTTATCTAGGGCCTAGAAGTCTCCACTCGCCCTGGAGTTGCTACCTCTGAAAAGAGCCCAAAGTAGTCTCAGCTCCTGTGGCTGCAGCCACACTCACCCTGTTCTCATCGCAGGACTCCATAGCCCAAAGACATGTAGCCTGGTGATGTGTGTGTGTGTGTGTGTGTGTGTGTGTGTGTGTGTGTGTGTCCTGTCATGGGGGGGAGGGGGAATGAGGCCAAATGGGGCAGTGTCCGGGAAAAGGCCTCTGAGAAGCCACCAGTGCACTGCCCTCACACACTGGATCAGGCCCTGACTCTGTGGTCCTCTGTCCATCAGAGGACATTGGTAGCTCCTCTCTACTCTGGGGGTCTCTTACTTTGCCCTGGAAGGGCTACAGAGGTGGGTGGGACCTTAGAAGTTACAGGAAGAGCCCAGCTGTGCTGGGATCAGCCTCCACAGACCCTGTATGGCCCTGCACCCTGCTTAGAGCTGGAATCTGGAGCTTACCTTGAAGAGCTGCTTGAGTGTGTCGTGGGCAGGAGTCCTGCAAGGTGAGGAGGACTCTGTGCTCCAGGTCAGTGCAGTTGCCTGGGCCAGGGTCCAGGGCAGACCAAAGGGCAGCGGCTGGAGAGAGTGAAGCGGTCAAGTACCAATGTTGTTGGAATCCTAACTGCCCAGCACTAGGACAGGTGCACCTGTCACACCAGGTGGGGAGCAGAGCCGGACTGGGAGGTCCTCATCCCTGCCTTTTGCTCACCACCAATGTTGCCAGCGCCTGGCATATCCAGTTCTAGCACTCCTGAAGCCCCTGGGTCCTGGGTCTGAGCTGTATAAAAGTTTGCTGAGGGATTGGTTCTCTGCTCCCTGCCCAGCCCCCAAGGAGGACAGAAGGTCAGCAGAGGATTATCTTAGGCTCCCTACCCCACCCCCTCTGCCATCAGCATTCATCCAGCCAGCCTGAGCTGCCCTTGATCCACGTTATACCCTGGGACAGACGGAGGGACTGTTAGAGAGCTGGGGTCTCCTATAGCCCAGCCTTAAGGTCCTGAGATTGGCGCATCCCCTGGGACTACGCCTAGAGCCCTGTGATGCTGGCCTCTGCCATGGAGGGCCAGCCTCTGGCCCTGAGCTTGGCAGAGAAGGCTGTGTGCAAGGTGGTGTATGGTGCCCCTCGCCCTCGCCCGTTGCTGCTGCCTGTGGGCCTGGAGCTGTGGCTGTATGTGCAGAAGATGCGTAACCTCCAGAGAAAGAGGTGGGGATCAGGCAGGTATCAGGCTTCAAGGCCGGGTGCCTGGGTGGCTCCATTCATGATTTGGGAGTGTCTTGGAGTTGGGGAGGGACAGGAACCTGCAGAGAAAGGGGTTGACAAGCAGGTGACAGGTGTCAGAGATGGGTGTCTGGCATGATTCAGGGATGTCTTGTGGGAAAAAGACTCCTTGTGTCATGGCCTAAGTCAGTTCCCCGTCTGGTACAGAGTAACCATCACAACAATGTCCCTTCTGGAATATTCTCCAGGGCTTCTCCCCACTCCTCTCCCAAACCTTTGCTCTTTGGGTGTCAGCTCTCTGGTCTAGGAGGAGGGTAGGGTAGGAAGACAGTTCCCACTGATCAATAGTATTTCCATGTAACAGATACTCCTATGCAGTCATCTAGGAGAACGACAAAGCTGAGACGCATCTGGCTGCTCAGAAACCACGGGGCAGGGACTGATAGGCCTTAATTAAGAAGCCAGAACTTGGCATTGGCCACAGGAGAGATGTCTTGTGGCCAGTTGCCACAGTAACCATGGCCCTCGTGGCCAACGTGGCATCTGATGGCCTTTCCCAGAGGGCTTGGTAAGGTGGCTGTCCAGGACTCCAGCAGGTATGGATGGGAATTCCTGGTCTCAAGGTCACAAGCCTTGCCCTGACCCTTGAGAGGCCACGTGGTTCTGCTGGTCTCTGGAGGAAACAGAGAAGTGGAGGGAATCCCTGAGCCCTAGTCCAACAAGAAGTCCATTCTCCCTGATGCGAGTGTGTTTCTAATGTCCGGAACACCCTTCTCAGTGATTATGTTCTGTTTTTACAACATCTCACCAAAGCCCCTTCAAATGCTGTGCCTGGGTCTCAGCTCTGGTTAGGAATGTCTGGACTGTGTGTCTAGAAGGGACAGGTCTTCACAGCCTCCCTCTGGCAGTCAGACCAGTAGACCCAGAGAATGATACTCACACTGAAGCAGGGTCCCAACTGGGCACAGCATGGGGGGCGGTGGAGTGAGCTGACCTGGTGATAGCCAGAGATGCCGTAGCAAGACAAGCCCAGGCTGTAGCATGACTGTAGGTACCAGAAGCCTGAGAGGCAGGTGGGAGACAAGCTCCTGCCCACCTATCCTGAGAATTCATGTTCCATTTCCTGGGGAGATCGAAGGCAGGCATCACAGCTCCTTAGACATGGTCTTAATGGTGTCAGAAGAGAAAGGTGGGGCAGCCAGTGGTTGGCTTCTGGGAATCAGGAACATTTTCAGTGCTGCAGAAAAGAAGTTGTCGGTGCTGTGGGGACACCAAGGGCATTGGACGCCATGGCCTGGTTCCAAGCTTGTTGGCTGTGTGGGCACCTGGGCACAGGGAGGATGGGACTTTGCCCAGCGCAATGCTCCGAGCCCAGGGATGCAGACACCTGGGCAGCTTCTCAGGGGTCCTTCGGCTCCACCATCTTGGGGAAGTTCAAAATGCTCCATTGATAACACAGAACACAGAGAGGTGTGGCTTTGTGGTTTGTGTCAAAGAACTTTTGCTTAAAATGCTTAGCATCTCTGTCCTTGTTTTTTTTTTTTTTTACCCCTTCCCTGAATACTCTGGATAGTTGACTGATCCTCATGACACAGAGGCTGAGCCAGTGTCTTAGACAACTAGGCATTTGATGCTGACTTTAAAAGTATTCAGTCAGGGACTGGAGAGATGGCTCAGCGGTTAAGAGCACCCGACTGCTCTTCCAGAGCTCATGAGTTCAATTCCCAGCAACCACATGGTGGCTCACAACCATCTGTAAAGAGATCTGATGCCCTCTTCTGGTGTGTCTGAAAACAGCTACAGTGTACTTATATATAATAAATGAATAAATCTTTAAAAAAAAAGTATTCAGTCAGAGCTGGGCCCAATGCTGTATGTCTGTTATTCTAGTTTCTGGGAAGGCCAAGGCAAGAGAATTGCTTGGGCCAGCAACGTAGAGACCCTGACTCAAACAGTGAAGAGAAAAATGACAGGTTGGTCTGAAACGGAAGCAGGGGCAGCCTGCTCAAGTCCCCAGGCCAGGAGTGCAGGAGCAGCATAGGATGGGGACTTTGTAGATGGTGAGGGGCTTTTCAGGGTCTGAGGAAGGGACTTCTCATACATAGTTTTCCACAAGGGTATCTCCACTTGTCAGCACAGCCCAAGGAGCTTATAACTACGGATGAAACCTTCAGAGCAAGGCTGCTCTTGGTTCCTGGTGGTGAGGGATAGATATTAAGGTAGGGATTTCTGGGTAGTGGTGACTCATGCCTTTAATCCCAGTACTTGGGAAGCAGGGGCACGTGGAGCTCTGAGTTTGAGGCCAGCCTGGTCTGCAGAGTGAGTTCTAGGGCAGCCAGGGCTACACAGAGAGACCCTGTTCAGAAAAAAACAAAAACAAAAGGCAAAGGTGAGCTGTTGGATCCAGTATCTGCCCTGAGGCATGAACTCCCGGCCAGCATTATCTGTGAACACAGCTGTGACGGGCCACAGCTGCTGAGGGACATGGTCTCTATTGCTACCACAGTGTGTGCCAAGGGGTGGCCCATGATATCCCTTCTCTGCTCAGGATGGAGGCCTCCTGTCTGGAGCTGGCACTGGAAGGTGAGCGGCTGTGCAAGGCGGGGGACTTCAAGGCAGGTGTGGCCTTCTTTGAGGCTGCCGTGCAGGTGGGCACTGAGGACCTGAAGACACTGAGTGCTATCTACAGCCAGCTGGGCAATGCCTACTTCTACCTGAAGGAGTATGCCAGGGCCCTGCAGTTCCACAAACATGACTTGCTGCTGGCACGGTAAGTACTGGTGGGTTGTGACCTGATGGCAGTGGCCTGGTCCCCTGCGTGTGGAGTCCCCCTGCCCTTGAGGAGAGCTCAGCAGGAGGGTCTGGCCTGGGAGGGGGAATCTGTGGATCCCTTAGAAAAGTCAGTGTTCAGGTTAAGATATATGTGTGTGTTGTCTTCATGTGTATATGTATGCAATTGTATGTGTGTGTTTGCCTGCGTGTGTGTGTGTGTGTGTGTGTGTGTGTGTGTGAACGTGTGTCTGTCCATGTGTCTGTCTAGCTTTCGGTGACTCTTTCTCCCTGACATTATGTATCTACCACCCATAGCTGTACCACTTGGGTTCGGGCTACTCTTGCCATCTTCTCTGGTCTTACTCTGGGGGCCCCCTGTCTCCCTGTGAACTCTAACTCCTTGGAGGTTTGTGGTCTCCCCTCCTCAAATACCCTTCTCAAATTTCCCACCATTCCTGAGTTTCTATCTTGATGTCTCCACTCCTATCTAGCCTTTGACTCTTGGTTCCTACTGTGTCCTACAGGGCCTCCCTCTCGCTCCACATCCAACCCAGCTTCTTACTAGGCCTCAGAGCCATCCTGACTGCCTAGATAGGGGGCAGAATTCTCCCGGCCCTGACCGTGCTGGGGACCCCACCCACCCGCTTTCCCTGTCCTCAGCACGCAGTACAGTCTGATGCTGGTGGCTCACCTGTGCGTGTGTAGCTACCTTTGCACGTCCGGTCTTTCTCTTCTGAGCTTCTCTGGCTCAACTCAGGGTCCAGCTAAACCCAACTGGCTCCTTCCTCCTTCCTGCCCTCCAGGACCATTGGCGACCGCATGGGGGAAGCCAAGGCCAGTGGGAACCTGGGCAACACACTCAAGGTCCTGGGCCGATTCGATGAGGCAATTGTCTGTTGCCAGCGACACTTGGACATTGCCCAGGAGCAGGGGGACAAGGTGAGAGTGGTTGGACCCTTGGATGGGGGTGTAGAGGGCAGAGGGTAGAGCTGGATTTGCACTTCCTTGGGACTCAGCAGGCCCGGGGACTAGAGCGTATCTCCTGCATGTACACCTTGGAGGGAGTTCCCTGAGGGACTATAGAACATGCCTCTATACCTCACTGCTGCCTACAGGTTGGGGAAGCGAGAGCACTCTACAACATTGGAAATGTGTACCATGCCAAGGGCAAACAGCTATCCTGGAACGCTGCACAGGACCCTGGGCACCTGCCACCTGATGTCCGTGAGACACTGCACAGGGCCTCTGAGTTCTATGAGTGAGTGAGTGGGGTGGGCTGGCACCACGGGGTGAGGGCTTATGGGGCTGGTCTGGGCTGAATGCCCCTGCATTCCTTAAATACTTCTTGAGCCAGTGCGTGCTTGGTGAAGAACTGGGCAGGATCCCAGGCACAAATCACCCTTACATATAGATAGCCCTACTGCTCTGTGACCACTCTTCCCCTCACACACACTTGTCATGGATGGTAGGCTTTGACCAAACTTCCAGCCCTGAGGCTCCGATGTCATTTGAGCCAAGGAACCCATTCCAAGCAACGGTGGTTGGCATTCTCCCAGGCAGAGCCACTTACTACTTCTGCCTCAGGAGGAAGCTATGTAGCCACTTCCTGATGCCAGGAAGGACACAGCTCTAAAAGACTTGGTCCCTTAGGAGGAACCTGTCCTTGGTGAAGGAGCTAGGCGATCGGGCAGCCCAGGGCAGAGCCTATGGCAACCTGGGTAACACCCACTACCTGCTGGGGAACTTCACAGAAGCTACAACCTTCCACAAAGAGGTGAGCTGGGCCTGGGTGCTGGGGTGGGGATGCTACAACAGGAAGGCTTAAGATCACCCCCTCAACAGCACAGCAGCCGGAGAGCCACTGAGCCCCCTGCTCCTGTTGTGTTTGGTCTTGTGGTCCCTGTCTGCTCCCCTGGACACTCAGAATCAATCTGGCACCGTGGGTCGGGAGGCATCCCTCACCGTGTTCCTAGGGTTGCAGGGCTATGTGATGATGTCAGGGTTTGGATCTGTCTGCAGCGCCTGGCCATTGCTAAGGAGTTTGGAGACAAGGCAGCTGAGAGGAGAGCCTACAGCAACTTGGGCAATGCTCACATCTTCCTGGGGCGCTTTGATGTGGCTGCTGAACATTACAAGTGAGCAGGGGAGACAGCCCCGGGGTGCTGAGCACCAGGTTACAGAGATGCCGCTCCCATGGTGCATTCCCAGGAGTGGGAAAACCCTGGCTGCCCCGAAGAAGGCCGGCACCTGAAGCTCATGGGCGTCCCTGACCTGTCACCGTTCTTAGTCAGCTGCTTCCTGGGTAGAGAGAGGGCTGGCCACTAGATGGAGCAGGAAAGTCAGGATTAGGCCTGTTGTGGGGCCCGCGTGCTCATCTCACAGTTCTGAGGTGTGGACACTAAGTCTTGGGTCCCTGTGAAGTATCATCGGCTCAGAGTGGTTAGTGATATTAGCCAAGGTCACAGTTAGCCAGCCCCTTCCCCAGTGGGAACCATGTACCCGCTTGCATCCGGTGCTGTGAATTAAGTGCAGCGGCCATGGGAAGATTAGCGTTCCTGAGGAAGGAGAGATGTTGCTGACTGACTCTCCCATTCTGCACAGGAAGACGCTGCAGCTGTCTCGGCAGCTCCGGGACCAGGCCGTGGAAGCACAGGCTTGCTACAGTCTGGGGAACACCTACACACTGCTGCAGGACTACGAGCGGGCTGCTGAGTACCACCTGCGGCACCTTGTCATTGCCCAGGAGCTGGCTGATAGGTGTGTGAGAACACGGCCTTGGCTGGGACTACCTTACAGTGACAGCCCGGGTAGGAGTACCCGCTCCCCTACGGACCACAGCATGCATGATCAGAGCAGCCTCCCACCCTAGGCCCTCAGCCAATCCCTCAGTGGGAACCAATTTAAGTAAATAGGTAGGTTAAAGGCCTGAAGGGGCCAGTGGCCTCCAACTCTGGAATAGCCTTCTGTGTAGATCTGTTTGGAGCAGGGTTCCAGAGCCACAGACCTGTGGTATGATGGGAGGTATCCTACAAGAACTGTTCTGTCCTTGGGGCTTCCGTGGGAGGGGCAGGTAATGGAAGTGTCCTGGAACGAGGTAGAGATGGTGGGAATAGCAACAGGAACAGCTACACGTCCCTGAGAGCACATTCACTTGGGACCTGGGTGAGGGAGCATGGACAAGCTGCTGGGAGGCACCTGCTGGCCACTAGGGGGCGATCCAGGCCTTGAGGAACGGTACACACTTGCTGGACCCTGAGGGCCCAACTGGCCCCAGGGTAAGCTGGTAACAGGCTTAGGTTCATCAAGTTTCTTTCCACAACAAAGCACAAAAGTGTGGTTGGTCGGCATGTCTCCCTCAAGGGGTGGGGTGGACCAGGGAGCACCATGGCAAGCACGGTGCTGTTGGTACATTATGTACCAGGCTTGGGAGAGGGTCAGGGACTTGGGGCAGTCGACAGTCCTGGAAGGCAGGTGTGATCGTCTAACCATCCACAGGGTGGGAGAGGGCCGAGCTTGCTGGAGCCTGGGGAACGCCTACGTGTCCATGGGGAGCCCCGCACAGGCCTTGACCTTTGCCAAAAAACATCTGCAGATCTCCCAGGAGGTAAGCTGGGCCCACTCCCCCAGGTCTGTGCTGGCCTCAGCAGCTCATCATCTTCCTTGTGCTTGTTCCCCACAGCCCTTTCTGAACACGCTACCTAAGAGGACAGTTCCCACTTGTGTGTATCAGAGGCAGTTGAGGGGAACAAGGATCTGTTTTCCACTTAGAATGCTGGTGTCCCCTGTGTGGATTCCCTCCTCCAGTCCCTGTGGAACTGGTCCATGTTGGGTATCAGGGATGCCGGGAGTAACCTCTTAGAGGTGGACCAGGGAGCCATGTTGGGTATCAGGGATGCTGGGAGTAATCAGGGAGACAGGTTCTCTTGCCCAGGCATACCCAGGGACATCTCTCTAGGAAGCCGAGTGGTTCCTCCTGCAATGGACAGTGCAGGGACATCCCAGAGAAATGTGGCCTCCCTAACTAAGGGTGCCCCTCAAGCCCCTACAGCATCAAAAGGGGCTTCTTAGGCACCCAGGTTCATGTATGAGGACAGGATGGTCCAGAGCAGGAGACTCTGTCTGAAGATCCACAGGGGACTGGCCCCACATCTCTATGAGTCCAAACAGAGGTCTCCGAAGACTTCTGAGCTTCGTGATTCCCTGTATTCCTCATGTTGGGTTTATACTCAAAAGGGTCCCACTGGTGGAGCCTTATTACTGGGAACCTGAGGCTGGCAGGCCTCAGAAGACAGGTCCCTATGGTTGAGACAAGCTTAGTCCAAGACAAGGCCAGGCTGACCACTTTCAGGGGTTTCCCAAGACTCTGAGCACTTCTGGGATGGACTAGAGGCCGTCCAGAACATCTAGGGATAGACCCTCAGAGTCAAGTTCTGGTAGTGAAGAACTGGCTGTCTGTGAAATCCAAGGGTCTGAGGTTAGCCCAGGCTGTCCAGCAGGCTAAGGATGGTGTGCTGGAATCCTGTCACCAACACTCAGCATAGTCCCAAGCCTAACTCACCCCACCCCCACCCCACCCCCACTTGCTTCAGATTGGAGACCGAAATGGAGAGCTCACGGCCCGCATGAATATTGCTCACCTGCAGCTGGCACTGGGCCGGCTGACTAGCCCTGCGGCGGCAGAGAAGCCAGATCTGGCTGGCTATGAGGCACAAGGTGAGTTGTGGTTCTGGGGGCTGGGCTGGGCTTCCTCGTGTTTCTAGCCTCAGCATGAGGTACAGTCAGGTCTGAGCAGAGATATGGCAAGAGAGAAACTCAGGGGGAAGACAGAGGGTTATATCAACAGGACTGGCCCTTGGTTCAGGGCACAGGGTGAGTCTCCCAGAAAGGGAGCCACTAACAGCCACTCAGTAAGAGAAGAGGCTATACCCAATCTGAGCACCGGCTCTTCCCACCCTTGCTCCAAGCTGGGGAGAGACCGCAGTGGGAGTAGAGACAGGTGGACCCAGAATTGCATTGCAGTGTGATGTGGGAGAGACAAGGTGTCCAGAGTGTTGGGCCACAGATGGACCCCACTGGGGTATATCAGGGACCAGGGATATTTTAGTTACTGTTCTATCGCTGTGAAGAGACACCATGACCAAGGCAACTCTTAGGGAAAAAAGCATTTAATTGGGAGCTTATGTAATAGTTTCAGTGGTTTGGTCCATTATCATAATGGCGGGGAGTATGGTGACAGGCAGGAAGGCATGGTACTGGGGAAGCACCTAAGAGTGTACATCTGACCCAAAAGTTACAGGAAGAGAGAAAAAAAATGGGCTTGCATGGGCTTTGGAAACCTGAAGCTCACTCTCAGTGCCACACCTCCTCCAACAAGGCCACACCCCCTTCAACAAGGCCACACCCCTCCAAGGCCACACCTCCTCCAACAAGGCCACCCTTCTTAATCTTTCCTAGACAATTCCACTATCAGGGATACAAATGTGTCCATGAGGGCCATTCTTGTTCAAACCACCACAAAGGACAGCTGAAAGGTGGGGCCAGAATGATAGGTCATAGGGTAGTAACACCAGTGGCAGAGGGCTGGTGGTCAGTTATTCATACCCTTGAGAGAAAGAGACGCTGGTCTCCTAGAGCCCCTCCCTCCCATGATCCTAATTTACCACAGGACTGCTGGTAAGAAGACAGAAAATGACACCTTCCTAAGCAGCCCGGCAGGCAGCGCCCATCATCATACTCTGGGGAAGGGGCTGTCGTCTGGGAAGCTGGAGGGCGTCTGAGAGGCTGGAGGGAGCCGGTCAGTACCTGCCTGGAGTACTAATCAGGCTGAGGCACTTCAGTGACCTCATTCAGACTGCTGACTGTCCCCATGCGGGTCAGACCCATAGTGAATGAATAAGAGGACAGAATGTTCCCCACAGAGCAAATACATTAGTACGTACATAGGAGGGGCTGAGTGGATGCAGGGTGTCATGCTGACTTGGCTTCTTGAGGCCCATAAGGCTCTAAGAGGAAGCGAGCGTCATCAGGGAGCCCAGCCAGCTGCCCCCTGCTTATCATTGAGTTTGCCAAGAATGGAGCCCCAGCTCCTCGTGAGTTTTTCCAGGAGCGCCCACCGACTCCAGCCTCTTAGGCCATTCAGAAGGGACACTTCCTACCATGAGAACCCCTGGTTCCTCAAGCCTGGAATTTCTCAGTATGACCTGGCCTGGATAATAAGGCTGGGGACAGAGGGGAGGAGCAAAGGCTTCTGGGACCCTTAGCCACTCGGTGCGGCAAGAGATACAGTGGCTAATGTGTGGGATGGGGTTGCACAGGCTGTGGTTTCCCAGGGTAGATAGATCTGTACAAAGCCTCTAGCACAGCCCTCAGCCCCCGTAGCCTGAGCAGAGCTGGCCAGCTTCTGGAAAGATTCCCACAGAGGCGGCCAGCTCCTCATCCTAACTGAACCTCCAAGCTAAGCGAAAAGGGGGGGTAAGTCACAAGTAAATGGTGAGGGACAAGGCAGCTCTGTCCTCCCCACGTTGGCTCCTCTGCTCTGCCTTGCATGCCAGACCCTTCCCAGCTGGGGCCCCCGGAAGCCACCTCCCCGCAGGGCTTCTTGTGTCCAACGGCTGGGTCCTGGATGCTGGGAAATAGTCTGTCCAAGGAGGACATCGGGGAGAGGGCTCTGCTACCCTGAATTTCTGGGATGCAGTTGCTGAAGGCAGGCCGGCACTGTGAGAGTCTGAGTGGTCCTGAGGGAGCCCCCTACTCAGGTGAGCCAGGAGTGTACAGGATCGGGAAGCAGGGAGAGAACTGGGCTTGGCTGAGGCAGTTGAGATGGGCTGGGCCCGCCTCCTGTGGACTGTCCGGAGCTAGGCTAGGCAGGTGCACATCCAGAGTCAGTGAGAGTGGTTCTGGTACAGGGGGCTAGGCGGGCACCCCAAAGAGCACACACCCAGAAGGGTTGGGGATGGATGGCCTCCTGGGGTTAGGGAATTCGTTCTGCCTGGGCCAGAGGGAAGTCAGAGCCAGAGAGCATGGCATTCCGTTGTTGGGCTCAGTCTGGTACGATATTTACATGAGGCTGTGGCCTGTGGGACTTCAGGACAAGGTACTCATTGATGGCTTGAAAGAGTGGGAGTGGTTTGAGTGGGCAGCAGGCAGAACCATGTATGTGGGCGTTGGGCAGGGAGTGCTGTGTGTTTTGTAGAGTGGTACTTGGAGCATGGTGGGCATTGTAGGTGTGATGGTGACTTGAGGCAGGGCAAAGGCACAGTCTTGTTTTTTATTTCGTTTGTATGTTTTTCTGATTTGATCGGTGTAAACAAGGGACTCTTGTGCAGGAGGATAGATCCTGACAGCCGGAGGCCTTACCTCCCCTTGGTGGTGCATTCTCAGTCAATAAAGCAGCAGCAGACTGTGTTCTAGTCAGTGGGGATTCTACCCTGCCCTCTGCTTCCCCTGCGCAGTCTCTCTGGTCGTGTGGCTGTCTGAGACCCTGATATACGGCACACTTGTGCCGTGCGTAGGCTGTAGTAGTACAAGGAGCATGCAGGCAGTTTCTGTTTGCCCTTTGAGGAACATGCAAGGGAGAAGGGATGCTAGCCTTGGCTAGTCCTGGCTAGCCCTGCCAGACTTGATGGGCCTGGGTTAAACCGCCCCCTTCCCAGTGACAAAATATAAGCCCTCTGCTCTGATGGTCTGCAGTCCTTCTCATCCTTTGGGCTCAGTATTGCAGTATCAGCCTAGGGCAGCTCCCTGAGGTCCTGTGTCCTACAGGCCTTTCTTCACCTCTGGGTCAGGGATATGCTTGGCATGGTGTCTGAGGGGAGGTGTAGGCTGTGGGCTCTACAGCCCTGGCCCTGTCTGCTGCAGTCCCCATACCTCAGTGCCCTATCCAGGAGGAGGGTTCACTAATAGTGCTGAGGGTGACAGGCGGGCAACCGGCCTGAGTGCTGAGCCTCCTATGCAGAAGTGTCTGCCGCTGTTGGGGGCCCTGTGGAGGGCCTTATGGGCCTGCAGACCCAGTAGAGGGGAGATCTGTAGGTCTATCCAGGAGCTCACTGTACTTCTAGCATGGAGAAGGGACTAAAAGGACAGGCGAGGGACTGACACAGGGAGAAAGGGGCCAGTGTCTAGATCTGTATAGTTAAGACTACCAGTAAGAGCCACCATGAACTCTGGATGCATTGGAGCGAGGACTGGACGAGGAACACTCGTGGGTTTGGATGGTCCCCCTCAGACGTAAAGGACAGGGGCCTCCACGAGACAGTGACCATCCACCTTGGGCAGATAGGCATAATGGAGAAGTGTCCAGATCTTGTACTGTAGGCAGGAAGCTGAAGGAGGGGTCAAGGTCTGAGGCCTCAGTGGGTGTGGCTCAGCCGAGGAGGCATGGTCATTTGCACTGGCCTGACCTGACTTTTGACTCTAGACAGAGGATCCATTCATTTAACTGGGCTCAGCAGGCTTCCCGCCCTGTCTGTCTGTGCACAAGGAGGTGCCCTTCCCGAGCCAGCTTGTAGGCTCTGGTTCAGAAAGACTGCTTGGGCCCTCTCTGCTCTCCAGAGGACACATCTAGTAGTTCAGTGAGTACACGTCGGGGACCTGGAACATGGCTTCATGCTTTGTGTGTCTTCATTCTTTTTGCCTTAGGGTTTCTCTTCTAAGCTGGGCACTGAGTGGGCATTAAGTGGCCTGTGGCCCATGACTGCTGTAGCTGGGACTGACTGTGGCTATGGTGACCCTGTGTCAAGGGCAGGAGAGACAGCAGGCAGGGCCCTCCTGGGTGCTCAGAGCCATACCTCTGTGTGTGTGTGTGTGTGTGTGTGTGTGTGCGCGTGTGCATGTGTGTGTGGTGTGAGTGTGTATGGTGTGTGTGTGTTGATATGTGTGTGTGTGTTGGGATGTGTGTGTGTGTGTGGTGTGAGTGTGTATGGTGTGTGTGTGTGTTGGGATGTGTGTGTGTGTGGTGTGAGTGTGTATGGTGTGTGTGTGTGGTGTGAGTGTGTATGGTGTGTATGTGTGTGGTGTGAGTATGTATGGTGTGTGTGTGTGGTGTGTGTATGGTGTGTGTGTGTGGTGTGAGTGTGTATGGTGTGTGTGTGTGGTGTGAGTGTGTATGGTGTGTGTGTGTGGTGTGAGTGTGTATGGTATGTGTGTGGTGTGTGTGGTGTGAGTGTGTATGGTGTGTGTGTGTGTGTGTGTGTGTGTGTGTGTGTGTGTGTGTGTGTTGGGACTGGTTTGTGGCCTCCCTGTTGGGTCCCTCCGTAGTCCCTGGGTGCAGTCCTCATATCCCTCCAGATTGCTTTTCCCCCTGGGATGTTTTATTTCTGAACCACTTAGGACACAAGTCTGTCTCCCTCAAATGTGCCAGCTTGGACAGGGGAGAGTCAGTCATGCCCTTCTGATGGCTTTTCCTGTCTCGCTGGGTCTTCTATCTTCTGTATTCTCTCACTTAGGTCTACAGCCATCCTGTTAAAGGCCTGTGGGACCTGCTGGAGCCCTGGGCTTGCCTGCCACTCATACATTCCTGTCCATTTTATTTTATTTTATTTTAGAGAATGTGGCTTCAGACTCCCTCTGTAGCCAAGGCTGATCTTGAATCTGCTGCTCTCGTGAGTGCAGTGCTAGCCAGATTGTCCTGTAAGGCAACAATGGATAGGTCACGGGTATTGGCCAGTTTGCCATGAGCATGGTGGGCATTGTAGGTATGATGGTGGCCAGTACCTGTCCACTGCTGGTGTTCACTCAATAGTCCTAGAGGGCGAGCCCTGCAGGACAGTGTTTGCCAGTGCCAGGCTCTCCCCTCAGTGTACTTTTTTGCCTCACAAGCCCTGCCTCGGATATGTATACACTGTATGATGTGGTCCCGAACCGTAGGCACCCAGTACCTGTGGGGGACTGGTGACCCAATGAGAGGTGGGAATGGTGGCAGCCAGCAGTCCCTTGGAGAACTGGTGCACCAGGGACAGGAAGAGGCTGGGTCTTCAAATCACCAGGCACACTCCATTCCCCACTCCTGTCATACCTCCTCGGGGGCTGGGGACGACAGTCCTTTCCCAAGGGTGCCCCTGTATGGTCTCTTCACAGCTTGGTTCCATCCTGAATTGTCCATTTGTGGCTGGCTGGCCTGGCTTTGCTCTGGGTACAGACTACCTGGCTGACTCTCCCAGGACCTAGGTCCTACAGGTGGTCAGAGCAGCTACCAAAGCTGGGCTCACTTCCTAGGAGGGGACCTGGGGACCAGGGTAGAATTGCTTCCCCAGCCAGCTGACAATGAAGGCCAGGGACCCTTAGGGCTGGTGGTGGCACTGAGCAGTCTGTGTCCTGGGGGCCAACTGTGTTTGTGGAGTTGGGGGCTGACGACATATCTCCTGTGGTAGCCCAGGACTCAGTTCAAACCATCTGAGGTTGCTCAGAGTCCAGAGTTCCCTATGGCGGGACTGACCTGAGCCATGCACCATGTCACTGCTACTCCAGCCTGGGTGGTCCACAGTGAGCCTCATCGACCCAGAGGTTCCTCCCTGCCCCGTCCTCATGTGGGTTCAGGGGATAGGATGGGCGCAGATCAGGTGTGGCCTCATGGAGAGGATCCTAGGAGTATGGTGGCTGACTTCCAGGCGGAAGGACCGGTGCCAGCTAAGATGACAGGAAGTATAGGGCAGGGCTTGGCAGAGAATCAGTCCCATTAGGGTGGTGGGGGACACCACCAAAGCTAGCGCTCCTCGGGGTCAGATCTCTCCTTGTTCCTTGCCTGGCTTATCTAGTGCCCACAGTGACTCTGGACACTCAGAGAGAGGCTGCATTTTCCCCTCACAAGAGGCTATGTATGAACTCCAGCCCTGTGTCCCTACTGCTGTGTCCTTGGCCTCCCAGATCTCTTGCTTGGCTAGTGGCCTCAGAGCTCAAGGTCAGCAGTGGGCCGATGGGCTGTGATCTCTTCCAGGAGCAAGACCCAAAAGGACACAGAGGCTGAGTGCGGAGACCTGGGACCTGCTGCGGCTCCCCCTGGACCGGGTGAGCTGGGGATGGAAGCTGGCGGCTGGGGACTGAGAACAGATGGCAGGAGAGACACAGTCAGCATGTGGACTCTAGGCTAATGAGCCTAATGTGCAGTATTTGCTGAGCTGTCAGTACTCTTTGGGTCCTGTCCCCTGGGAGATAAATGTCCCTCCCCTCAGCAGCCTGAGGCCCTACAGGAACCTGTTTGTCACCATTCCACCATGAGGTGGTCTTATTAAACTCTGGCATGAACCTTCCCCTGGGTGACATGCCCTGGACTCTGGGGGGAGGGGGTGGAGAACAGCTGTTATTGTTGGAGTAGTTGGTGGGTTTTGGCAAACCCCAAATGGGGTGGGGGGACTCTAGTGTGGGTGTTGTGTGGCCCTAGGCAGTATCTTAGACTCTCTGATCTTCTAGTAGTAAATAGTCTTTGGAACATAACATGGGTTCAAGGTCAGGGGCACCTGTGGTCATCTATGTTGCCTAGCACTGGAAGGCTGACATTTAAGGAAGTTGGCACCGCTCGAATGTCTGGCTGGCTTTGTTTTGTGCCCTCTGGACTTCGTATTCCTTCTGAGACTGAGTGCCTTCTGTGTGTATCCATGAAGTTGGGGCGGCTGGGCCACATGCTGAGAGGGGACTTTGGTTTTAAATTACCATAGCCCATGTCCAACCTGCCTTTCCCTCTCCAGGAGCAAAATGGAGAGACCCACCACACAGGGGACTGGAGGGGTCCAAGCAGGGACTCGCTTCCTCTCCCCATGAGGAGCAGGAAGTACCAGGAAGGTCCAGATGCCATTGAGAGGAGACCCCGGGAGGGTAGCCACTCTCCACTGGACAGTGCTGATGTAAGGGTACAGGTGCCTCGCACGGTAGGTGCTCCTGAGTTGAGGGAACAGTTGTGAGCATGACTACGACGGCCTTTCTTCCCTCTCTGCCTATCCAGCCTGGAGGCAAGGCCAGGGTGATCTGTGCCTAAGGGAGCAGAGTTGTCAGCTACTGGGCCTCCACTTAGCCTTGTGTGTCCAGGCACTCCAAGGGTGGTGCAGCTCAGGAGTCCTCACAGGCAGCCTTCCTGCATGGAGGCTCTGCCTCTGTGTGGACTTCAGTTTCCATCTTGTCTCTCGTCTTCAGGTGACTCTGTCCTAGGCCCTTTCATGGCCTTCCTGGGACCCTTGAGACCTGCCCAAGCTAAGGAGCCAGGCTACACAGCCTACTCCAGATATACATTCCACATCTCAGCAGGCGCTTTCGGGGTTCCAGAGTGGCTGAGTACAGGCCCAGACAGGGACTCCTGAGAAGTGGAACAGCCAGTAGCTCCTCAGTGTGTCTCAGTCTAAGAGGCCTTCTGGGGAGTCTCCTGAGTTGCAAAGTGATGGCCCTGAGCGGAGGGATGTGAGGGGTGGCTGGAGATGGATGGGAAGGCCCCAAGCTCGCCCACAGAGCAGGGCCTAAGGGATGAGCATCAGTACTTGGGGCAGGAGAGTGTGAGAGGGGGCACATGCTCACCTGTGGGGCATGGCGTCGTGTGGAGGGCATGCTGGGTACACTGCAGACCCAGTATGGAAAGGACGGCAGAGAGCTAGCATCTGCCCAGAGTTCTGACAGGTTTGGGCAGTGGGGTACCACCTACTCTACCTGGGTTTAGCATCCTGATTAAAGCTAGACTGCAAACTGGGTAAGGAGTTGGTGTGGACCAGCAGGGACCCACTGCATAGCCTGGAAACTCAGACTTCCTGGAGGCACTGGGCTTTCCTGAAATAGTAGACTGTGTAGCTCAATGGCCAGATAAAAGACTGGTGGCCAGTGGGTGGAGGGTGGGGCCTGCCAGAGATCCAGAGAAAGAGTCTGTATTTAGGCGTAAGAGTCTCTGTGCTGGGCACTGAGGTCCTGAGGCTCTAGGAAGTGGCACCTCACAGGCTTACATTGCCACGGGCTCAGGTGGCCCGTGCCGCATACGCCTTGGTTATTCTTAGTGCCTGGAGCCCACCCTTCCTGCCAGGGCGGCTGCCTCCAGTCCCAATCCAGCCCACTTATTCCTATCACAGGGAGCTAGGAAAGGAACACACAGTCTCTTATCCCTAGGCTCAGAGGAAGGTTGTGGTAGAGCCAAGAGGCCACCCTGCCAATGTCAAGGGCTACACAGGCCAGAATGAGAGACCGTCTGGGGTGGCCTCAGGAGCAAAGCTGAGAGAAGAAACTGTTCTCTAGGGGCCTAGCTTCAGCTTTGGAAGGAAGCCCAGGGGCCCAGGGGTTGGGTGGGAAAGGGCTTTCAAATAAGCTGTCCACCCCCACAGCCTTTAGCATGCCCACCCACAGGCCTCAAGGGGTGTGCTCTGTTGAGCTGGGGGAAGCCAGCTCAGTGTTTATGGAGTGAGGGTGTGAGGGAGTGTGTGTGTGTGTGTGTGTGTGTGTGTGTGTGTGTGCGCGCGCGCGCTGGAGCACTCGTGAGTTGCAGCAGCGAGGGCGTGTACCAGGAGAGCCCAGCCTTCTCCCTGGCTCCTATTTAAGCATCAGGCAAAGACCGTGGGTCCCAGCAACAGCAGTGAGGAGGCACTTGGCACTTCGGGCAGGTGGTAGCCGCTGTGCCTGGCACCTTGGCATCCTGCCTGGGCTGCACGTGGCCTGGCACCCATACAGCTCCTGATTGCTGCGGCTGGAAGGAGCCTGTGATTCTGCGTGAGTGTGGGGTCCTTGGGTATACAGTCAGCCGAGGTAGAGGTGGGCTGGCCTAGGACTGTACACTTCTCTAGGAGCTGGGCTTAACTAAAACAGAAGAGATTGCGGTTAGACATCAAGAGGAACTCAGACCCGTGGGAAAGAACCAGGACCTGAGGCAAAGGCGAGATTTGGGTGGTGGACGGGGGACAGGGAGACTCTTCACAGTCCTCACAGGACCTACACAGGGGCCTATGGTCTCAGACCTGGGATCATGTTCCTGAGGGGGTATAAGAGAGAGGGGCAGGTCAGGAAGCATAGGAAGTCCCAAGTCTCCAGCCGTATTTGATTCCACTGTATCTTGACGTCTCAGGAGTGAGGGCAAGAGGGGTCTCAGAGCAAATCCAGATCCTTTGAGAGCTTCTGTCAAGCTGGGAAGTCTGGAGCAGTGTGGGGGGTGAGGAGGTGGGGTGCGTTGCGAAGCAGACCCTTCCCGTGGTGCACTTGGACCCTGCGGGCAGGCAGCTTCATTTGAGCAGGTGTCTGCACAGAGATACCTGTGCAGCCCCTGCTGAGCCTGCAGGCTCCACTCAGCCCAAGTCTTCGTTGTCCTCTGGCCGCCAGGGCTGTCAGTGTTCTTTCCTCTCTTGCTCTGCTTTTGCTCCTGGCTCTGACAGTGTTGAGTGCCACAAAAGGACAAAAGTCCTGAAGGTCAACCTGGGGACCCGATCCAGTAGGGTCTCTTCTCTGCCCTGCGACTGCCCTGTTCCCATTGCTTCAGAATCCTGAACTCAGTCCACCAGGTCTGCTTGTATCTGTATCCCAGCTCTGTTCTTACCTTTGTGTAACCTTACGTAGGCCGTAAAACCTCGCTGTGCCTTGCACAGGGCAGTCGCAGGCATGGGATGTGCCCTGTCAGAAGGTCACTCCCAGTTATTACTTCATTGCTCTTTGTGTGGACTATGGTGGGCTGGGGGCAGGTTCCAGCTTCTCACAGCAAGTGGTTCTGGAGCCCATCTCATCCATTGCTACTCCTGGACCCCAGACCAAGCTTCTGAGGCCCAGCCTGTAGGGTAAGCAAAGCCAAGGCCCTTTTCCTCCTAGGAAGTGTCACTGAGTCTGAGAAGGCACAGCTTGCTCTAGTCACCTGATGCTTGGGGTTCATAGGACCAAACTCTCCTTTCGGAAGTTTGCAAGCCTCCCGAACCTGGACTTGGGCTTAGGACAGTCATCCCTGACCTAGACAGATCCTGCCATTCATTCAGCTCAGGAATCCAGAACCCAGAAAGTCCTTCCTCTTGAGGAAGAACTCTCAGCTGTAGGCATCTGTATACCTGCCCTCAGCTCCTATGGAGGTCTAGCTGTTGCCATTCCTGGGCAAGGCTTCAGTCACCTGGGCCCTCCCCTAGCCAGCTAACAGGGGATTTAGGGATGTTGGTATCTTTCCTCATGCACTGGTCCCCAAACAGCTGTCTTCTGAGCTTGACACTGGTCTAGGACCCATTGTGTGGCCTCTACCTCCCCCTTGGGTCTCTATGCCCTTGGAGATATGACCGATGATTCTCCCATCACTGCCTCCCGACTGACGACTGAGGTCATGCACCTAGTGACTATCCCAGCTCTGTGCTCGCAGAGGCCTGCTCACCGGACAGTGGAGGGTAACAGGATCAGGGCCAGGCACAGAGTGGAGCATGACTGACAGGACCCTCTGGGATGGAGTACAAGAGGCTTCCTGAAGATGGTGGCTTCTGACCTGGGTCAGGACAATAGTCCAGGCTTGAAGCTGGGGAGGGGAGAGGTGGCTCAGGCCAAGGTAGCAGCAGGGCAGGGAAGTGACTGAGTCTGGCTGCAGGGTAGCCGCCACAGGAGTGGAGACAGGAGACGGGGCAGGCGTGGAGGTGGTGTGTTAGTTAGGTCTTAGAAATGTATGTGGTCAGGGTGGGCAGTCCTAGGAGGCTCGTACTAGTCCTAGTACTAGGAGGCTGAGGCACAGAGGGCTGAATCGGTGTTTCCCTCCCCACCCAGGGTATCCCCAGGGCCCCGTCCTCTGACGAGGAGTGTTTCTTCGATCTGCTGAGTAAGTTCCAGAGCAGTCGTATGGATGACCAACGCTGTCCCCTGGAGGAAGGCCAGGCTGGGGCTGCTGAGGCTACAGCTGCCCCAACCCTGGAGGAGAGAGCGGGTGAGTACAGAGCCTGGGTCGGGTCCACCAGGCACACCTAGCCCTGAGCCTGGGAGCCTTCCAACAAGCAGGATAGGCTGGCTGCAAAGGGCCCCTGTCATCCAGTGCTCCTTCCTCACTTGTCCTTGAGGCTGCGTCCTGGGAAGTATGTAATTACCCCACCCTGAAGAACACGCAGTGTCGTCTATGCATCCTAGCCTTTGAGCGTGTGGGAGGCCAGAGCTTTCTCCTGTCAGCTCCTGAAGTCCTGGGAGGCAGGGGTGGGAGGCAGGGCAGGGGCAAGATGGTTAGGAGCAAGCATAGGAGATTTCTTAGGGCCATATTCCCTTTGGGGAAGGGTGGGGCAGCCCCGGATGGCAGCACCACTAGCAGCCCCCTCTCCAGCTCTCATTCTCTGCCCCTCGCAGCTCAGCCCTCTGTAACAGCTTCACCACAGACTGAAGAGTTCTTTGACCTCATTGCCAGCTCCCAGAGCCGCCGGCTGGATGACCAGAGGGCTAGCGTAGGCAGCCTGCCTGGGCTTCGCATCACCCTCAACAACGTGGGGCACCTCCGAGGCGACGGGGACCCCCAGGAGCCAGGGGATGAGTTTTTCAACATGCTTATCAAATACCAGGTGGGCCTGTGTTCAGGAGAGAATAGGTGGGGCTTCATCCAGGCAGCCTAGTGGTGGCTCCACCAGCTGCAGAAAAGACACCTAGCAGCCCCACAGCAAGCTCTGTCTTGGCTGTCTCCGGCCTTATCTGAGGGATACCTGAGGAGAGGGAGAGACCATTCCCAGATGCCCATGCTTGAAGCCCCACTTCTGCCAAGGGGCTGAGGACCTCTAGAGATAACAGCCTTAGTGCACTTTGGTGCCAGAGTTCAGCCTGGGGTTGTCAGGTCCCCAAATCCAGGGATGTCCATTCCCGGCTTCCATACCTGGGCAGAGAAAGCTGAGGGTCAAGTGGTAGCCTGGAGTTGGGAGGGAAGGAGAGGGGAAGAGCTGGGATGTTAGCAGCTGACTGTAGGAATGGGAGCAGAAATGGCTCTGAAAGAGACCATATAGCATGGGTGGACAGGTAAGATGGAGAAGGCGTGGGAAGGCAGAACCAGGGCAGGGCTACTCGTGAGTGGGCTTCACTAAATGGGATTGGGTAAGGCTGGGGTGTTTGGTCTGAGCCACCTACCCAAGGCCTGGCAGGGGGGGTAGTAAGTTCACCCTGCTGGCCAGCGCCCTCCAGCAGGAGCATGTACATGGTGGGGCTTGAGCAGACATGGGAGTGACTAGGGTCAGCATTCCACTTCTCCATTAGGCTAAGTTTCCAGATCAATGTTCATTCTCACAGAGGAGAGAGAACCACAGCAGCATCCAGACAGCCTCCTCTAAGCCAGCCCCTCCAGAGAAGCCTTACCCACTCAAATACCTGGGCCATCAGCTGCACCAGCTCCACTCCCATCTGCTTCGGGTCCTGAAGAGAAGCCAACACCTTTCAGGCCCCCCAGCCTCCACATCAGAACAGGCAGAACCTGTGGTGTCGGCTGATTGATCCAAAGGAGACCCTTGGTGGGCTTGGGGGTTTGGAGCAGTGGTGGTGATTTCCAAGCAACAAGCTCTGAGCTGCAGCCCCCAGGCCCTCCAAGTGCAGTCCGGGGCTGTGCCAGGTTTCAGGGTACTTCTAGGGGTCTAGTATCTGGATCAGCAAGTCCCAGGAGTTGGGCCTGGTGGCTGCTGACTTGTTCTACAAGCAGAATATATGACCCAGCCCTTTCTATTTATTTGGTTGGCTAGCCACACAGCTCTGGGGAAGTCTTCAGGAGATGTTGGTGAGACAGGGCTTTTAGCATTACCCCAGAATCATGGGCAAGAGGTGGCTGAAATAGGTCCCATTTGGACTACACCATTCTTCCAAGCTGGTGTTTGCTGTCCAGATTTTCAATAAGCCCATCACCCACCCAGTGCCAGAATAGGACGGTAGGTCCCCTAAAGGCCCAAGAAAAGCAAGGCCACCAACCTGCATTGTGTGTCTGCCCAGTCCTCCAGGATTGATGACCAGCGCTGTCCACCCCCTGATGTGCTGCCCCGAGGCCCCACCATGCCTGATGAGGATTTCTTCAGCCTTATCCAGAGGGTGCAGGCTAAGCGGATGGATGAGCAGCGTGTGGACCTGGCTGGGAGTCCAGACCAAGAGGCCAGTGGGCTGCCTGATCCCCGGCAGCAATGTCCGCCAGGTGCCAGCTAAGGCCTCACCCCTACAGCCAGCCATGCCCTACTCTGGACTCTGTAGGCTCACAGTTGTCCACAGTGGCCATGACCCCCCAGTAAGCCAAATCCTCCCAAGGCCATGATGGAGAGCCAGCTCAGCCCCAACCCCTTCCTCCCACTGAGCCAGATGGTGGGCACACACCCCTCAAGAACCCCCCACCCTAGGTGGTGGGCTCAGGCTAGAGCTGCTGTATGGGGGAGGGCATGCTTCTGTCCCCATATGATCCACAGCTTAACTGCAGGCCCTGCCCTGCCCTGTCCTGCCCCAGGCCGGGCCTTCAGCATGTTGGCCCCAAGCCCCGGTGCTGTCCAGAGTCTTCTCCCTCAAGCCCTGCCCTGCCAAATGTGAAATTCTGCCAACTCTCCCAAGCTCCCCAGAGGGGTTTCAAAGACTTCTGGTGGGGGCTACAGTGGCAAGGCATCTTCTGTCCCCCAGCTGGTCCTGGGACGGCTATGAAGGAGGTACACTGCTCTGCCTCACCTCCCCAGGGCAGGCCTATCCTGGTTGTGGCAGGCCTGGCTGTGCCCAACCCTGCTGTGGGAGATTGGCGGCTGTGAAGTCCAGATACCCTGACCTGATAGTCTCCAGACTTGTACTTGGCCTTTGAGAAAAGCTGGACCCCGCCTCTGGCAGCGGGAAGAGGCAAGCCTCCAAGCCAAGAGCATAGGGTCTTGTCCTAGGAGTGCTTGGCTGGCAGTGGACATTCATGAGGAATCTGCTCTGCTAGATCCTCCAGGCCTCTTGGTGAACATCTACCTTGGATTACTAGGGAGATGGTATCTTGGCTTTCTCCCCAAGGAGGGGTCCAGCTGCAATATCTGAGTTGGACATAGGGCACTATAGCTGGGGTGGAGAGACTCAGGCAGAACTGAGAACTACATCCATGAGACAGACCCTTGGGAACCGTGGTCCTATTTCTTGCCTGCAGGCACTATAGGCAGCCCTCCTGGAGGGCTCTGTACAACCTTCTAACCCAGAGCCTCTTACCCTGTAGCCTAGGAGGGAGCCAGGGCAAGGGCAACTGGGGACCCAACTTCTGAGAGAGAGAGACAACATCACTCTGAGGGCAGAAGCGGAAACCAGAGCACAGGGTCTTGGGCGGGACACGGTGGCCGCCCGCATACTTGAATGTACATGCATATTTATTGCTTACACGTGTTTGCCATGTTGTTCACGGGTCCTTTCCAACCCGAGAGGTACGTTTGTTTTGTTTTACCCAAAAATAAAAAAATCTGCCAAGTGGATGTGGCTTCTGTGGGGATTTGTCAGCCTTCCCGGGACATGGTATCAGCCTCCCTAGTGCAGCGTCTTCCAGCACAGAGGCCACCTGAGATCACGAGGGATGTCCCTGCTGCACGGGAGGCTGGGCCAGGGCATCTGCTACTCCATTCTCTGCAGAGACAGGTAGCAGAAGCCAGCGGTGTCACAGTCTTGGTGAACACTCTGGGGACAGGCCTCCCGGCACAGGAGCAGCCTCGACCCTGACTGGATTACGGTGATCTAAGCAACAGAGGAACTTGGAGACGGTCCAGGCTTGTTCTCAGTGTTCATGTAGTGAGCAGTAACCCATGTGACTCGTACCATGGTTGGGCCCTTTAGGGAGTGCCCTGACCTGGGCCAGGAGAGGCCAATACAGCTTAGACTGGTAAACTAGCCTAGAGAATTCTCTAAAGTCAGGAGTGCTATGGTTGCTCTGGAGGCAGCCACACTTAGGGGCAGGCTGCAATTGCTCAGGTACTGGGAGGCCAGCTGCTGAAGATGGCTGCCACGAGAAGGGAATGTGGTGAGAGAGCCAAGCCACCAGACAGGAGTCACACTGAAAGCACTGGCCAGGCCAGGAGGATACTGGGTGGTGCTTTACGTAAAGTCTCCACTGGGAGGGAGGAAGGAGTGGAGAACTAAACTAGTAAGAACAAACTGGGGGCTGGGGATTTAGCTCAGTGGTAGAGCGCTTACCTAGGAAGGGCAAGGCCCTGGGTTCAGTCCCCAGCTCCGAAAAAAAAGAACCAAAAAAAAAAAAAAAAAAAAAAGAACAAACTGCCAGGAACCTGGTCATATGATTGGGAACCATGGCCCCGGGGTGAGTCTGCAGAACAGGGTGAGGTGTGGATTCTGCAAGAATGGACTATGTGGGGAGTAAATCTTCAGGTGAAAGCCTGATACACAGGAGAGCCTCCCTGGGAAGAAGGGCTCTGAAGCAGCAAGGCCCCAAGTGGGGAGCAGCAATACGCAGACGACACAGAAGAGGAGAGAAGTCCGAACCGTGGGCTTCCCATCCAGGAGATGCGCTAGGTCCAGCTGTGCACTCAGTCTAGCCAGCTCCGGGCCTCCTGAAATTCTGACACTTGAGGATGAGACCGCCTGGCCAGGCTCCACTGGCCTTCTGCACTTAGGGCTCACAAGCAACGTAGTCGGCCCCCTGACCTTTGTGCCCTCCACAGGGAGCAGGCTGGAGTAGGAGGCTGGCTCTGCCTCTAGGACTGTGACAGTTTGTACAAATGGCACAGGAGGCTCTGGTGGGGATAATAGCAGGGTGTTTGCTGAGAGAAGAACAGGGGGTAATCGAGTGAAGGCACAGACTGCAACTGCACCCGGCCTCCCACGGCCCAGAGTGAACTGCTAATCACTAGCTGGGGTCCCAGGAGCCGGGGAGGCATTGTGTCACTGCCAATTGCCTTCTCCACCCTCCTGCTCCAGGGTTTGCCCTGCCGGATGGACTGCTGATTAATGTTGAAGGTCACAGGGCCCAGAAACCCCTGCAAAAAGCCTGTTTGTGCATCCGCTTGACTTCCTAAACACAAGAATATCCTGAAGGCATGTCAAGCAAAGTTAGGAGATGAAGTACACCACAAGGCAATCGTGATGTGGCCCTCATCACTTCCACACATCTCCTCTTGGGGCTCGAAACAGGAAGAAGAATTGAGAGGTGCAGGCAGCTTGTGGGGGGAGTGTCTGTGTGTGTGGTATCTCTGCCTGGATCACTCTCCTTCTAAGCCTCTCAGCAGCCTCTTTTGCTACAAAAACCAAGCCTCAGTGCTGGGCTGGACAGTTGCTCACACAACAGAAGCCACCAGTTGTGTGTGTGTGTGTGTGTGTGTGTGTGTGTGTGTGTGTGTGTGTGTGTGTGTTGGGAGGTGGTGGTGGTGGGGGGAGATGCAGGTAATAGAGGAGGAAGTAGAAAGATGCTCTGAGGAACAAAAACCGCCCAAGGCCACAGTCTAATTCAACTCCCAGATCCAGCACTACTTAGAAAGGAGAACCACTGCACAGGGACAGAGTGACTCCTCTGAAGAGGTGGACGGTCATGAGGCTGGGGCCTATAGCCACAGAGTTGTTCTGACTTCAGAAGAGAAAGACAGGAGTGCGGGCCCAGCACCTGGATTGACAGTTGTTTACTGACAGAGAACAGCAGGCTGGAGAGGCTCCAAGTGAAGGGGGAGACTTTTGGGAAGACTGGAGTCTGAAGTTGGAGGAGTCCACAGTTGCAAGAGTGTACGGGGTCAGCTCTGGTCCATCTTGCCGGGGTGAGTGGGATCTTCACCCCCTTCTGGGGTGGCAGGTGGTTCAGCCACCTCCAGAATCAGTTCCAAGGCACCGTCACCGCACACCCGGCGTACCTCCTCTCCTCTGGCTGCTAGGATCTCTTCAATGTTCCTATAAGACAGTAAGGGCAGCATCAGCCTTCCTCTGGGCTCCCTCAAGGGCATCCCATGGTCATCTTGGGCCTGGAACACATGTCCCAGCATCCAGGACACCAATACCTTGCAGGCACCTAATGGCACCTTCACCAAATGTGTCTGTTAACAAGTCCCACCTCAGAAGCCATCTATCCTGTACAGTGTACCACCAAGGGCCTTGGCCCTGCCTCTCACCAGGTAACAGCCACTAGGTAACGGCCATTCCTGCACTTCTGTCCTGTTCCTACCTATCAGAGCTGAGATTTCTCTGCAGCACAGGTCTAAGAGGTAAACCAGAGACCCAAGGCCTGCACACTCGTCACAGGCTATCTCCTCTGTGGCTCTGTCCTACTCCTGCCATTGATCCTTCCTCAGTGACCATCAGTCCTAGCCATAGACCAATCTCCTCCGAACTGACTCCTGGCTCTCCCCACTGCTCTCCCCAAGGTGAGAATACCAACTGAAGGCCAGTGCCAGTTCACAGTCTGACACATACCCTTCCATCTGCCCTGAGTTAGCAGAACACAAAAAGCCTCCACTAGAAAGTTATGAGGCCACTGGAGAGATCAGAGGTCAGGCAGCGAGAGCAGTAGAGCCACAGAACTAGTTTGCCATATTCGAGGCCGATTATAGTTTATCTAAAGTTCAAATTCAACCGCTTCCAGATCATCCACGTGGAGGAAGCTGGGCTATCCAGGTAGGAGAGGCGATGGACCCAGGCTCATAAAGGCACACAATCCTACAGTCTCCTACCCCTCCCAGCGGGCCTCACCTCTTCCCCTTCAGGTCAGAGAACCAGCTTAGGTTGTCTGCGATGATGTGGTGGTTCTGGCAACCAGGGCAAGTCACGATGACCACACCCTGGTGATAGGCCAACTTTGAGATGTGCTTGGATGACCGAGTCCCACAGACCTAGTTGGGTTAGAGAGGTGGTCAGGCAAGGTACACATAGGAAAGTCTCTCCCTAGGGCTAACTCCACCCGGAGGGACATCCTAGAAGGTCCTGACCCTCATAGATAGCTTCATTTCCTCCCAGCCCTTTTGTAAAGACCCCGCCCCCTCCCCGTCCGAAGGATACTTCTGCCGGAACCCTATACCTTCAGGAAACCAGCCAGCGCTGGGTGCTGCCGACCGCGCCCACCTTGCAGGTGTAGACGAGCTGGTAGTGGTCCGCTTTCACGCGCCCTAGCGCCGCCGCATGCTCTGATCCCGGCGCGGAGCTCGAGCTCCGCCAGCCCCAGGCCCAGCCCCGAAGTCTCTTCGCGGTTTTTAGGCGAGCCCCCAAATCCCAAAGCTGCCGCGGTCCGGAATCCCGGGTCCTCACACTACGAAGTAGTGTCGGCATGCGGCTCAGCGCTGTCCGCAACATGCCGTTCCAGGGCACCGTCACCACGACGATTCTTGGCCACCTCTTTTTGCACCGCCCCGTACAACTGAAGCTGTATCCGCCATTTTGGAAATGGGCGCAGCGGCCGGAAGCAGCTCTCTTCAGCTTCCATCCGCCACCGGCGCGCTGCATTCTGTCGCCCCCTGGTGTCACCCCGCTTGCACATCCAACCAACAGGCTCAGCTCAGAGGTCATTTTATTAGGCTGCATTTTTTTCTAATACTTGTACAACGTATGTGTAGCGTACAGTAAAAAAACCCGCAGCATCCCTTCACAATTACACAGACGCTCAGCCTCGGCGTGGTCCTCTAGGAGCCCTCGGTGTCGGTGTTGTCGCTGCCTGTCGTATTCCCGTGATCCCCTTCTCCCTGTCGCCAGCTGTTCTGCATCTTGCGGAGCGCCCGCTTCCTGTGGGACCCGCAGTGTGAGCAGGTTGTGAGCAGGTAAGCGTAGGTAATCCACCCGCCCAGCCGTCCTTCCTGCCGCCCCTCACCTGCGGTAGTTCTCGAAGCTCTCCTTGAGGCGCCGCCGCTCCTTCTCCGGGGGCTCGCTGCTGCTGGGCACCGTGTCCTGTAGAAGGAACGGTGCCAGCAGCTGGACAACAGGGCGGGCAGCTGGACACCGTGGCCTTACCACGGCAGCCCTGTTACTCCAGCAGGTGTGAAGCCAAGCTAGCTGGCCTTGGGGTCTACTGGACTCCGAGATAAGTGAACATGGGGCAATCACCCCTTTTCAGCCAGGCTGAGTGGAAGACTTCTTTGCAGTGAATGTCCTTACATTACTGCCTCCCTCCCCTGTCCAACCACCCTACATCTAGGGTTCTGTCCAAGAAGAGGGGCTCCAGTTAATGCACCAAACACTACCCACATGTTACACACCACATGCACTACAAAGACCTTGTGATCCCCAGCTGTGCAGGTGGAGTCACCCTCCTCCCCAGGATGAGCCATTTAGTCATCAGGGCTCTTGGGGACCCCGGTCAGCCTTACATGGGTCTGCGAAAGATGCTTCTTGTTCAGAACCATGAAGGGCTGCTCTGGGCTCTCCCTGTCTGCCAGGACACCTGAAAGGAAGAGCTGTGCTTACAGTGGCTCGCTTGCTGACATAGTCACCACCTTCCTCTGCTCACAGCCCAACTAGCACTGGCCTAGGCCAGTCTTCTGGACTGGGACCCTCACACCACATGAATCCAGTGGAGACTGCACTTCACAGATAGGAACAGGCTGAGCCCTTGGCTGCTACATCAACAGAGCTCCTACCATCACTCACCCATACCTCCCAAGCTGACTGTCACCAAACACAAGGACAGATGGGTAGGAAAGACTCCAGGTCCCCAGTCCATTAGCTTGGCAAAATTTTTGTGCCTAGTGGTTCCCATGGGTGGGGTAGGGGCAGCCTCAGTGTAGAGCAAGTACACCATATTAGTTACAAGAACGTTCATTCCGGGTGGTCAGAGCCAGCTTGCCCCAGGCCCTAGGCAGACCAAGGCTCAGGGCTCCAGGCAGAAGGTGTGCTGAGAGGGCTATGAATATCAAGAAACAGTTATATCCAGAGAGGACTCGGGGTATGAGAGCCCTGCCCCTTCCCCTCTCATTTTCATGGTGCCTAACTGCTGGTGTGCCTTCAAGAGAGCTGGCTACTCTTGCATTCTCCTCGTATGCCCATGTGGAGCTTGGTGGCCTCAGGTTGGGTCTTGGGGACTGCGGTGGGTGGCCCATGCTTCTCCATCTACACCTCTTGTTCCCCTTTTGCCTTTGGTTATAGCCTGGGGTAAGGCTGAGCTGAGGAAGTCTGTCTGACTTCTCACGAAAGCTCCCAGGGCTCCTCCCTGCACTAGACCCTCTCACCACCCACCCTCCGCTGCCCCAACTGCTGTCCCCCAACTGTTAGATCAGAGGAGTGGCCTGTCTGGCAGCCTGCTACTGTGGATAGCGCGGTCCCCACCTCCTTGCTTGCTACCCTGTCACATAGCGCTACCGTTCCCTTCCTCATTGAGCTCATCTGGATACTGGCTAGCATCTCCTTCTGCAGGAAGAAGGCTGGGAGGGAAAGATGCAGGATGGGGCGTCCACACTCACTGTCCTCTGAGCCACAGACCCTAAGATCTAAGACCCATGTTCAAACCAGATTCCTTATTCTCTAGGTGCATGAGCCTAAGGGTCAGCCCTTTGCCACTGCCTCTCCTTGCCTCAGGGAGCATCGTCTTTGGTTGGAGCGGTGTGATTCTGAGACAAGGTAAGTCACACCGCTTTATGTGCTGAGGACGGGCTGGGGTTTAGGGAGGCCAGGAGACTGCAGCCTAGATGCCTCTGGCAGAACACGGCATCCCCACCTCCTCACCTTTGTCTGAGAGCTGGGCATCCTCCTCCAGGTCCTGAGGCAGTGAAAGCTTCCAGACAGAGACATGCCACCCAGTTAGGCCACAAGCCACCACTGCCCTTCCAGGACGAGGTGTGGCCCAGCCCCCGCCCGCTTGACTCTCGCTCCTCAGTTGACACAGCCATCACTGTCACCCCACTGCATAGAGATCCTCAGGGCCTCGGTCCCAGTCAGGCCAACAGGCAAAGGAAACCCTAGCATGAATGAAACCCTCTGCCCTGAGAGGACAGAAGATGGGCGCTGGTCTGTGCTTCACTTTGCTCACAAGCAATGGTGTGGAGTGTGGCTAGCACTCTTCCCTGTATCCAGCCCAAAACGAGAGAAAAGGGACAATCCAGTTTAAGAGCCACATGGGAGATGAGTGTGAGGTCAGGTGGAGGTTGAAGGACAGGGAGAGGCCCACTCTGTGTCCATACTCACCTCCTGGGAGTTCCTGGGGGAACTGTCTTCCAAGTCAGAGCTCTGTGGCCACAGAAAAGGGAGTTGGTCAGTGGGCGGTAGGGGCTCCAAGCACCTGGGCATGGGGCATGTAGGGCAAGATAAGAGCCCCCTCCAAGCTCCATCCTCTAGGGCAGCCCTGCACATATCTCTAGATATGCCCAGATATGTCTTTCTTAACACTACACTGCCAAGCCACCAGGTGACTCCCGGGGCAAGGCCACTGTCCTTGGAGTGGTGTGACTGACTGGGCCTTGGGTTATATTTATGGCTGTCACTTCACCATGAAGAGCTCTAAAGAGGAAAAATGGGATTCAGGAAGGCCAGGCATCTTCTGAGATCACAAGCAGAGCACCAGCCATTTCAGGCTAGGCCTGGGGATGCTTCTGGGATGCATGGTCCCTCAGGAATCTTGCCTTGACCCCGCATTCTCCCCAGCTCCCGAATCGCCCAGACTGCCCTAGCTACAGCAGACACAGAGACCTACCAGGATGAGCATGTCCAATTGCTGCTGCTTGAGTCTGCCCTCAGCGGCCAGTAATCGGCTCTCGGTCTGGAACAGCTGCAGCTGCAACTCGTCGGCCTTCTCATCCAGTTCTCGAACCTGCTTTCGCAGCTTATCTTTGTCCTGAAAGCTTTGGGCACACTGTGCATGCAGCTCTTCCCTTGAGGTCATAGCCTGTAGGAATGGCCAAGGCCACACCCTCAGCAAGGGACCTTGGCTCTCATTTGGCAGTACAGGTCTTGGCCCCTACCAGAGGTCCTGGCGGGACATCAACCACCCTGCTGTGCTGCTGGAGTTGCTGAACTGGAGGGATTCTCAAAGCATTGGGGCTCGAAGTACAAGTGAACAAACACTGGGTGGAATAGGGCAGGCCCAGAACCTTAGCACTTGGGTGGCAGAAGCAGAATCAATAGTTCAATGCCATATCTGGAGGCAAGATTGGGTTGCATGAGACTTCGTCTCAGAAACAAAACAAAACAAAACAAAAAACACTGCAAAGAAACAGCCAAAAACCTCTGTGATTAACACACAAGTCAGTTCCTAGGAAGCCCAACTGAGAAGTCCTACATTCCCAGCAGACAGTGTGTGTGTGTGTGTGTGTGTGTGTGTGTGTGTGTGTGTGTGTGTGTGTGTGTTTCCGTCCCTCCTATGGGACATATTTTATAAATTCTGGATGTTGCTTGACATCAAAAGCAGGATCCATGGCTGTCCTTAAATGAACACAATGTGTGTTTTTTCTTTCTTATCCCAGGCTGGCCTCATATATACTAGGTAGCTGAGGATGGCCTTGAGTTTATGATTCTCTTGTCTTTACCCCTAAATGCTGGAACCGGCATGTACTACTAAACATGGCTTTTTGAGACAGGGTCTCACATTGGGCCCCAAACTGGCTTGGAACTCACTGTAAATCAGGCTGCCCTTAAATTCACAGTAATTATTTTGTCTCAACCTGCAAGTGCTGGGATTACAGGTGTGAGTGAGTCACCACTGCCCCTACCCGGGAACCACCACCAGCTCTTGTACCAAATGCTCCCCACCCCCAACCTATGCATCTGGCAGCTTCCTCTCCCCTACTGAAGTCTCCCTCCCACCTATCCCTCCCTATCCAGCACCGGGACTGCAGTGTTCTCCTGCTACATAAGCTCTTCCTTTGAGTAAGGTTAGACCTGACTGCATTTGTACGAGCAGCCCCAGGTTCTATCTTTCAACACTGCCAAGTTACCTTGAGCATAAATAAATAAAAAAAATGCTTTGGCCGCAGCAGCTCCAAAGGCTGCCACACCAATACCCCAGCACTGCTTGTTCTCAGTTTCTGAATGCAAGTGTGGCACCCACCTGGTCCCGCTCAATGGAGACCTCCTCCATCTGCTGCAGGATAGCCTCGATCCGGTCCTTGTACATCTTGGCATCCTTGCGCAAGGCCAGGCACTGCAGCTCGAACATCTCCTTTTCCTCCATGCACTACAGGAAGCACCGCTCAGCCTCACTCCCTCCCCTACCCGAGCTGGACAGACAACAGCCCCAGAGCACACAAGACCAGGCTGGCTGGGGTAATGAGGAAGACACTGGAGTCCCAGTCCACAGTAGGCTAACCTAAGCCCAAAGGGTGACCTTAGCTGTGGACACACCACCGTGTACTAGGAATTGATAAAGGGGAGACAGTGAGCTGTCCCAGACCCCACCATCCAGGATCCCAGTGGGCATTGCTTGCCTGCCCTGGCCTCTTACCCGGGTCCGGAGGGCCTCAGCCTGGCGGAGGTCCTTTCGTAGGGAGAAGATGGTGCTGGCCTGCTCCTGGTGTTCCTGCAGTGCCTGACGCCAGTCCTCCTCCAGCACCTGGATGTATGGGCTATTCCTGTGTAGCTTACCCTCCTGGAGGTGGTAGGGAACAATAAGCCTGGCTGAGGAGGCCCACAGTGCCACAGCCACTGCAGTTGTACCATCTGGTGTGCCCAGCTTCAAGCCCATGCAGATGCGAGGCCTGGTGTGCACCGGTGGTATTCCTACCTGCACGGAGACCTCCAGCTCCTGCACCCGGGCCTGCAACAAGTCCCTCTCCTGCTGCAGGTCCCACAGCAGCTCCTGGCTAGGCCGCTGCTCCATGGCGTGCCGGAGCTTCAGTGTGTGTTTGCGCTCCACCTTGCAGTCATCCTCTGCCTTCATGAGGCTGTGCCTGAGCTGGTCCACCTGCGGGTGGTCCAGTCAGCCACAGCCTCCTCCTGACCACCCCGCTGCCTGTGGAGTGAGCCATCACCTCAAGCTGCAGGTCACGGTTCCGCATGAGTGCTGCTCCCTTCTCTTCACTCAGGTGAGCCAGGCGCATGGCCAGGTCGTAGTTCTCATCCTTGCAGCGCTTCAGCTCGGCACTGCTCAGCTCACACTCCTCCTTGAGCCGCTGCACCCGCTCCTGGTGCTTGCGCAGGAGGCTGTCCTTTACCCTCAGCTCCTTGATGAAGTCATCCTTGGAGCTCAGAAGGGCCGTCAGGTCCTGAACCTTCTTCTGCAGCTTCATGACCTCTGTCATCAGCAGCTGCGTCAGGCCCGACTCCCCTGATGCGTCTGGGGACCATGCAGTGTCAGGTGGAGCTGTGGCTGTCACCTGCAGACCCTGTGCTCGTCCTTGTCTACAAGTGTGTGCTTGAAGACCAGCAGCTTGAGGGACAGAGGGAGCACTCCTGGCCTCCCAGAGGGTAGGATGGGTCCCTCAAGACTGAGTGTGCTCACTAGGCCCAGTCTGCCTTGCTGTCCCTCACAGGCGAACTGAGATTCTGACTCAAACACTCACATGCCAGGACTGCAGTCGGCCTTCTGTCTCCCCCCAGCCCCTGTTTTACGTATTTATGTTGTATGTATGTAGTCCAGGCTGGCCTCTCACTCTGAGATCTGCTTGTCGCTGCCTCTGGAGTTAAAGGTTAAAGGTGTGTGTCATCATGCCTGCCCTCTGTTACTCTTACAGTGACCTTTGTGAGATGGATGAGAATTGATAGGGCTGTGGCTATTCCACCACGAGAGGACACCTCTGTCCCCTCTGGAAACTGTACGACTCTGCCCTTGGCTGACAACTGGGCCCTGCAGAAATGGCACTGCAGAGCGGTCACCACTTCAGTGGAATTTCTAGGCTGTGAGTAGGAGAAGCAGAGAAGGGCTCCCCTTCTGGAGACCAGCAGGACCTCAGCAATCCAGGAAGGCCCTGCTCCCGAGAACCGGAGAGGCACCAGGGACCACTACCCTGATCTACATCAGAAGGCTCGTGTCAGACTTAGTCACTCCAGTGCAATCACAGGAGCCGGGGCCAAGTAGCACCGAGTCCACCCACAGCACCAACCCACACCTGTGCCTCTCACCGATGATCATGGAGAAGACACGCGCTGGCTCCTTGCCAGTGACTTTCCTGTATAACTGAGGGTAGTAGAGTTCCAGACTCTCAAGAAAGGCCACGTAGCCCTTGTGGCCTGTCCGCTGCAGGATGTCCAGGAGCACACCTTCAGGCAGAAGAGACAGAGTCAGGGCCCAGGGCTGGGTAGGTAGAGGCCCTTGGGGCTGGCTAGGATGGTTACTCTGGGTAGATAACCTAAGCTCTAGACACCCCCTTCCCTTCTGGGCCATTGCATAAGGCACCCTGCAGGTCTCAGTCTAGGTGGGACAGGGTGCTGTCTTTACTCTGGTGGCTCTGAGGATCTGAACAATGGTGGGGACTCCCTTCCCCCACTGGGCAGCAGCAGGTAGACATGACAAGAGGGGAGGAGGACCTCACTCATATCCTACATGGAGATGGAGCTGGGTGGGGCTGAGGTAGCAGACTCTGGCTGGCTGTCTTGTGGGGATGATGAGGGACTGGGCCCTGCTGGTATGGGAGCAGCCCTCACCCACTTTCCGCTTGCGGATGACCAGGTTGGGGTCACTGAGCACCTGCTCCTCATCATCGGGGTTCAGGACTTTGCACTGGCGCAGATAGGGTGTGATTCGTGAGGGGTCAATGACAGAGATTAGCTTCACCCGGAAGCTCTCCAGGGCACTCCAGCACTCGTCGTCATTTTCATAGTCTGACATGTCCTCTGTAGGCTGTGGTACAGTTGGGGAGAGCAGCTGAGGAAGTGCCCACCTTCTGTTCCCTGCTGGGCCTGGCGCAGTCAGCCTGACAGGACCCAGGCCTGGGAGTGCCAGGGCAGGGCTTTGGGCAGGGTCAGAAGGGACTCAGTCTAGGGAAATATACGGCTCAGTTTCATCTCCTCAGCTCCATGGAGAGTTTCTGAGGGGAAGCAGAGGTCCATAGGCAAGCCCCTCCTCAGGCCACCTGTTAAACCCACCTTCCCCAAGCTGCTGTCACCCCAAGCTTTCGTTGAGTCATGTGGATATGCAGGGAAGGGATGGGTTGGGGGTCTAAGAGAATAGCCCTTGTACAACAGGCCTGCTCTAGCTTCTGCCCTCTACCCTGGAGTGCCCTGGCACACCCTCAAGGTGGGAGCTTTTGCCCCTACTGGCCATCCTACATAGTACCTCCCTGGGTGGCGTGGACCCTGGCTGGCCAGTCTCCAGATTGGGACTAAGAGGGTCAGGTTGGTGGGAGGCTTTCTCACTCTGCCAGGGGGCCAGGCCTATGTGTGACTTCCTCATTCCTTGACAGGCTCCGAGTCCTTCAGGCCTTCCGTTGTAGCCAGTGATGCAACAGCCTGTGGCATGGTGCTATTCTGGGAGGGCAAGTAAGGGTTGGCCGTGGGAGCATGCCTGCCTCCCTGCTAGGCTGGGGTACACTGGACGTCTGCTGCGGCTTCCCTCCAGTTTTTCAGGTGCTAGGCAAGTCCTGTGCTTTTCTGCTGCCGGATGAGGCCTGGCCTCTGGCCACATGATGGGGATCAGTCAGGCCAGTTGAACATAGGGGCTTACTCGTGTGGAGCTGCATGTGGACAAGTGAAGCCTTTGTGAGTGGCTTCAGTGGACAGACATTTCTCTAAACCTTGGGCCCACTGCCTGCCATTCCAGCCCCACAGCCACATGGCCCAGCACTGGAGGACTATACTGCCATGGCCAGGGTTAATCAAATGAAGGGTGAGGGTGGAGGAGGCCACCTGCCTGTAGGTACTGCTGCTCCAGGGTCCCCAGCAGACTCACCACAGGCTTCCACCCACCTCCAGGAAGGTGAACTTACCTCAGGGTCCTGTGGGAGCCACCTGCCAGCTGGATGCTGCCTGGGCTATGGGCACTCCAGGAGCGAGCCTCTGGGAGTGTGGAGATGCTCCCTAACTGGAGAAGGGTGGAGCCATGAGGGAGGCTGTGCACTTCCTGATGTGTTCTGGTTGCTGCCACAAGCCAGCCAGTCCTCCCTGGGGGGGGGGGGGGGGGGGGCAGTCCCTGCTGGTCTACCTTCTGATTGGTCCATCCAGGAACAGGAGAGAGGGAAGTAGAAGTACTCTGGGAGCAGAGGAGCCCTCCCCGCCTGCTCATCTGAACTCGGACCTGGAGCCACAGAATCTGAAAATCTGGCGTTGTGGATGGGCGGTCTAAGGCCCTCCTGGATCCAGGCTTCTGAAAGCCGCTCTTCCCTCATGGCCGCCCATATCCTCACCTGCCGTCTGAGGACGGTGGTGCAGGGTAGGTGCAGCAGGACAATCCACGGGCTGTAGGCAGCTAGAGTCCTCCGTGAACTGCGTGCCCCAGCCTGAGATGGGCGTGGGGACCTGCTAGCCCTGACCAGCCAGTGTAGCTGTTAGACAGGTGCTGCTGCCTAGTCTTCGAGAGGAGTTGAAGCAAAAGCTGAGTGGGAAGGCTGGGAGACCTACAAAGAGCAGAGCCCAACCAGCCCCGTCTTTCGTGGCTTACTGCCCTTCTGTTGCTCCTGTGGGGACAGTGACCTTGGACCATACTTCTAAAAGCAGCAGTCAGGAGTCCTCTTTGGCCTGGGTGGGGTTGGGAGTGGCATTGCTAGGGACTGTGCCTTGCTGGGTTTCCAGGATGGCAAAGAGGGGTCCACGGCTTTGCAGTTACTCCAGGAAGGAGATCACAAGGCCTCCATAGTGGAGTTTGTTCCCCAAACAGTAAAAATACAGATCATGGTGTTTTCTTAAAAGTGTTAATAAAATGGGAAGCTCTTGCCCATAAATCTGAGGTAGAAATCAATCGGATAGCTGAAAAAACCCCAGTACTCCAGAGTGGAGAAGAGGTTAGAGGGAGCCATGGAAAACACTGGTCCCTGGACACATAACAGAGGGCAATGAGCTGGGCTGCAGGACAACCACCTGCTGACAGTCGGTACAAGCAGCAGGATTAGGCTGCTCACGCCATTTTACTATGAAATTTCCCACAGAGGATGGATGAACACATGTAAGAACTAACTCCTGGAGAGCCAAGGGCTTAGGACTGGTGTCACGATAATAGTGTCTAAGAAAAAAGGAGACAGGGCCGGAGAGATGGCTCAGTGGTTAAGAGTGCTGACTGCTCTTCCAGAGGCCCCGAGTTCAATTCCCAGCAACTACCTGGTGGCTCACAACTGTCTGTAAAGGGACCCGATTCCCTCTTCTGGTGTGTCTGAAGAGAGCAACAGTGTACTCATACACATAAAACAAATAATTTTTTTTTTTGGTTTTTTTTTTTTCCCGGAGCTGGGGACCGAAGCCAGGGCCTTGCGCTTCCTAGGCAAGCGCTCTACCACTGAGCTAAATCCCCAACCCCTAATTTTTTTTTAAAAGGGAGAGACAGTCAGGAGGGAGAGGTGCTGCTGTCTGGGATGGGTGCTGGTTCCAGGGACCTTGCCTGGTGGTGGGGGGCCAATTGACATAGTTCCTTTTTTTTTCTTTTTCAAAGACTTATTTATTTAATGTATATGAGTGCTCTCTCTGCATGTACACCTGAGTGCCAGAAGAGGGTATCAGATCCCACTATAGATGGTTATGATCCACCATGCTGGAGATAGAAGTCAGAACCTCTGGAAGAGCAATCAGTGCTCTTAATTAACCACTGAGTCAGCCTGACATTTTCTTGAAATGGGAAGGACTATTTTTCCATTCTCTCTGCTCTCTGGTGAAGTGCTGGCTCCATAGGCTGTGTGGGCAGCAAAGGGTGTGAGAGGCTCCCAGAACTGACAGTCACATCCCAGCACTAGACAAAACCACAACATGCTATACATTGCTTTGGAAGTGAGAAACGGGCATTACTTTATTCCTTCACACATGTGGATCGGCGTTTGCTAACAGTTAAGCCTGTGATCACATGACCACTGCTATCCCACAGCTGCTGCTGCTGCTGCACAGCTTAGTCTGCAGCTTTCTGGCCTCCCGTCTTCTTGCAGAGGGCTGTGGGCTTCTGGTCAGGCTTGGGCCCTGCCTCTTGCCTGGTATAAGCCTGGGTTTCTGGATCCCTTGAGTCCTTGTCCTGCAACACAGGAATATTCTTGATAGTGCCTGCAGTCCACCAGGCCCTAGACATGGAGACAGACTGCAGACGGTGCTGGGGAACGGCAAGGACTAAGCTGGCACTGCTGTGAGGATAGACAGCTCAGCCTATGGTGGCTCCACCTCTCAGTCCCATCGGCTTCCTTGCTTATCTGCCGACTTAGATCCAGGGACCCAACAATGAAAGCAAGGTATACAGCCTGGGTTTGTGGTCAGAGAAACTGCAGGGAATTATGCTCATGGGCTGCATGTGGTGAAGACACCAAGACTTACATTGAGTCAGCAGTGCCACCTCTGAAAAGCCATCAGAGAGAGTGCTTTTGCGAGCTGACACCCTCAGGCAGAGGGGAGTAGTGCCAAGGCCAAGAGGCACCCTGGGCGACATGGAGCTTGCTTCAGGCAGGGAAGGACAGAGGACAGGGAGCATCAAGTATCCCTATGGCCCGGCCTTCAGACTTGATATCCCAGCGTGGGCAGAACTCTGCCTCTTCTTGGTTGCAGGATGGCAGCCTCCACAGGACTCACCTTGCTGCTCAGAGCAACCTCTATTTCCGGGAATGCCGAGCATGACGAGTCCTGAGCACGTCAAGGTCATCGAGGTCATCAGAAGCATCCAGGTGGGAGGGAGCAGACACTGCACTGGGACTTGGAGCTCTCTGAAACATCAAAAAAGCCAGGCCAGGGGAGATGAGAGTGACTCTAGCAGGTAGGGATGGGAAGGGAGGCCTGAGGACAGCCCCCACTACCACCCCGATGCTAACATCAGGGACAGGCAGCTGCTCCCCCAGGACAGTTACATGGGAGACACTAGGTCCTAGCTTTCTGCAGGTTTGCCCCTCAGGGAGGGTCTCCAACATTAAAATTCATGAGAGCCACCTCTTGCTCTGAGGTGCAGGCCGATGGAGGCAGAGGCAGGAATATATCCTAGAGATTCCCAGGTCACCCTGGAACTAGGGTAGCACCGCCAGGAAAGGAGTGACAGCTGTGAGAAGGCTCCACATATCTAACCTCTGCAAGGGAGGAGCCTTGGTAGGACTCATTGGGGCCAGACATCTTGTCCCTAGGCTCCTATGGGAAAGACTGTCTTGCCAGGCAAGCTCTGTGAGCGAGAGATGTCTGAGAGGAACTCTGTCCCCACAAGAGCAGGAACAAGGGCAACTGACCCATTCATTGTACCCTGAGCCCACCCCACGGTCATGTGTCAGGCCGGTCTCCCTTGAGTTTAGGTGTGTGGGGTGGGGTATGCCATATTAGAAGGCTGCCTCCCTCTCCTGCTATGCCCAGCCCAGGAGAGGCAACTTTTGTTAAGAAGCCCTTTCCCAACTGGGCAGATGGGACACACTTCCTCTTCCTTCAGAAACCCACAGCCTTCTCTTTTATACAACTTCCACCTGCCCAGCTCACCGCTCCCAGCAGGCCAAACATACAAGCAAACATGGCACTGCCGGCCTCTGCCTGTTGCCAAAGTGGGGCTGCAGCCCAGCGTCCGTACCTGCACAGGGTCTGGGGCCACCAGGTTTGCTCGCACTCTGCAGGCCATGCAGTCCAGCTGCGTAGCCCCGTCCCTCGGCTCCAGGTCACCAAAGTCTTCACTGTCACTCTCAGAACCCACAGCCATGGCTGGTGATAGGGTGGTAGGAACACTGTTGGGGGGCAGAGTGGCCAGGAATGCAGGAAGGGAGAAGATGGCCAGGAAACGAGTCTTTAGCAGGAGGTAGGCTGGGTTGTTCTGGAATTGCCTCTGTACCAGCTCCAGGGAAGCTTGTAGGGCTCCAGCCTTGGGCTCAGGTTGGGCCCCAGCTGCCTGGCCGGCCACCAGAGAGGAAGCCTTCTGCTCCAAGTCCTTTTTATGGAGGAGGAGGCTGGACAGTGCTCGCAAGCTGCACAGGGAAGGGGGGTGATAGGACATCCTGCTTCCCAGTGGGGGCACACAAGCACCTTGGCTCCCCGTCAGCCATGTCAAGATGGCCGCCTCACTTTCCTGGGAAAGCAGGCTTAAGTCCAAAGCCTTCTTTTCAGGCCCAGGTGTGGGTGGTGTCTCCTGGCCCTGAGGTCCTTTGGGTTCTGTGTCTGTGCTAGCTGGAGGCTGTCCCAGAAAAGCAGGAGTCTTGGAAGGGGAAGGTAGCTGTTTCGCTTGTAGTCCTATGGTCTCAGGGGTCGTCACTGGCTGGGGGAGGCCCACCACGGCTGGCACTTGGACAGAGAGCAGCTTCTGAGTTGTGAGAACCCAGCTAACAGGCAGGCTGGACTTGGTTGCCGGGGGCTGCCCACTTGCAGGTGGGTTAAGAACTGGTGGCAGACTGAGGGGTTGCACAGACAGCTGAGTGAGGCTGGGGGCTGCTGGGAGAATGGGCAGGACCTTGGGCAGGCTCTGCTTCTGGGATGTGGTAGAGGTTTGTCCTAGAGTATTCAGGGGGCAGCCTGTGGAGACGTGCCCAGAGGCTAAGGCTAGGCTCCTAAAAGCAGCAGGGGCTGCAATCTGGGTCCCTTTGTGGGAGGGATTTAGGGGAATGGTTTGTAGGTTGGGGGGCTGTTTGTCTGTGGCTGAGATCCCACCGACCTGCCAGGAGCCAGAAGGACTTGAACTGACCATCACTGGGGCCACAGGTACAGAGAGTTCTACACTGGATGCTGCAGGGCCCACGACTGGGGAACCGCGGGCAGCTGGCAGCAGAGGGGGCTGGAGGAGCACAGGTGAGGAGACCAGCAGCTGGCTGCTGAGGGCAGTGAGAGCCTGAGTGGCCTTCTTGGCATGGGACTCACGGAGCCGCTTCTCCCTCAGCAGCTCAGATACAGTCTTAGGCTTTGGCCGGAGGCCACGTGGGGCTGCCACAGGAACTTGGAAGGGAGTAGCCTCTGCCTTGCAGGACCCCAGCCGTGGACGCCCTTTCTGGCTGGTTCTCTTTGCAGTTTGCTCATCCAGCATGCCTGGAAGAAGGCAGCCTAAGGGAAGAGATAAGTAGCTTGATGAGAACTTCAGGCTCCGTGCCCAGGAACACCAGCAACCCCACATGGGCTCCAGCTCACCTCATGGGCCCCCAACCCAAGGCACTCTGTTCACAGAGAGGGCAGCAGATGCCAGAGGCTGCCCGACTATGAGAGACTGGCTTCTAAACCTCTAGCATGCTTAAAACCTGAACCCTAATATGACGCAGCATAGCCCCCTCAAGCCCCCAGTGACAGCCCAAAGGTGAAAGGAATACCCAAGCAGTTTCAGGCCTTTCTAGCTTATTCTCAGGGCCATTGGCTGTGCTGCTAAGGTTGTGGCTCAGATGCATGGCATGTCCCCCCATGAGAGAGACAGAAGTGGCATGAGGTACCTGTGTTGTTCTTGGCATTAGAGGACGCCTGTAAAGAGAAGAGTCAGACTGCAGGATCTCTGCTGGACCCCAGCACTTCTTCCCACTCAGCACCCAACTCTGGGGCTCCATCTGCACTGAGCTTGGGGGGCCTGGGAAAGGACAGCTGCTGCCGTAGGCCTTCCACACAGTGCCACTAAAAGCTGCCTGACCATAGCTCATCAGGTTACCGTGGGACAGTGTGGGGACTCTGGGCTATGCGAACCAGAGTTCTGTTTTGGTTCACTGTCTGCCCAGACTAAGCTCATGAGTTTGGTTCCTAGACTAGATGGTATTAGTGACCTACAGAGACTGACCAGGGCTTGTGTCAGCCAGCCCACCTGCCCACCCACAGCCTACCTGGTACCTGCCTCAGGCTCTAATCAGGTCGCCCATGGGGCTGCTCACACAGATAGGACTCCCTGAGATGATATGGCAGAGGCTGTTCTCAGGGAGGCAACACTGTTCTATGGAAATGTCTAGGAACTGCCCCTCCAAGGAAGGACTGAGACACTGAACCTGGACCACTCTGGGACAGGGATGGGCCGTTCTTGTTCTTACTTCTTTTTTGAGTCAGGGTCTCATGTGGCCCCAGCTGGCTTAAAACCTGCTACGTAGACTAGGTTGATTTTGAACTCATAGACATCTGCCTGTTTCTGCCTCCTGGGATTAAAAGCGTATGCCACCGTACCCCATTTGTCCTCACTTCTTGTTCTGTATGTTACCTGCAGGAGATGTGGCTGGGTGTTCCGGGTGCCAGGCTGGAGCAGTGCAGGTGGCTGGGTTTTCCTCTCTTGAACCACCTCCATGCAGCCCGCAGTATCAATCTGCAACAGCTGAGAGATCTGAGAATAAGAGCCTCCCTGCTCCACCCTGCACTGGACCAGGCCCAAAGATGGTCAAGGAGACGGGAAGTAGGCCTAATGGTGGCTGTTTCAGGAGCAGATCCATACTCCTCAAGCCTCTGACTGCCCAGGGAAGTCATGACAGTTTCATGGCCTCTAGCCTGGACTTGGGCTCCATGCTGCTGTCCCTGGCAACACAGGATCCTACCATGTCCCAAGCCTGCCTCCTCCTTATCTTAGACCTGGGCCTGGGTGCTTATCTCAGCTCTAAGTCACTGTTTAACTCAAAAGATGGCAAATGCCGAAGAGCCAAAGATTCCTCTCACATCAATCTGCTGAAAGCTGCAGACTACAGGAGGCGACGTAATGACCCCAATGTGTGACCCACATAAGCCTCACATTCTCACCAGGACAGCAAAGCAGACAGCACCCTGCTAGGGCTTACCTGAATAAACAATGTGAACACTGGAGTGCTGGCCAGGCGTGCACACTCCAGCTGCATCCTGATGCTGTCAGCTAGAGGACAAGGGCAAATGGACACCAGTTTTGAAGCTCCCCTCGAAAAGGATCCCCAAGGCAGAGGAAGGCAGAGCTGCCTTAGAAGCTCCATACTACATCAAAGGGTAGAGTAGGGCCCCAAATCTTACCATTACCCCAAATCTGGCTGCCCCTTGTTTCACTGTTCACTCTCACTTTTGAGGAATGCCCCTGAAAGGACCCGATCAGCCTACTCTGCTGTGGATCAGTAAGGAGTGGTGCCTGCTCCCACCCCGGCTCCAATAAGTTCCCCAAAGAGCCCAGGGTAGGTAGTACCTTGAGTCTGTACAGCTGCAGGTCTCTGGACAGCTTGTGTGCAAGCCAGGTTGATGTCACCCACCCAGGGTATCACAGCCAGCAGGAGCCTGTGCTTCAGGAGCCTTCGATGTAGAGCCTGTCTCTTGCGTCTCTGCTTATTCTGGAAAGTTCCATGCCACAGCCGCCGTAGATGGGGCCCAGCCATACTGTTACCAGGGTCAGACCCTGAGCGTGAATTAGGCAGAGGTGGCTGCCTCCGTCTTTCCTTCACCAGTGTGTGGCTCTGGGTGGTGGGACGAGTACTGATTAACGTCAGCATTTTCTCTAGGGGCACTTTCAACACATGCTGTACATCAAGAGAGACCCTGTGAGGCTGGCTGGCTGGCTACAGCAGGATCTGGTACAGACCTGCCATTGTGCAGGTTTAACCCCACTTGCTATGTGGGAAAGCACTCTGGGGTAAGGTTAATATGGTCCTCAAGTAGGGCCTGGCTTAGCTCCCTCTCTAAGGGAGATGCTCTGGCTCCCACGGCAGGCAGGACCATGGCTGAGCTGACTGCACTGTCTCTCCAGCAATCCCCAGTGCAGAGCAGCAGAGCAGCCTGTGCAGTCCAGAGGGGACCAGGAAGATGCAGGCAAGTTGGACTGACACTACCCAAGGACACCTCCGGGAACTCACGGCAGTTGGAGGTGAGGAACTGCCCACTCAGATGTGCCTTGAGGCAGATATCCTTACAACCTTTAAAGCAAATGACTAGGAGACAATGGAGGCTGCAGCTCTTATGAAGGCCACTGCTATTGCACAACTCTGAAACCAACCCTAAGCAACAATTCTAGTGAATGAAAGGACAAAGCTTTTGCCAGATCAGAAACCAAACTGCCGAGCTGTCCAGAGTGTCAGCCTTGGTGACCACTAAGAGCACAGGGCACCCACCACTCCCCTTGCTCACATTCTAGGCTGTACCGGGGCCTACCTTGCAGGCTGGCTCCTTCACACTTGCTCCGTGAGTGTCTGAGGAGTGCAGGGACTGGACTCCTCTGGGAACAGTGCTGTGGGTCTCACAGCACTCCTGCATCTGGTTTCTCTCAGGAGCAGAGACTACGGTAGAACCTTCCTTGTGGTGATTTTGAGTACGGCAGGAGACAGCAGGGTGTACTGGGTAGCACCCTGTCTCCTCTCTCTGTGACCGGCTGTCGATCAGTCTGGTAGGAACCCACAGGTCGATGTCTGGCACGCTGTACTGTTGAGGAGCCAATGCTCTGCTATTCTGCAAAGGCTCCTCCAGTTCTACCTCTGAGTCTTCACTGCTGTTGCTGCTGCTGCTGCTGCCACCGCCATAGTCCTCACTGCCACTGCTGCTGCTGCTGCTGCTGCTGCTACAGGAACTCCACTGGCTACTGTGACGGGACCTCTGCCCTCGCCTCTTCTGGAGATGCTGTTTCTTCTGAGGGGAGGAATAGACTACTTCAGGTCTCAGACACCCAGGCATACAGATAACAGAAACAGAGCACCCTATGGAGAGGTCCCTGAAACACGAGTAAGGACATGCAGAGAGCAGAACCTTTGCACTCCCCTCCCAACCACCACTACATCTCATCTTGCCCAAGCACTCTTGACAGGCTCTTAGCTGGGCTCAAGCAAAGCACAAAGAAAGCAAACAAATGTCTCACCCTGGCCAAGATTTTCCACTTGCTCAGACACTGGGAGCCTGACCGATGGGGCAGTTCAGAAGCTATTCTTGCCCAGTGACCTGCAAAGACAGCCGCAGTAGACCAGCCTCTAGGACAGAGGCTAGGTCATCAGGATGGGCTTCCCTCCTGTGCTTGGCCAGAGCAGCTATGCTTGTCAGCATGTGAACTCAAGCTGACCAGCTCCTGAGGAAGTTCTGGTACACACAGGTCGGAAGGGAGAGTCACTGCAGGCCCTGTGCATCTGCTGCACACAGGCTCTAAAGAGATGTCGCCAACTCTTTGTGCCTGGTCCTGCAGAGGGACACGTTACACTTCTAGGGTAGTAGACAACAGGTGATAAAATTTCCTTGTGTTTTGCAAGTCCCTGAATCCTATTTAGCTTTTTTCCTGAGGAGGTGTCAGCAAGATTTGGCCACACTTAGCTCTTTGCCCTATAGTAAAAAGTTGAGGGGCTGGGGATTTAGCTCAGTGGTAGAGCGCTTACCTAGGAAGCGCAAGGCCCTGGGTTCGGTCCCCAGCTCCAAAAAAAAAAAAAAAAAAAAAAGTTGAGAAATACAACAAATGCAAGTCACAAAGGACTGGAGCTGGACCCAGTCAATGTGTTTGAATACACGGCTTGCACACGCCTCCCGAGTGCCAGGATTAAAGGTGTGCACCACTTGGTCTGGTTTCCCAGCTTTCTGTATGAATATTTATGTTTGCAGTGGGCGGGAGGGGGGCGGGGGGCTGGGGTTTGGCGGCTTACTTAGCTGTAGTGAGGTCCTGGATTCCACCCTCGTCCTCTCCCCCACCCCCAGGAGGACAGCCCGGGATCCGAGAGCAGTATGACCAGAGTCAGCAGCAGCAGGCAGTCCAATAACTCACCGACGCCATATTTTTCTATTAACTGGATCAGCTGTTGTTCTTCTTTTGCATCCCACCGTCCCTTCTTCAAACTGAAATGTAATCTTCTGATGTAGCTAAAATTGTGTGCAAACAGGGACACTTTAGATACTAAGACTCCCTTCACTGCTCTCCAGCCTTCTAAGTGATTTCTTAGGATAATGTCACAACAAGCAAAAACAAAAACAAAAACAAAAACAAGATGGACTTCATCAAAAATTACCTTGAGACAGGGTTTCTCTGTATAGCTCTGTCTGTCTTGAAACTGTTGTGTAGACCAGTCTAGCCTACAGAGATCCTCCTGCCTCTGCTTCCTGAGTGCTGGGATTAGTCATGAGCCACCACTGCCCACCGGCACTTTTCAAAACTGTCTGCTTTAAGGCGGGGTTCTCCACCTTCCTGACACTGTGACCCTTTAACACAGTTCCTCATGACATGGTGATCCCTAACCATAAAACTATTTTTATTGCTACTTCATAACTAATTTTGCTACTGTTATGAATTATAATGTAATTATGTGTTTCTGATGGTGATGCCGATGAAAGGGTCATCTAACACCCTCCCCACCAAGGGTTTGAGACCCACAGGTTGAGAACCACCACTTTAAGGCCTCTTGTAAAGAAAGGAGAGGAGAGCCATTGACTAGAGTGTCTGCAGATACTGCATCTGACTAGGGACTTGCACTCTGAACATGTAAAAGTCAGTAATCCAAAGACAGGTAATTTAAACCAGGGAATGATCCTGACAGATGTTTTTCCAAGGAGATGTATACATGTAGGAAGCCAGCAGGCACAAGCAATGAGGCTCCTCAGTCAGCCATGAGGGGCTGTTGTGAGGTGACACTTAGAGAGTCCATCCACAGCACTTGGAAGGGTGCAGCCACAAGCCTCACATGCTGCTTGGGAGAGCACAAAATAGAGACTTTTTGCACAAAGTCTGGCAGTTCTTCCAAAAGCCAAACGCAAGAGTCATTCCTGACCCAAGGATATTCCTTGGGCATCTTTATAAATATTTGCCCAAATATTCAGAATGTTCTCAAGGCTTATCCAAATGTATCACAGAGCATCTATAAGAATGACTTTCCCGGGGTTGGGGATTTAGCTCAGTGGTAGAGCGCTTGCCTAGGAAGCGCAAGGCCCTGGGTTCGGTCCCCAGCTCCGAAAAAAAGAACCGAAAAAAAAAAAAAAAAAAAAAAAAAAAAAAGAATGACTTTCCCTGCAAATGCCAGGACTCCAAATTTGTACCCCACACTTTCTTCCTGACAATGAAGGATGTTCTACAAACATTCTTGTCCAATATACAAACTCCTGGGACTCCTGGGACATGAGTTTTGCAGGTATAGACTATTCTGGCCTAGCACAATGCTGCCCCGTGGTCTGGTTTTTGTGGAGGCTGTGATCTGTGCCCTAGGAATACTTGTTACTGTGTTTCTGTGTTTTAAAACAATTTCCCAGGGGTTGGGGATTTAGCTCAGTGGTAGAGCGCTTGCCTAGCAAGCGCAAGGCCCTGGGTTCGGTCCCCAGCTCCGAAAAAAAGAAAAAAAAAAAAAAAAAAAAAAGAAGGTTAAAACAATTTCCCTACACGTATGAAATGTTTTAGTTTAGTTTTTTTTTTTTAAAAAAAGATTTATTTTTATATATAAGTACACTGTAGCTGTCTTCAGACAGACAGCTACAGTAATCTACCATTGAAGAGGGCATCAGATCTCATTACAGATGGTTGTGAGCTACCATGTGGTTGCTGGGATTTGAACTCAGGACCTCTGGAAGAGCAGTTGGTGCTCTTAACCACTGAGCCATCTCTCCAGCCCCTTCAGTGTGATTCTGACTTGCATTCCTGAAATACATGACTGAGCATCTTTTCATGGCCTTTGGCTACTTGTGCATCTCTGGGACAAGTTTGCTGAAGACCTTTGCCTGTTTTGAATGGGATTCTGCAGGGCTGCTGAGTGTAAATTCTTTGTAGGGTGATCAGTATGGTTTACATTAACAAGGTAAACTGAAATACGTCTGAACAAATCACTGACAGAAAGTAGAGAGGAGAGATCCTCTCTGGAAGGAGCCCTTCCCACTAGCAGTTTGGGAGGACATCTGCAAGAGTCACCACTAGCATTTAATTCCTGGTAGACAACAGAATTATCGAAGTCCTGCTTCCTAACAGTGCCAGCCCCAGTTCGAAAAGCCCCTGTGGACATATCACTCTGGGCCACTGTCACCTAGCCTGCCTACAGAAATGTGACTCAGGCAAGTCGCTCCCTCAGCCAGTGCGGGCAACTCACCGGTCTCTGCACTGGGCATCGCTCCTACCTGGCACCTCTTCCCGGATTTTAAACCAGTCCTGCGCCCCATACTTGGCAACAGCTTGAAGCAATTTCTGCAGTAAAGAAGTAAACAGAAAGAAGGTCCACGAGACAGCCATACCCTCCCCACCCTGAGGTCTCTCAGCTAAGAAGGGCATATGACTGCACTCAGGACTACCAGGCGAACTTCCCGGAACAGTTTTCTCTGGGTGCCGAACTTACAGCATCTTCCTCTGGGGCCCAGAATCCCCTTTTCAGGCTGGGATCTAAGCTCTTGGTCCAACGGTAGATCAGCTGCATGGAGTCTCTCCCTTCCATGAAGTAGACAACTGGGAACAGAAAGACTGGGATTCATCCATCCTATACAGCCAATAAGCAGGGACGGGGTCCTCCCAGAAGCTATAGGGAAGAGTTACTCTGTCACCAGGACCTCCCCTCCCCAACTTCTCCCTAGTTTAACTGTAAACTCTTCTGCAAGTCTCTGCTTCCAGGCACCTGGGGCCTCAAGCCGCCAGGGCTTGGAGCAGCTCAATGAACTGGAAGATACTATTGGATGTGGTGGGCTTACTCCTGCGGTATGGGATATGGTTTCCAACACGCATCTCTTGGACCAGCTGGGTGAGCATGTGGTCTTCCTCTTCTGTCCACTCCTTGCGTTTCAGGGCTTTGTTGTACTGCTGGAATTTCTGCAGACACTGGAAGGCACTGCGGCTCGTCTTCCCAAGGCCAGATAGAAACAAATGGGCATTACTGGGCTTCACCTGGCGCAAGCAGAAATACCCAGAACAGCCTGCCAGGAGACCTGAGCGCTTCTAGGAGACAGGTGGGCCTGAGCCACAGGCAACTCTCCTCTTCCAGGCTCCTATCAGGTGATAGCTTGCTAGGCCATGGCTGGGACCCAGGACAGTAGCAGCTCAGAGAGGACTCTATGGCTTATAGAAAGAAAACTTGGCCATAGACAGTTCTGTTGTTAATCCCATCAGAATCCTGAAGCAGGAGAGGTGTCAAGAGTTTGGGGTAAATGGTGACATTTTCACAGACAAGATAGAATTTAAAGTTAAAAAATGAAAGAGGCAAATTTCTTTAAAAGCACAATTTGTCAAACAATTCCTAATGCTTGCCATGTGTACCAAATTACACAGTATGAGACTGAGTACCACCCAAGTCCAGAAGCCCATGTCTTCCCAGCCTTCTAAGGTCTCCTAGGTCCTAGTCCTTACCCCGAGTTCCTCTGCAACCAAGTGCCACTCGAGGTGGCCGTGTGAGGCAGCGATGGTCTTTAGCCTCTCTACTTCCTCTGTGCTCCACTCCTTCTTATTGATGCTTGGATGCTCAGAGCTCTGCCAGAACTTCTGGATCTCTTCTGCGCTGCGGGCTCCTTCAAACTACACCCACAAGAACACAGCTTTCAGAGGGGTGGCTGGTGCCAAGCAGATAGCTCCTGGCTGAATTGTCACTGTCTGCCAACCAGTGGCTTCTGTGGCCATGAAGCAAGTGGACTCATTTGTGCAGCCAAACAGTATTGAAGACTGTCTATCTCAAGAGTGGGACCTTTTCAGCTGGGGAGGGTCCCATGAAATCCTTTGCCACTTCTAACTGCCAAGCATATTGGACTGGAGACGTTGTAATGGCTTAAGGCACAAGGGATGGTGAGGCTTCACCACCAAGCTCCCACCACACTTGGCTTAGAAGCACTCCTAGAGCAGTGGGCTCCCAGGTCTTCCTAACTTACGTTAACATTGGAAATCTTCTCCCAGTCGTGGCTGTCCAGCCGGTTCCCCAACAAAGCTTCCTCTGGGAGCTGGCTAAAGCAGAGGACAAGGAGCTGGTACCATGCAAGGCTGAGGCTCTTCCCAGGACCCAGACAGCCCAGCTTACTTGATGTCCTGAATTTCCTTCTCTGCTTCCTTAATCTGCTTCTCCAGGGCCTGCTTTTCCAACTCACTGGAGACTCGGCTCTGTTTTTCTTGTAAGTACTCAAGCCTGCAAGGTAGGTAGAGTGGAGGAGAGTTGCGGATGGGATGTGCTGTGTAAGCTGAGCCCTGCTCTCTGGGCTGCTTCTGTTCCAGCCTCCCAGCTCAACGTTGGAAAGTCCGCATACGAGTGTGCTTTCTCTCCTGCCTTGATCCCTTGCCACAAAGGAAGACCTGGCCCCACCTCTGGGTACCCCTACCACCAGAACAGCAGCATCCAGAGCGGGTTGTTTACAGTCAGGTGGTAGCTGCTTGTATCTGGGAGAGAAGAGCTGGCTCTCTCAGACTTCAGGAAAACTGCCTTTCCCACCGTCAGTATTGAGCACTAATGTTGTCAGCACCAGAGCTGATATGTCTCTTAGGCTGGGCCAGAGGGCACAAGCCACTTCTGGACTTCTGTGTTCAATACTGATGTTGGCAATCTATCAAACAACAGTGCTCCTCACTGCGTACTCCTACTAAGCACCACACGATATGGTCACATGGTGTGTACCCATCAACAGACACTGACACCACAGCGCTGAAAGGGCAGCAGAAGAGGCAGAGCATCTAGCATGAACCTCACCAGCCTCGTGGCCGCCTGGCTCTCCCCTCTGGGAACGGCTATGATGCTGTTTCCACACTTACTTCAGTAACTTGGGCTGAAGCAGGCGTTGCAGGCGGTCACTCACTACAGACTTCCGGAGCAAGTCTTTCTCCCAGTGCTTCCCTGAGGAGGAAGAGAGTAATGTGATGTCATGAGGTTTCTGCTTGCTCCACAGACATACATGTCCACTGAATCCCCACTGCCCCCTGCTCCAGAAAGGGAGTGGCTTCATCTCTGGATGCCAGTAAGGTGGCTAGCCAGAACCCCTTCCAGCCATGAGTCCATCTTCCACCCAAAGGCTAGCTCAAGGTATCCTTTCAGGGTTAGGTGTTTTGAGAATAGCTAGAGTTGGGAAGGCTACATGTATGGCTCAGCCCGCACTCCACTCAACACTGGAAAGGCCAAATGTCGAGTGGCCAGTCCCAGTGATAAAGTCCTGAAGGAGTTCACAGATAGGCCTGAGAATTATAGCATATGCCTAGAAGAGGCCAGGCTGTGGGGATGCCCTCTGTGCTTCCCATGGTTGGAGGACGCCCATCCAAAGGCCTGCCTGGACTCTTACACTTAGTCACCAAGAGCTGTTCAAAGGCCTTGATTCCCTGGGCAGCCTTCTCCCGAGTTTCTTCGTTGGCAGGAGGCCCCTGTCAGAGTGTACAGTGTTATAACATGACACACCAACCACACTCACCCTCCAGGGTACCCACAGAAACTCAGAATCTTCTCTCTAGCCGCCTCATGTGCTGCCCACATGTAGGGCCAGGCCCAAGACCTCTGTATGAGAACCTACTACTGAGTGAAAAACTCTGGACATGACCCACCCAGGAGAAGGAAGTGGCCAGAGACTCCAGAAAGATGCAGGCATCCAAGGCCATCAGCAGTTTGAGATCTATACTACTGACTTGCTAAATGTTGTGATTCTTTTAGGGAAACACACCCCAGGGGGCAATGTCCAGTTGGAAGCCTTGATTCTCATCAAAGGATGAAGCAGTTTTCAGGAAGAGGGAGCATGTTAACCCCATAGACCTGAGGGAACATACCAGTGCTAACAGCAGGCCGTGGAGAAGAGAGCCCTTGCCCCCAGGACACTCAGACAGTGGCTGAGAAGGCTCGTCACTACTCACCACTCCAGTGACCTTGTCCTTGAAGTATGGCTTCAGGAAGTGGCCTATGTACATGTATGAGGGCAGGCTTTTGGCGTCCTTCACTTTGGGGCACTTGGTCCCAGCCAAATCAAACAGGATCTCCTCCTGGGACAAAAGCAAGGCCATCGGTGGGCCAGGTAGAGAAGGAGAGCAGCTGGTACCAGATTCACTGAGCCCTGCTCTGGGGACTTGACCCTGTGGGGCACTGAGGGCCAGGAGGGTTACACAGGGGCTGAGTAGGCCATCTCACCTGCTGCTCCTGGTTCTGGGCTAGCAACTGGCTAACCTCTGCTAGCTTTTCCCGGATCACCTCCTGGTAGACCATATTTAGCTGCAGACAGGTCTCGGGGTCTTCAGGAAGAGCTTTGTCCTTGGGGTCCTCGTCATCATTGCTGCCCTCGCTTGACCTTTCTTCTTCCTGGTTAGGAGCCAGAAATGGAGCATGAAGAGAAGGAACATAGGCAGCTACCTTCATGTTGCCAAGCTCAAGCCTAAGCCCACAAGGGGCTCTGAGGCAGCCCTGGTACCCACTGAATGTGGAGCCCTACTGGAAGGAGGCAGAGGTTACACAGAGCCATTATCTGCAATCTAGAGGGTGTGTGTCTTTTCTAACCAACATATCTTCTTGTAAAGTGTATGCAGGGGTTCGGGGTTGGTGTACCACAGCCAGCAGCTTCCATTTTCACAACAGACATCTCTGTGGAGCCTGAACTTCACAGCAAGTTTGTGTCCCCATCCCCAGCACTTCAAGTGTCAGATATCGGCCAGGAAATTCCCTGCATAGCAACCAGGGTCAAACCCTGAGAATGTCAAATGTCCAACAACTGCAGAGCTGTGTCAGTCTACTGAGCAGACACGTGGTCCTTAAATATCACGGGGTTCTGTACTTGTTTGTTTGGTAAGCAAAATGAACAAGGCATAGTTAGCAGCCCTGGCATGGCTGAGCTCTGCCAGACATTTTCCTAGGTCATCCATGGTGACCGTCATCTAGACTGGGAACTAGAGGCACAGTGGGTTGGCTATGGAGCAGGTCCCAGAGAGGCTGCCTCTCACATGTGATGTTTTGACTGTGAGCTTAGGACAAGCCAGCAGCTGTAGTGGCTAGCCTGTTTGAGTGGTTACTTCTAGGGATAAGCTTTAGTTTTGATAATAAATTGTGTTCAGGGGTATAGCTTAGTGGTAAAGGGTAAGCTAGTGTGAATGGGCCCCTAGATTCCATCTCACACACCACACAAATAAGTAAATACTTTGTAATGCTTGTCTTTCACACAAAATAGGCATTAGTTGTAGAAAAGCCTACAGGGATGCAAACAAAGCCCTCTTGGGCCAGTGTGGAAGGTGGTAACAAATATGCCCCGGCAGCCCAGCCTGGTAAGCAACAATTACCAAGACGGGGGCACCGGCAGTCTCCAAGTCCTCATCAGGCAGAGGATCTATAAGAAACACAAGCAAAGCACACTATATTAGAGTAGGAGCATGGGTAGCAAGAGATAAAAATGAACACTCATAACAGGGTTCCACAGGAGAGCTATCCAGGAAGCTCAGGGAAGAAATTCTGGGTATCTGGGCCATGGAGACTATTCAAGCTGACAGGCTGAACTCTGGGTCTTCCCCTCCCCACTAGGATCCACCATTGCCTAGAGGGCCCCGGGCCAGAGGGCGCGGGGGTAGATGTGCACCTACAGTCAACAGTCCTGACAGCTAAGACCAAGAGACTGGAACTAACTTTCTTAAATGAGGTGAGAGCAGAGAACGGTTTGGGCAAGAAACAGAGTCTGACCATGGAACAGCTCTCAGCCTCATGTAGCTAAAGGGTCACACGGCTGGCCCAGCCATGCCATGCTAGGCTAGGCACACTGACCTGCTTCAGAGTCCGAACTGAGACTGGATTCAGAGACCTCAAAGTGGACGCTGGAGGATCCAGGATACAGAATCCTTTCGAGCTCCTGGATCTCCTGTGTTACCTTCTCTCGTTCGGCATCTATGTCCATGGCTTCGGCCTGCCTTCAGAGTATTAAGAAGCGTGAGAAGCTGAGTGTGCGGGACCTCATCCCTTTCAGACACACTTGCTGGAGACGGCAAATGCTGACAATGGAGGGCCCAGATGGAAGTCAGCTTGGGCTTGCCCTGAGTGTAAACTCCTACAAGTTATGACACTCTCACCACACCCAGGGACTCCTACTCTTGACTCAACACCTAAAAACAACCCTACTTTCTCTGAGGCCACCACCAGCACAGGTAAAAAACACTTGCCTCTGTGCCCCTAAGGTGCCCCGCTAGTCACCAAGTGCAGAAAGTGCAGAGCAACAGTCATTCATCCCCTGTGATCTAAACCTATCAACAGAGCTGTAGGTGCCCTGCTCTGCACAGTGCTGAATGCCCAACTGTCAGAGCAAGGCTTTGCTTACTCCATGATCTATCTTTTCAGAACAGCACCTGGCTGTCTGACACTGAGCAACTATCTGCTAAAGTACAAAGGGGGCCTTTTCTTTGGTACAATGTAAGCAAAGTCTGAGGGCAAAGGAAATTTGGAAGAGAAGGGTGAAAGGCTATTATAGGAAATACCAGCTCAGGTGGGTGAAATGGCTCACCAGGTAAAGGCACTTGCTGCCAGGCCTAATGACCTGCGTTCAGTCCCAGTAATCAGTGGCGAAGAGACCCTACTCCAGGTTTCCCTGAGACCTCCCCTTACCCCCATGGCATACCCACATACACACAAGTAAATAAACAAGTATAATAATTATAAAAAGACGGGTGTAGAAGTCCGGCAAAGTGGCACAGGCCTTTAATGCCAAGAATCAGGAGGCAGAGGCAGGTGGATCTCTGACTTTGAGGCCAGCCTAGCCTGCAGAGTGAGTTCCAGGATAGCCAGGGCTATAAAAGAAATGTTATCTTTGAAAATAAAACTAAACAAACAAAAATCTGAGGGTGGTGGCACACAATTTAAATCCCAGCACTTGTGAGGCATAGCTAAGTAGATGTCTGCATTTCAGACCGTTAGTGAGATACTGTTTCAAACAAAAATCAAACACAAGTTCACACCCAGACCCAGTAATGAAGAGAAACATCCTGCTTGACTTCTTCCTACTAAGTAGTTGATAGCAAGCAGTCTTAACTGACTAAAACAAAACAATCCCCTTCAACAACATTCCTCACTTAAATACAGGGAACGTTTGTCAACCACTTGGCTAGAAGCAGTCGGATCTGCAGATCTAGCAATAACCATTGCCACTGGATGCCTGGCCTCCAACGAGAGAGTTACGTGTGTTTTGAGGCAGCAGCAATTCCATCTCTTCCCACAGCATCGTCCACATGAAGGAAGAAAAAGTCGCACGCTCAAGTCCCGAGTTGGGAACCACTGTCCGCCTTTACTGACATCACAAGACACTTTTCTGCCTGTCCCTTCTAAGGGCATAACCTAACTCCGGACCAGTGTATCCTTCATGACTGGATTGGATAAGCCAGGGGTGGCAACTGGTGCTGCAGCGCGTGCAACGGGTTAGAGCAGCGATTCGGAGCACAGCGCTGTGCAAATCCGGCCCTACATCTCACCAAGCTACAGGACCTGGGCTGGGCTCCGGACGCGGGCTTTCCTTTTTAGCAATGTCGTGGCCACGCCAGGCCTCGGTTTCCCCGTGCTGGTTGTCCTGCCCCTTCTGGACACAACGCCTGCTAGCTGCTGCCCTCCAGTTCTCACCTGCTAGGCCTCCCTTCTACAATTCAGTGCCAGCTTCGTCGCCCAGGCGACCACACGCGTATCACGCTTCTGGTAGTCACGGAAGTCCGGCGGCTTGCACCGGAAGTCCCACCCAGGCTGCGGTGCAGGGCATGCTGGGATGTGTGCTGGGGGTGGGTCCCCATCTAGGCGCTCAACTTTCTCCAGGTTCGCTGTGTCATGTTCCCTGGTGTTCTGGGTTTGGTTAATCATCAGCGTGTCGCCAAGTACTTTCCTGCGTAAGGCGTCCTTGGAGCCCACAACCTGGGACCGCTAGAAGTGGACATTCATTCACTGAGGAATATTCTGCTTGGCCAACACATCACAGTTGCCGGCTAAGGGGAGTTGAGAGTGGTGGTATCGGTCTCACTCTTACGAAACAAAATACCAATCACATTATTCACAGCTTCCTTAATTCTACTACCCCTAGGAAGCTGGGTCTTCCTAGTGCCTAATAATGCATGTGAGTGGCAGAAGCATGGCAGTGGCTTGAGGTTCAAGGCTGGTTGAAAACCAAGCCTGGAGTTTTGACAACTTGTGGGACCTGGGAAAGGCCTTGGTCTTACGGAGAACTGAGTAGAAGTACCTGCAACACTACTGGAGTGGGGACAGAGTCATGAAAACAGAGTGATAGAGCGTCCCTTTAAGGCATATCTGAGTTCAAGTCCCGCCTATACACAACATAGCAAGTTTCAGAACTATATAGACCCTGTCTCAAAAAAAGAGTCGTGTCAAGTCTGGCCCAGAGTTGGGTTTGGCCAGAGTGAATCTAGGGCATTAAAAGAGACCTGTAGGTTTTTGGTGTAGGACCTCTTGTGTGGGGTGAGCCTGGTACAAACTGTTAGGCAAATTTCCCCAGGGTACTTTTTTTTTTTTTTTCCAACAGTCTATGTAGAACAGACTGATCTAGAACTGTGATCCTTCTGTCTTTGCTCCATGGCATTATGAATAAAGGCATACAACACCATGCTGAGGTGCTTGTAATGTTTTTATCTAGGTACACTTCATCTATAAATGAGTAGTGTACAAACTGCTGTGCAGCTACTCTTCATCCCACTCACTTGCAGGGGTGTAGGCAGGCTGAGGGCGGCTCTTGTTGGCAGCTTTGCAGACCTAGCTTGGTCTTCCTGTGTCCTTCCACCTTGCACTCTGGTTTGCTCTGTCATGTACACCAACAGTGGGAGTGGGGACTTCTAAAAAGCTGTAAACTTCCCTTGTAAGTTAAAGGGCCCAAAAGTTTTAATGCCTTGTCTGAAGATTTGTTACTAGGCGTCCATCCATCCGGCCTCAAAGTATGGAGCTAGGATGTGGCTCATCCAGCATACGGACAATGAATGCAGTGACTCTTGGATATGGCTGACTCCAGGTCAAGAACCTGAAGATCTGATAAACCAGCAATGACAGGAACACCCTCCTGAGGTGCAAACCCTGAGGTTAAAAGAGCAGGGCAGCCCTCATGCACGAATCTAAGTAGGAATGACAAGGCAGTATAAATGATCTTCAAGATTTATTTAGATAAGAAAGCTGTTGATCTCAACAGGAGGGGAAGAGGGAAATTTAAAAAATCTATAGGAAAGTGGTCCCCAAACCCTGACCCCTCAGCACAGCACAGGGTGCTGCTTTTGTCTGCTTGTCCTTCAAAACCAGCCAGCCAGCCCAAAGAACTGGTGCTGACCTGAGGCAGGTAGGTGTGTGCTCTAATTCCAGTCTGAACCGCACTATGCAAAAGATGCACTGACACATTAACACTCATCAAAACCAACAGCCTCAAATGGCTTCCCGAAGCTGGTAGCCCAGAGTAGTGCGTGTGTGACGCTCTGCAATGCAGTCTGTGACTTTGGTACTAGGGTCCTGGTAGGACAGCAGCATCTACCGAGTGGTGCTGCCTCGGTGAGGCTGCTGACAGCAGGAGCCGTCCGTGAAGGCCACAATGTCAACGTCTGTTCGTGAGGCAGAGTGACAGCAAGAGTCCTGTACAGGCTGCTCGCTTCCACACTGGCTCACTTAGTGTTCTGCTTAGTAAAACTGGCCCTGAGCCCGAGCTCATCCTATAGTAAATCTGAGGGACAGTGGAAGCAGCTTTTTACCAAACTGTTGTTTCAGCTTTAGTGCTTTCTAAAAATTGCTGGGTTTTATAAAAATGTCTTCCAGTAAATCAGTGAGTCTATCAAACAGTGGGACTTCCCCAAAGGACTTCATGTAAACTGTTAGGTGCAACCGGTGGAAAGGAGCCCTGTACTGCAGGTGCCCGGTCACGTGCTTAGGCTGTGAGATGGTTTGGTGAGGACTGCTTAGTTAGGAGCACAGTTGGAAGCTGTGTGGTGCCATCGGTGCAGAGGTGCCGGGACCCGGCGGCAGGTCGTGTTCTCAAGAGTCTGCCTCATCCTTAACTTCAGTAATTCTGTCGATAGACTTGAGGATTTCAGCAACAAGGTTCAGTGTCTCTGCTCCAGACACCAGCTGCCTAAAACAGAGAGACACCAGGGCCATTATTCCAGCTGTGCAAAAGCAGCCAGAGACAGACCTAAAGGAGAGAAGCTAGAGGGAAAACTCCTCAGATCAACCATGGTTTGCCACACTGGACTATGTGTGACTGTCCTCAGGCCCATGTGCTGTGTACTGGCCAGCCACCCTCTAGCAAAGCTCAGGGAAGGCAACCAAAGAAGGTGGGCTGGAAGCCAGACAAGTTCATCAGCAACTGATTCTGAGTTTGCTCTTTGCTTAGGCCAAGCTGATGGTGCAGTACTCAGTGATGTGGGCGGCAGTCACTGCAGGCCACACCTCGAGTCATGAGGAGAGCTGGCAGGAGGACTACTGTGCTTTCTCCTCAGAGGGGTTGGATGAATCAGGTACATCTCAACACCTTTACCAGCTGCAGCTCCAGTGAGTGTTTAACTGCCATTATCAACAACTAGAACACAGTTTGCTCACTGTGGAAGTTACAACTAGCACACAGTATGCTCACTGTGGAAGTCACATCATGCCCTTTAGTTAGAGCTGCAGCATCTACAGGTAAAGGAGCTGGATTCAGAGTCCTGGCATCATTCGCCATCTATTAGTGGGAAGGTTCTCTGGAACAGATTAAAAATAAAAACCCTAAAATGGTATGATAGTGCATACCTTCAGTTCCAGGACATGGGAAATAGAAGAGGAAATCTATGAGTCTGAGGCTAGCCTGCTCTACACACAGTGCCAGAGCCACCAGGGCTACACCAGGAGACTTTGTCTCAAACAAAAACAAAAAAAACAAGCCAGGTGAGGTGACGCATGCCTTTAATTCTAGCACTCCAGTGTAGAGGCAGAAGGACCCGTGTGAGTTCAAGGTCAACCTAATCTACATATATGGTTCTAGGCCAGTCAGTGCTATGAAGTGAGACCACGTGCTTGACTTCCTAGCTGACCTGGCCGGTTAGCACATTTCCCTTCTTGGTCTAGTCAGACTGTAGAGCTGGAACACCCGAGAGCCAGGCCATCCAGGGACTCACTTTTTTTTTTTTTTTTTTTGGTTCTTTTTTTTGGAGCTGGGGACCGAACCCAGGGCCTTGCGCTTCCTAGGTAAGCGCTCTACCACTGAGCTAAATCCCCAGCCCCCCAGGGACTCACTTTATAGATGCGTGTGCACTGTTCATGACAACATGGAGGTTCTGCAAGGCCACATCGGTGTTCTGCTTCACCACGGTAAGGCTGGCACCCTGGCCTGACCGAAGGGCTTCGTTTTCTCGCTTGAAGTTGGAGAGCTGTGCCTAGAAGGAAGGGTGAGTAGTCAGTGCTACAGTATCACAACGGCACAGACTGCATGGGCATGGGATGAGCCTGGCCTACTCAAAACAAGTGCTTCTTGCCCTGTAGCCCCGGCTGCCCTCGGATGGATGACTACCCTTTTGCCTTGACGCCTGAATACTTCAATTAGAAGCAGACATCGCCACGCTTGGCTCACATTACCTCTTCCTCCCTGAGCTCACATCTATGAGACTTTTACAAAGTACAGTAACAGCGAAATCTTTCTCTTTACTTACCTGGAGCAAATTTACTTCCTGTTTCAGCTTCATGACATGATTTTCTGCTTTTACAGCCCGTTTCTGTGGCCCCCAAAACATAAACACAATGCACATCACCAAGGCGGTGTTGATACAGGAGACTTACCTCAACAGACAGCGTGAGCTATAACTACCTTCCTGATTACTCTGCCCATTGATGTCCACCCCTTGGACCTGGGCTCCCTCTGCTCACCAGCATCAGGGACCACCCACCCTCAGAGAGAACCCTTACAGTATCAGGGTATGCTGGCCTACCACAGTGCACATTCAGCACGGTGAGGGCCGCCTGCTGACTGCAGGGTCCAGTTGTGGACTCTGGCAGCAGTAACAAATGCTCCTTCGAAGCAGCTTCCTGTCCCCTGCCCACCACCCCAGAGCAGAGCCCTCCGTACGGTCATCAGTTCGAGGTTCTGTTCGACTTGCTGGACTACTGACTCCAGGTCATGGAAGTCACTCTCTTCCTTGATCATCTTCGCCTCCAACTTCCGTTCGAGCGTCCTCACCCTCAGTAAGGAAAAATGGAGTTGAGTTCTCCAGGCCCTGCCAAGAGTGCTTCCAACAGCACTGTAGCCTGACTAACGGTGAGACCCACTAGAGCCATGGATGGAGAAGCTGCCTCAGGCAGCCGCAGGGTAGCAATGACCGCCCAGCTTCATGCTCCCTGTGGAAGGCCCAGATACCATTTTCTCAAGTCTGCCAACCAAGACAAAACTCAGCTGATTTGTGTCTTAAAAAGACTAAAACAGAACAAGAAGATGTGTTTGCTGCTTTAGATTTAAGGATGACAAGCAGCTATGCCCCTCAGCCCTTGGAACCGAGTTCCCTGAATGGTAGAGGTGGTTTTTAAGGTGACACCTAACTACAAGTTTACATACATTTCTGTTTGAGTTTCAGAGAAGCTCTGAACCTCACTTAGCTTTCTTCTGAGCTTAGAGTTTTCATCTTTCAGCTGTAGAGAAAAAAAATTCCTCATTAGACACACAGTATGTCTCCCTCATAAGCGGAACATACTTCTGTCCTGGAATATTTTCTTTTGTTGGTCTGGAGGTGGAACCTTAGCATTCGGGGCAGGGCAGGGCTGGCCCCATGAAGACACATCCCGTTTGTCCATGAAGTATCTTTTTGAGGCAGCATCTCCTGCAGCCTTGTTTGCCCTCTAACTTACTCCTATGTAGCTAAGAATGGCCTTGAACTCTTGTTCCCCCTGCCTTCACCTTCCAAGTGCTGGGATGACAGTTGTGCACGTCTATGCCCAGCTCTGGAACATAAACACCCCAGGTCAAATGGAAACACCCCCAAGCCCTTAACAGAGATGACTTGTGGCCACACACTTCAATGTTTCTAGGTGACTATGGTTTCAAAGTCTTCCTTCATGTGGGGCATTCAGCAGGATGACTCTTAGCCAGCACTTCCAATAGACCGTTCATCCATTCTAGCTCATGTCTGCCTGCTATACTAATTGCACAATCAAAACCAACCTAGGGGAGAGCTCTCCATGGAGAAATTCCTTTTTCTCTTACTTTGGAGCATTCAGAATCTAACCTAGGACTCCCCAAGTGCTAGGAAAAACTACCACTGAGCTCTCTATATCTCGAGCCCCTCCTCAGGGCAATTCTACAGCAAGCTATCATACGACCAACTGTCTTGTCCAAGGCATTGAACCCAGGCCACCCAGGAAGTAGATGACTGCAGCTCTTCTCTACATTGCTCAGCTGTGTTGGGTGCCACACTGCCCTTACTTACTGCTTCGTAACTTAACTGCAGCGTCCGCAGGTGTCTGTCCCCTAAGGATTCTTCATGAGCTGCAAAGTCTACATTAGGATTCCCAGCTGGAGACGCTGGGGAGAGCCTGGAGTCAGTGTCACTCAGTGTCCATGGGGGCAAAGACTCAGGACCTGCCAGCTCTGACGCGTTGGAAAAGAAGGAAAGGTAGGTGCCACAGGGCGATGAGTTCTGCGTGGCTCTCGTGGAGTGAGTCTGCTCCACGGCAGACGGCAGGTAGGCTCTGCTCCACCCGTCCTCTTCATCCTCCTCTAGGTTGCTGGCTCTTGTTGGGTCTTCAAAAAATGGCTGCTGATATTCCAGGCCATATCCCATGGGCTGGGAGACAGGGGAGTTGTGGTCTAGTCCCAGTGGGTGCCTCGAGGCCTCCTAAAAACAGTGGAGAGAAACACTGCGGACTGGAAGCCAATGCTTGGCCTTCTCTATGCTCCCACAAAGAGGGCCCATTTCTTCTACCAAAGGGGCCAAGCGGCCGCTCCACCCACAGTCTCTCCACCAGCAGCCATGTCTGTCCTGCTTTGCTCCCCACACTCGAGTCAGTTTCCAAAGCTGTAAGGTACAAGAGACTTTCTTTAAGGCAACCACTGACAGCTTCCCAGATGTACCTTCGGGTAAATTCGACTGGTGGCTGTGTCTTCTTTTGACAGGCTGAGGTTCTTGGTTTTCAAAAACTCTTTGAAGGAGAATGGATTGGCTTCTTCAAGGTCTTCAAGTTTGTCACCTGAAATGACAGAGGCCACAGAGACTGTGAGAGGGCCCAGCATCGTGTGCTACCATCACACTTCAACTGTGACTCAAAGAACACTGCAGAACAGGGAGGTGAGCTGCCCAGCCAGATTGGAGAATAGGCCCACTCTGGCAGGTTTTCACCATGTGGTTGCCCTGAGACAACCCTTGCCTCCTTAGAACAAAAGATGCTGAGCCGAAAATCAAGTCCAGGGGTCCGTCCACAATGAGGTAACTTATCTACCTCTGAGTCACGTGCCCAGGCTGACTTCACTCCATACACTCAGTGTGGACTGAAGGCTACTCCTGTAGGGGATTCAAAGCTCCTGAGGGGGTTGGGGATTTAGCTCAGTGGTTAGAGCGTTTGCCTAGCAAGCGCAAGGCCCTGGGTTCAGTCCCCAGCTCCGAAAAAAAGAAAAGAAAAGAAAAGAAAAAAAAAAAAAAAAAAAGCAAAGCTCCTGAGATGCCAGATCTGCTCTATGCCATCCCTTCCTCCGACCTTTCCTCCAAGTACCCTAGTTGACCAGCCTCTACCTCCACACCTACCACACTCAGTTGCTTATGTGGGTCTCATAACATCCACATCTTATGTGGGTGCCAGCCTGAGTAAAGTGGGCTTCTGTGTGACTTGTATCCTGCTGCCTCTCCACCTCCCAGGCACCTCTGACATTATAAATTATTTTGCCCTCACACTCAGTCTTCAATCCTTGGGCGTCCATCTCCAGTATTCTTTTGGGCTCCAGGTATACCCCCTTAAACTCTGTCATCCTGAAAGCCCATGGCCAGACCACTGCCTGGCACCGTGTCTGAAGAAGAAAAGAAGAAGCACTGAGCTACTCTACCTCCAAAGCGCGTCTCATGGGCTCCCGACGGGCCTTGTTTAGTACATTTCCCCTTTCCATAGCCAAAATCTGCAAAAAGACATTGTCAGCTCACCGTGATCACAGCAAGCTTTATGACTGCAGCGTTTGTCCAGGGAGGTGAAGACCATAGACGCCTGACTCCCACTGACAGGCTCTGGTCTGGGACTAGAAGGCTGTCTCCTGAGGCTGGACAAAGTAAACTACACACTCCTGCGCGCTCTAGGAGCAGCTGCCGGTGGAATGCAGACCCACTAGGTCCAGCCCCTGGCCTCTCCCAATACGGTGGGCTGAAGTGGTCTCCGAGCTCCACCGGGCACTGACCTTCCTGCCTAGGGGCCGGCGGGCGGGCTGTGGGGAGGGCTCCCCGCGCTGCCCAGCTCCGCACTCTGGCCGACGCCCCGACTCTCACCTGTGTCTCCTACCGAAGCCAGCACCGGGCTGGGCACATAGCACATAAACGTCGGCCGAAAGCCGAAGAACTGGGGGTGCAGGTCCCCGCCATGGGGGCGTTCACAGTCTAGCTGGGGGAGACAAGACCGGCGCTCATAGAACGCAGGAGCTGTAAGTGACAACGAGAGCGGCTTCACCGCGGGCCGCCGCCGCCCGCGCCCCCCGGCCCTGCCCCGGCCGCGCGCCGCTCACCGTCGGGAACTACGAGGCTCCGCGTCCGCGATAGTGGGGGCGCGCCCTGCCGCCGCGCGTAGCCCGACATCGCCGCGCCCTAACCCGGCCGCGGCCCCATGGCCCACAACGCCGTCGCCAGCCCCTGCCTCATCCGGCGCGGCCGGCCGGAAGCCTGCGCCGAACGCCGTGGGGCGGGGTCGGAAGCGGAAGTGACCGCAGAAGCGCGGCGGCGCGATGGCGACGGCAGTGTGGGCGGCTGCGCGGCTACTTCGGGGTTCTGCGGCGCTGTGCGCGCGGCCCAAGTGAGTCAAAACGCGTCTCTCGGTGCGAGGAGGGGAGGACGGGGGAAGTAGGTAACGGGGGGAACTGGAAGAGGAGGATGGGCCCTGGAGCAGAGCACAGGCGCCGTGGGCCTGGAGAACGAGCCGGGGACTGGAACCTGGTTGAAGGGGTCGGCAGAGTCACTCGGCTGGAGCCTTCCAGACCAAGGCAAAGCTCTGAGGGGCCGGGCTAGCCCAGACCCATATGCCCAGGAACTGGTTTCTCACACAGCCTACCGTTCCGAGTGGGCAATGAAGATCCAAAGATCGGGGCTGGAGAGATGGCTGGCGCAGCAGTTAAGCCTACTGATTGTTTCCCCTGGGTTTGGTTACCAGCACCCACATGGTGCCTCACAACCGTCCGTAATTCCACTTCCCAGCGATCCAAAGCCCTCTTCTGACCTCCATGGACACCAGGCATACCTGTGTGATGAGCCTTCATCTGTGCAGGCAGACACTCAAACACATAAGATACGAATAAATAGCTATTTTTGGTTGCTTTGCTGTAGGTTCGGTTCTCCTGCACACAGACGGTTCAGCAGTGGCGCCACCTACCCCAACATCCCTCTCTCTTCTCCCTTGCCCGGAGTGCCCAAGCCTATTTTTGCTACAGTTGATGGACAGGAAAAGTTTGAAACCAAAGTCACCACTCTGGACAATGGGCTTCGTGTGGCATCTCAAAATAAGTTTGGACAGTTCTGTACCTTAGGAAGTAAGTCCTACTGGCTGTGGTTTTGAAAACTTTCTGTTGATTAAATGTTTTGAAAATCTGGCTGAACCTGTCAATTTTCTTTCTGTTACCAGTTCTTATTAATTCAGGATCACGATATGAAGCGAAATATCTTAGTGGAATTGCTCATTTTCTGGAAAAATTGGCATTTTCGGTCAGTATCTAATTTGTAATTTTTATAAGTTTTCAGTTTTCTTTTTAAGAGCTTGTATTAGTTAATGGTTTGGATATGAAGATGCTCACGAAAGACTTAGGACATGATTTTGTGTGTTTGAAAGCAAACGTAAACTTAATACTTTTTGGATTTTGGGTTACTTACTTAAACCTTATAATTTTTATAGTCTACCGCTCGATTTGACAGCAAAGATGAAATTCTGCTTACCCTGGAAAAACATGGTGGTATCTGTGACTGCCAGACCTCGAGGTATTTTGTGTCCATGTGTTAATGTATTCCTCATCCTTGGTTAGAGTCTTTTCTAAAAATGAACAGCATGCCTGATGGAGTGCCAGGGACAGAAAGCATACCTTATTAGTTTCTTCTCTGACATCTTTGAACCTATTGTTCAGGCCTTTACCTGTGAGGAATGCTAAGCTAGACGAGTAGGCGGCTAACAGCTATCTGAAGCTGGGCGTGTCTCTGCATGAAACCAGTCTTCATTTACAGCAGCTGATCATTTGTCCAGACTTAGGAAGCCTGCAGTAAGAGACTTCCTCTGAAGGGAGGATAGCCAGCTTCATCTGGTTCCACAGTGTCTTATGGGAAACTTCCCTGTGGGCAGTTCTGGCTCCTATAAGGCCTTCACACCCAAGGAAGAGGCAGTGGTAGAGTCTTTGCTGGCTTGCAGAGCCTCGCTCCCTGAGTTGTTATCTGGTGTGAACCTAGCACCTGCTATTGTGGTTTATTTCCTTCCAGAGACACCACCATGTATGCTGTGTCTGCTGACAGCAAAGGCTTGGACACTGTGGTGGGCCTGCTGGCTGATGTGGTTCTGCACCCCCGCCTGACAGGTTTGGCTCTGGCTAGGTGGTTAGGAGGAGCTTTGGAAGGGCTGTAACTGTCGGGTGTGGGTGGAGGGCACTGTTAGAGCTGGGCACTCGTGTGCCAGACACTGAGAGTGCCACTGCTTAAGCAGACCCTTACAATTGTACATAATGCTTCATGCTTTCATATATGTAGAAGAAACTTTAAAGGGTTTACTAGAATTCTGTTCAGAAATATCCCTCATCCCATGTCTAAACAGGAGTTGCATGCCTACACAAGTTTCTCTTGAGTGGTCTCCTTTATTTTCCAAGCTTTGTGAGTGGCAGGACTTGGATTCCTATTAGGTGGACCCAGGAGGGAATAGCAGCTGGTCCCTGCCAGCTGCTCTTTGATCAGTTTCACAGCAGCTTGACCGGGTGTCTCCAGCTGAGGAATGGAACCCTGACTCCAGTGGTGTCTGTTTCCTAAATGTTGCCACATCCACCTTGTGTCCTCACAGGTGTGTTTTGGAACAGACAGCAGGTGAGGCAGCTGAGCTTGGAGCGGGTCCAGAGGTCTGCAGGACAGAGCAAGAGGCTGTGGTCCCTAACTTTGATCTGACACTCCCTTGCAGGCACTCCAGGGCTTTCCCCAGGAGATGACTCTAGCACCTGGCCAGGCTCAGCTGCTCTCAGGGTCAGTGCTGTCCTCTTCCTTGCTGGTTCAGACCCAATCCTTGTCTGGACTTTTGCAGATGAGGAAATTGAGATGACGAGGATGGCTGTTCAGTTTGAACTTGAGGACCTGAACATGAGACCTGACCCAGAGCCACTGCTCACCGAGATGATTCATGAAGTAACATAGGAGGCCACATGTGCCTCTCTCCCTGCTGTTGGCCCCGCGGGTGGTGAGGTTTACAGAACAGACTTAGCTTTGTGGGTTTTTTGTTTTTGTTGTTGGTTTTTTGAGATAGTTGCTGTTTGGTTCAGATTTGGTCTTAAATTCATGACCTTAGCTTCCTGAGTGCTAAGATGGCAGGCACGAGTGGCACCTCTCAGAGCTGTATTCTTCTGAGCCTGCCATCCCTGCAGTGGAACTGTTCTCACATAGGTTATCACAGTCTTTACCATTTGCGTCTGTTTGGCTCTTCTATGTGTTTTTTCAATTTTTCTTTCTGAGGTAAAACTTGCTGCTTCTAGAAACACAGAAATGGAGCCAAACTCCAGATAATGCCCAGCCTTTTGCTGCTGATGTGTTGTAGGCCATGTTGGGGAGTCCTGCCTCAGAGGACATGATTTTTTTTTTCTCACTTGGGTTTGTTCTCCTTCTGCCTGCCTCAGGCTGCTTTTAGGGAGAACACGGTGGGCCTGCACCGGTTTTGTCCTGTAGAGAACATAGGGAAGATTGACCGAGAAGTGCTGCATTCCTACCTGAAGAACTACTACACCCCCGACCGCATGGTGCTTGCTGGAGTGGGCGTGGAGCATGAGCACCTGGTCGAATGTGCCAGAAAGTACCTCCTGGGAGTGCAGCCTGCCTGGGGAGCTCCGGGAGCTGTGGATGTTGACAGCTCAGTGGCACAGTACACGGGGGGGATCATCAAGGTAACTGGGCAGGAAAACTCTCAGGACTTGTGCCATGTATTCTCTGGGTATGTGCTTTGATGAACATGTTTATACTTCTTAGTGTACAATCCAGCACTTAGCAGTATGAACACATCCCATGTTCAAAGCAAGAGGTGACAGGGCTGAGGTCACCTGGTGTCTGGTTGAGTGTGGCTGTTTTCATACTAGAAGTTTGCTGGCCTTATTGATGTGTCTGGTTGGTTCTAGGTGGAGAGAGACATGTCAAATGTCAGCCTTGGCCCCACCCCGATTCCAGAGCTCACACATATCATGGTGGGGCTAGAGAGCTGCTCCTTCCTGGTGAGCCCAGGTGTGGTGGGGTACACTAGTGGGGCCAAGCAGCTGTGGCGGACTGACTGATGCCTCTGCACTCCATAGGAGGAGGATTTCATCCCCTTTGCTGTGTTGAATATGATGATGGGAGGCGGGGGCTCCTTCTCGGCCGGAGGGCCTGGCAAAGGCATGTTCTCCAGGCTCTACCTCAACGTGCTCAATCGGTGGGTACTAGGCTGCTGAGAGCATGGATCGTGCTGACACCTTCCAGCTGGGCTGTCACCTTCACCACAACCCGTGTGTCCCCCACAGGCACCACTGGATGTATAATGCAACCTCCTACCACCACAGCTATGAAGACACAGGCCTCCTGTGCATCCATGCCAGCGCAGACCCTCGACAGGTGAGGACAGCACTCCAGTGCGCACTCTACAGTTGTACTGGAGCTCCGGATGGGGGAGCAGGGCGTGTGTGAGGGTCAGTAGGCCAGGGCTTCAGCTCACGCCCTCGTCTCATATCTTTTGTAGGTTCGAGAAATGGTAGAAATCATCACAAAGGAGTTTATTTTGATGGGCCGAACGGTGGATTTGGTAAGGACTGGGGCATCCCTTGCACCTGATGTAGCTGTGTCCCACAGGTGTAGGAGTCACAGGCTGAGCTGCTCACTGTGGAGCCTCCGAGTGTGTCCCAAGGATAGTGTCCTAGTGTTCTTCTCTAAGTTCCTACAGAATGGCCATTTGTATAAGACAGACAAATGCAAGGTTTTTCTTGGCCCATTTTGTGTTGGAAGCTAAGTTTTTGTTGATTTTTTTTTTTTTTTCTTTTGAGAGAAGTAGTTTCTCTGTGTAGCCCTGGCTGTCCTGGAACTTGCTCTGTAGACCAGGCTGGCCTTGAACTCAGAACTACCTGATTAGCGTCCCAAATACTGGATTAAAGAAGTACACCACCGCTGCCTGCCTGCCTGTCTTTTGGTTAATATTTAGAAATTTTGCCACTTCCTGGGCCAGAGCTTGTAAAGACCAGGTGATTTGCTCAGACATGAATTTTGTCTTTCTGCAAGTTTTCTTCAGTGACCACATACCACACACTGTCTTTTTTTTTTTTTTTTGGGTTCTTTTTTTCGGAGCTGGGGACCGAACCCAGGGCCTTGCGCTTCTTAGGCAAGCGCTCTACCGCTGAGCTAAATCCCCAACCCCACACACTGTCTTTTTAAGGAGAAAAGATAACATTATTGAAAAAATAAAAACCTGCCTAAAAATGAAAACCACTGCTAAGCAGCAATTACTGCACGTGCATGCCTGTGCTCGCAGCTCTCATTACTGCACGTGCATGCCTGCGCTCGCAGCTCTCATTACTGCACGTGCATGCCTGCACTCACAGCTCTCATTACTGCACGTGCATGCCTGCGCTCGCAGCTCATTACTGCACATGCACGTGCATGCCTGCGCTCGCAGCTCATTACTGCACGTGCATGCCTGCGCTCGCAGCTCTCATTACTGCACTGCATGCCTGCGCTCGCAGCTCTCATTACTGCACGTGCATGCCTGTGCTCGCAGCTCTCATTACTGCACGTGCATGCCTGTGCTCGCAGCTCTCATTACTGCACGTGCATGCCTGCGCTCGCAGCTCATTACTGCACATGCACGTGCATGCCTGCGCTCGCAGCTCTCATTACTGCACGTGCATGCCTGCGCTCGCAGCTCTCATTACTGCACATGCATGCCTGTGCTTGCAGCTCTCATTACTGCACTGCATGCCTGCGCTCGCAGCTCTCATTACTGCACGTGCATGCCTGCGCTCGCAGCTCTCATTACTGCATGTGTATGCCTGTGCTCGCAGCTCTCATTACTGCACTGCATGCCTGTGCTCGCAGCTCTCATTACTGTACGTGCATGCCTGTGCTCGCAGCTCTCATTACTGCATGTGTATGCCTGCGCTCGCAGCTCTCATTACTGCACGTGCATGCCTGTGCTCGCAGCTCTCATTACTGCACGTGCATGCCTGTGCTCTCAGCTCTCATTACTGCACGTGCATGCCTGCGCTCGCAGCTCTCATTACTGCACGTGCATGCCTGTGCTCGCAGCTCATTACTGCACGTATATGCCTGTGCTCGCAGCTCTCAGGGAGCGGAGGGAGGAGGTGATGAGTTCGAGGCCAGCCTGAAGTAATGTGTAAGACTGTCTTAAAAGAGACCAAGGTTTGGTCTCAGTGGTAGGGAGCTTACTAGGTCTGCTTAAGACCCTGGGTTCCACCCCCAGCATTGCCAAAATTAATGCTCTGTGTTTCCACTAATACCTTGGTAAAATGCTTTCCACTAAAGTCAGATTAGTATACACTATTAAGTATTTGCCTGAAATTGATTAGGTCATAAATAACTCGTGTTAAGACAAACATATGATGGCCAGGCTGGCCTCAAACTTGGAGTCCTCTAGTCCCCTGCATCCTGCATGCTTGCCTCACAGGCAAGCACCTGCACACCCAGCTTGGTCTGTCCCCATTTGGTCCTGATTTTTCAGTGCCGTATTTGAAGTTCATACCTGGCCAGAGGCTCAACCATAGATTTTGCTGCCTCCTTGGTAGCACTAGGCGATGGTGGCTTGGGTCCTATGTTTAGGACTCCGAGCACCAGAATCAACCACCTCTGGTTTCCTGTGCAACCAGGTGTGGCTTCCTGATGCATGCTGCTGTGATTCAGACAGGCAGCAGAGATGGGACATGTGTCTCTCAGGTGTGATAATGGCTTTTCCAGTGTAGTTCCTCCCATGCTTGGGTGTGCCAGACTGGAGACCAGACAGGGTCACCCCCTCCACTCTGCTCATCTTTGGGCACTGGGAGGCCTTTTTACTGGGCCATGTTTGGCCAGCCCCTCTGCCTGCTTGAGCCAGCTGTAGAGGTGACTGACGGTGTTTGGTCCTCAGGTGGAGCTGGAGCGGGCCAAGACACAGCTGATGTCCATGCTCATGATGAACTTGGAGTCCAGGCCTGTGATCTTTGAGGATGTGGGGAGGCAGGTGTTGGCTACACATTCAAGAAAGCTGCCCCATGAGCTGTGCACACTCATTCGTGAGTACGCCCTGAGTATGCCCGAAAGCCTGGCTTGGGCTCATTTGAGATGCAGATGACAGATGGGTCTCCTGTTGTCTGCCACACCACACCCCGGGCTTCCCCAGAGTCCTTTCCCAGCTCCATCCTGTACTAATAGGCCTTCAGCCTTGGGAAGGAGGTGGTGGTAGTAGGACAGTGCCGCTGGGCTGGAATAATGGAGCTCGTTACAGGTTTTGCCCTGTGGCTCTGGCAGTGTCTCTCCTGGTTTCTGTTTAATCTGAATTGGGTCTGAAGCTTGGAACAGAAATTTAGGCGGGGGCAGCTTGGGTACTGTCACCTATCTTCTGAAGACAGCTCAGTCCACCTGCCTGGGCTTTGGAAGCCACGTGATGGCCCTGTCCCTCATGAGAAATGTCCCTCATCTCTAGAAAGTGCTGACCTTGTTGGGGTCTAGGGGATGGATTTCTGGTATTCCTTCTGAAGGCCATGCTCACTGTGTGTGTGTGTGTGTGTGTGTGTGTGTGTGTGTGTGTGTGTGTGCATGTGCCTGTGTATATGTGTATGTGTGCACGCGTCTGTCTGCCTGCCTGCCTGCCTGCCTGCCAGCCAGCGAATACTGAGGGAAGGAATCCAGGTTTTTTTTCTTCAGACTAGAAAATAAAGTGAACTTATGACAACTCACTCACTCTGTCTAAACACGAGCCTCCTGATGGGTGGCTATGCCCTCCAGTGTTGGGTTGTTTTTGAGTCTCATAGACCGACTCACAGCTCAGGCTGGCCTTAAACTCTGTACCTTCCTATTTAGCTCTGAGTGTGCATCACTTTGATTGTCTGCGCTCGTGTGTTTGAAAATATTTGCTGCTGCTGTTGTTGAGACAGGGTCTAGTGTAGCCCAAGCTGGTGTTGATCCTGAGCCTCTTGCTTCTGATTTCCCAGTGCTGGAAGTGCTGGGAGTACAGGCCCACACTACTCCTCTTGAAAATAATTTTAAGCCACTGTAGTTGCCCACTTAATGGAAACTTGCTTTGCCCTTCGACTGACTTACCTGGGTCAGTCCCCCAGAGCCCTCACCCACACCCCAGTGGTGGGAGTGACGTAGACCAGGGCTCTTCTGCCTGAGTGCACACACAGTTTGAGATGGAGATGGAAACTCTGCTCTTGCTCTCACTGCCTCTTACTCTCTGTTGTAGGCAATGTGAAGCCGGAAGATATCAAGAGGGTTGCTTCCAAGATGCTCCGAGGCAAGCCTGCTGTGGCCGCTCTGGGTGATTTGACTGACCTGCCCACGTATGAACACATCCAGGCAGCGCTGTCCAGCAGAGATGGGCGCCTGCCCAGAACATACCGGCTGTTCCGGTAGAGCCCTCCAGGGCAGGCTGCAGAGTGCTTCTGTGCATGTTACTGTTGGTGTGGACACTGCATAAGAATAGCTAGCTCTGTGAACAGTGCCAACAGGGAAGCTCTGGAAACTTGAATGAAAGTTACTGTTGCCACTGCACCTTTGTGTCTCTCAAACACCAAGTGGCTTGTTCTTCATCTAACATGTGTTTTCCCTGAGTGTCTGCCAAAGCAGGTGCTGTCTGGCCGCTAGACATTCTGGAGCAAGGAAGCTGGGGAAGATCAGAGGTCTCTGGGTTCTAGGAAGACAACACTGCAATCTGAAAGCACACAGGGCCTCCCCACGGTTAGGAACACAGGCATGGATCGTTGTACTCACTGTTTTCCCTTCAAATAGGACCTCAGTACAGTATAGCCCTGACTGGCTGAGACTTACCAGGAGACGCTCGTCTCCAACCCACAGACCCTCCTGCCTCTGCTTCCCAAGTGCTAGGATTATAGGCAAGTGCCACCACACCTGGCCTTCTCATTTCTAAAGCTTAAGTTTTTTAACAAGCCTGAAGGTATTTCAGTCTTCCACCCCTTTGCTTTTTGAGATAGGGTCTACTTAGCCCTAGCTGGCCCATAACTCAATATAGAGACAAGGCTGGCCTCAATTACTGGTCTTCTAAGTATGAGTTACCATGCCAGTTGTATCTCATAATTACTTACAAAGCCTAGTTTTTAGATTTCCCACTTGATCTGCAATGGCTTAAATGCTTAGCTTTCGAAACTGAAATGCCCTCTAAATGTAAGTTGTTATGGCTGCACTTTGCCCTCTACTCCAAGACTTTCAATCTTGATCTCAGGCCAAACTGGGAATTTCTAGGACTTTCCAAGGTACCAAACTGCTGGGTCACGGTGGTGGTGCACGCCTTTAATCCCAGCACTCCGGAGGCAGATGCAAGTGGTTCTCTGAATTTGAGGCCAGCCTAGTCTACAGAGAGGGTTCCAGGACAGCCAGAGCTACAGAGAAAACTGTCTGGAATTGCCACAGCAAACCTTATTCCAGCCAGGAATAGTTTAGTCAGCTCCACTACTCTCAGCCTTCCCAGGGGAACATGCAGTTCGCTGATTGGATTGACATTCATCTGAGTGGTTACTGAAGCAGGCCACTTGGCTCTGCTGACATCCACATTCTAAAAGCTGGTGCTGGTGAGTTCCATCTCATTTGTTGGCTTATTTCACTGTGGCTCGTTGGACCCAAGTCGTCACTTTCCAGCTGTTGCTGCTTCTGGCTGTGAGCAGGGGCAACACACAGAGGGACCTGAGATGGGACTGAGTCGCAGCTGACAGCTGAGACCAAATTTGCTGCCTTTGACTTCTATGCCTTTTTAAAACCCTGGGGTGTCTGAGGCCCTGAGATGCATGCAGACTGCTTACAAGGTTCAGTCTTTGGTCAGAAAGAGTTTACAGTTGAATATATCCTTATTTATTGAAAAATATAAATATGGAAAAATAAATAATTTAGAAGACTAGAGTGGATGCCCTTAGGTGTCTGTACATTCAAGGCTATGTCTCTGAGGGATGGGGTAAGATGGGGTAAGGAAGGATGAGACCTAAGCTTTCTTCAAGGAGTGAGACCCAGCAAAGTGCTGCCTAGCAACACAATTCCAGTGCCTGCTTTCCTGAGACGAGCAACACAAAAGCAAATGCTCCGAAGCTCCTAGGAACTGAGTCGATAGAGCTGGGCTTAGCCTGCAGAGAGGAGAGGTCCCTACTCAACTGTGGGTTGGGAGCCTGGGACCAGGGTGCAGAACCTCAAAGCCTATCAAAATGTCTGTGGGGAATATCCAAGAATTCTAGTCCTGGCAGGTTCTAGGCACTGAGCATCTAAGATACCAGAGGTGGTCTGATCTTTCCCTGGAGGAAAGGAGCTATTAGGATACAGACCTAGAACCTGGGCTCTAGCACGAGAACAGGAATAAAAGGTTGAAAAGACTGTAGTGCTCAAGGGCAAGAAGTCAGGACTGCTGCACGGTGTGAATCTGGCTTGGTGTCCACACGTCCCTCTCACCAAACCCCTGCCATGTGCCTGTGGGAGCATGATATAGAAGAGGCTTGTCCTGGCCACAGCCCACTACTGACAGTCCTGAGGGGTGGGGTCTGTGGTTGGTTAGAACCCAGCATTACAGGAGCATTGGCGAACAAGCCCATCTCTTTGCCGTGACCTTGGTCCCTCAGATGCAGTTGGCCAGTCCTGGTCTGGTAACTTCAAGACACAGTGCACACAGCACTGGAGCTCTGACTCTTCAGTGCTTCTTGTCTCTGAATCTCTTTCGAAATTCGTCTTTTAATTCCTATCAAGTACAGTTCTCGGTCAAACTTGCCGGCAGCTAACGGGATGCTGTGGAGGAAAGACCTTTAATAAGAGCTGGCCTCGACTTCACTCGCTGAAGGCCTGCTGAGCCCCATAGAGAATGGGCCACTGTCCAGAGGTTAGAGTTCATCCCATTTAGGCTGCTCGAGCCCCAGCCATAACTCTGGGTGTGGAAGTGCCAAAAGAAGGGGACGCTGATGCTTCCTTGGACCTACTGCCCCAGGCTTGCTCAACCCTAGGGAACCAGGTCACAGACCAAGCCGATTCTTCATGCAACCACAAAGGTTAGTAGCCTGGGGGCTGTAGGGATGGATACCCTGAGAACTGCTAGGACCTCGGCTCTGAGGAAAGCAAATCCATAATGGCCTAGGGCTGCATGAAGCATGGGCATGCTCCTTACCTAAGCCTGTCATCCATCCCAAAACACCCCATCTGAGAACTGGCGGGGACCCCCCAAAGCTTCAGCCAGCTCTGAGGGGCAAGCAGGGGCTTACTTGTCTCGTCCTGGCCTCACTTTCACCCGGAACAAGCCATACACAGGACGGTGGTCTGAAGTCTTGATCCCAGGACAAGAGGAATACTTCATGGGACAGATGTCACCCTTGTGACGGCTTTTGTATAGGACTCGGTCCTTCAGAAGAGATGGTGAAGCAGAGACTGTCACTCTGCTGTAGGTGTCCCGTGCAGCACAGTGTAACCTGCAGCCCTAGTCTAGCTGTTTCAGTCAGGGAGCCCTCCCCACTCAACAGTACGATCGTTAGGCATTTAAAGACCTATGTGGATGCTGTCTGTTCCCTTCCAGCCCTCTGAGAACAAGGGGCTGCCTTTCACCTCATGAATGTTCCAGGGTCCCCAGGAGCCACTGTATACCAAAGAGTCATGGTCTGGTGGAAAAGCCAGGGAGAGTGCAGCTGTTTCCCTCTTGTTCTCAGAGTGCCAGGCAATGGACTCGGTGTGAATCCAACTATGGCCTGTAATGCGTTCAGAGTACTGTCCTCTACCCCCAGTAGGCTGTGAGCACGTGGTCACTGGCCTCAGGACTAAAGTCTTAGGCTGGCTAACCTGGCTGTTTGCTGAGTGTAAGTCTTACACTGCTTGACATAAGCTGTGATTGGCAGGAGTCCTGCGGCCAGGCTGAAGTTACATACTCACTGTGTAGGAGGGTGTCCTTTGCTTGGAGGTGCTGTCGTAGGTGTCCTTCCCAATGTCAAACTTGTAGGATGGGAGAAAGTGAATTTCTGCCTCCTCAAAGCCCTTGAAGATGGACCCTGCAACACAGGAGAGTTCAGAGAGGGCCGGCCATGTCTGAGGTGCTGCTCCCCAGGCCACTTACCTTTCTTCATCTCCCGGGTGAGCTGGTCATGTTGCAGGAGTGCCAGCACATCCACCTCTGGGTCCTGCTTCAGGAAGGCCTCCACAGCCACTCGTCCACCACTTAGGCGGAAGTTGAAGTCCCCAAACCAGAAGACCTCATCAAACCGGGTAGTGACATCCCCTGGGCACATGTGGGAGAATACATTGGTACTGACCTCCCTCATCTGCTCTGATCTGCTGACAAATGGATGGGCTCTAGGCCGAGTAATAGGGCCTCCTTTGTCTGGGTCCCCTTCCCAACAGAACCACAGCTCCCCCAGGAGATGAGTGACAGGCGCAGCCAAGGTCAACAACTGCTGAGGACTGGGAAGCTGTGCAGTCCAGGTGCAAAGGACACTTGGATGCACACAGCAGGCTAACCAGCTATCAGCCTCTCACAGCTCAGTGAGGGCCAGGAAGTGGTCTTACAGAGGACTTATGGACAAACAATGACAGCCCTGGGCAAGCCACTGGACCTTGTGAGCTCCCATCTGCCCTGCTGCAAACCCAATGGCTATTTCAGTTACGAGGACTACATGATTCTCATAAGCCCTCCAGTGGTTTCTGCTAAGCTGTCTGGGCACAAGGGATGGAACAGTCATGTCGCTGGAGTGTCCTGTGCAGCTGTAGTCCTCACCTGCACTAGAGCGGTAGGGGTTTGTGTCTGGCACATTCCGGGGCAAGGCGAGGGCTTGGATGGTTCTGTTGTAGTCCAGTAGCCGCTCTGCTACCTTCCCATCTCCAGCTATGGGACAAAGGCAGAAGAGACACTTGAGCTGCCCCATACCTTGACTGTCCCCAAATCCTACCCAGTTGTCTGCTGTGGGGCTCTGACTCAGAGGATGGTAGTTGAGAACATGACGTTCTGAGTATCAGACTATTGAGGGAGAACCCACCATTACTAGCCCAGAACTGGCACCTCAGGCGGACAGAGGCTCACAAGCCAGTGTCGGGACTGTGCTTGCAAACACTTACAGGTGAAGTGAGATGTGATGAAGAGGAAGGAGGTGCCAAAAAAGGTGAAGCTGACGCCCAGGGCCCCTTTGGTCTTGATCTGAGACACGATGCGTGTAGTTACTGTGGAGTACTCGACCTCTGCAGGACAAGGAACGGGGTTCAGGGCCTGCACAGACACAACTGTACGAGGTATGCTTGTGTGTTGTGTTCTCAGACAGGGGAACCTCAAAGGCTGGATCCCAAGCACAAAGTGCACATTTGCCTGAGAGGGAGCAGGCTGCTGTGAGGAGACCCACATGGACAGGGTCCACGTGTGAATAAAGCCTGGATTATGGAGATACCTAGAGCCCTGATGAGGGCCAGTAAGATGGTGAGGGCCTGAGGACAAGACCAGAGTTGATCGTAGAACCCACATGATGGAAGGACTAACTCTGCAGGTCGTCCTATAACCACATGGGCTCTGTAGTACGAGCACATATATGAGAGAGGGGGAGGGAGACAGAGACAAGGTGGGACAGAGAGGAGGAAGTGGGGGGAGAAGCCCCGTGGTATTGCCTACCTGAGCAGAACCAGATGAGGTCCCTACGGATAAACAGGGACATGTACAGGACCCCATGTGCTGCTGATGACAGCAGTACATACTGAGGGCCCAGTGTCTCCTGCAAGCGTGTCTCCCATTCCCGCCTGTGGGGAGGAGGCAGGTTAGATGGGCCTTTCAGCTCCGCCCTCCCCCATCTGCTGCCCCGAGCCTCTGGAAGCACTCCCAGGGACCCCCACACTTCATCTTGTACTGAGGAGGACCAGGCCAAAGGCATCTTCATGCACCATGAGACTCTTCAGGTTGGCTTCAGGCCCAAGACCTCAACCTGAGGGCACATGTAGATCTCCAATCCCACCCAGACCCATGTGAGTTATAAGAGACCTAGCAGGGTGGGCCCCATCTCTGACAGGCTCCCTTCCCCACAGCACACACAGTCTGATGCTCTCTTCACACAGGCCAGGAAACCCCATAAACTACAGTGAGGAGCACACAGCTGTGCAACCACTTTCCAGAGAAATCAGTCAGGGCGCCAGAGTGTGACCAGAACAGAGATGGCCTAGTGCCTCTCTGCTGCCTCTGTGCTCCCTGGGAAAATTGCTGACAAAACCTGAAATCTATGACTCAGTGAGGCATGGAGGTCCCTCATCGGATCCACACTGCTTCAGTTCTACAAGGGCCCCAGGTCCCTCTCTTCAGTGCGCTGTCCATACAGGATGCTGGAGGCTCCATTCAATAGAAGAGGCTGAGTGGAGCCTCACCTGTCAGAGCAGCCCTCCTGAACACCAATGACATACAGGTCCTGTGTGTAGTCAGCCTCGGTGGGAAGCAGAAACTCATCCAGGCTTGCCGGAAGCTCCTGCAGTGAGGACCACAAAACAGTCAAGGCCATTGAGCTCTCTCACATCAGGGGGCAGATGTTCAAGAGCAAGGCCCTACACAATCACTTCAGGTTCAGATTCTTTTAAAGAGAAGTGTGCACAGTAGGTCTGGTCTTCTGGGGACCTTGACATGTCAGATACTTCAGCTTCCCTTTTTGAGCACAACTGTTCATTTGTCCCCCCCCATCACCAGGTACTTAGTCTGTGCTGCCTGGGAGGCCTGAGCAGCCTTCTAACCCTGCATGCCCAACCCTGGTCCCTCATGAGGACTCACAGACAAAGGTAGCCTAACTTGCCTATCTTTATGTCTTTGCTGTGACCAGTGAACTATGCTGGGGCCTCAGGGTTGGACCCCAAGGACATGGAGCCCAGCTGCCTTTGCCTTACCTCACTGTGACCCCTCTCACCTTCTGGCCCTGCATGTTCCAGGTAGCCACGAAAAGAGCCATGTTTCGGTCTGGGAAGTACCTGGCCAGCTCGTCTGCTCCTAGCAGGGCCCCACTGGCCAGAAGACTTCCCTCCAGATAGCTCCTACAAAAAGAAGAAGCAAGTGAGTAGCCAGCTTCAGTGATGCCAGAGTGACCCAGGAGCTCCTTCACTCAGGGCAGGTACCTTTGGGGCCACTCTCTCTAAAGGTATCAGTTCTGTAAGCCACAGGCTCTATAAGCCACGTGGGCCCTGAGGACAACCGTGACCATACCAGCCATCAGTGTTACCCCTACAGTTGGGGTTTCCTTAGCCAGAGTGCAGAACCACCCTCACAACAACACAATTAACACCCATCTCCCCCTGAATTCAGTCTGTCTCCAGGTCTCAACGGAATGAGGCAACACCCATCAAGCTGAAATACAGCCCTAACTTAGTGTGGTGGAGCTCAGACCTACCCAAGACATATGTGTGCACCATGTGCTCTAGGGGCTGCCCAGCCGGCCTGTACAGAGATACTGAACAGATACTGTCCTTGGAGACCGAATCTGCCCTATCGCTCAGCTCCATCCCCACAGTACAGAAACGCAGAAGTTCCGGAGAGGAACGACGGGGTAGCTTGTATGCCCAGCAAGCTGTGTTTACGGCAATGAAATCTAAACCTCAGGGCTGGAGAGTGGCTCGGCACTGAAATCACTAGCTGCTCTTCCAAGACCCGAGTTTGGTTCCTGTGTCCCACATGGTGCCTCAAAACATCCCTAGCTCCAGTTCCAGGAGGTTGTGCTTTATTTGTATTTTATGTGTATGAGAGTTTGCCTGAATGTATGTGGGTATCACATGTGTGCCTGGTGCCTGTGGAGTCCAGAAGGGGATGCTGGAGCCCCTGGGACTCACATGTGCATAAAAGGAATCTAAAAGAATTTAAGTCCCTGTGAGCTTGCTGCCTGAACACACACACACTGTCCCATTTAGAGTGGCTTCCTCTAAATGCTGTCGGTGAAGCCACTTCCCCCAAATGCCATTTCAGTACAAGACTACAGTGTCCCTGTTCTAGATCCCTACCACTGTCCTCTCCTCATGAACTCTGACACAGGGCAGCTCTCTGCCTTGCTCCCCACTTGCCGCTGAAGCTCTATCTTTTCCCTGCCTGCTTGCCCTGGCTCTGCCTCAGGGTTAAGCCAGCTGCAACCGACTGAGGGAAGCTGAAGCTCGCCACTTGGTCACCTTCGTTCCTGCATTTGTTCCTGCAAAAGCACTGCTTGCCCCTTCTCGAGCTCGCAGGCTCGTTTCAGCAAGACATCCATCCCTTCCATGCCTGCCCGCCCGCTCGCCCGGCTGCAGTGGCCATGGGAGCTGCCTTTCTTCTAGGAGCCCAGGTGCTCTCCCATTTCTTCCAAGGTAATGTCCCCTAGTCCTCATGCCCTCCCACTAACCAGTTCTACCTGAACAGCACGTGCCATAGTGCAAAACAGGGTCCTAGACACACCGAAGCTGTCCTGGGGTGACAAAGGAGAGCTGGGATATGGGGACAATACAGTGCTGGCATCCTCCTCCCTCTTAACTCCACACACCTCCCATCAGCCATCACTTCCTACCGCACCTCCAAAGGAAGCCCTCAGTGCCTGTGCCATGGGTTCACTTTGCCCCCACTTACTATGTTATTGCCCTTTCCTAGGGCTCCAGAAGGGACAGAGACATAGCATCACTCCAATACCAGCTGAAAGGAGCCCTAAGTGATTTTCGTGTCTTTGGCCTAATTAAAAACAAAACAAAAACCAACCAACCAAACAGCCAAACAAAAAACCAACCTATTTCATTTATGTGTTTTGCCTGACCTCCTAGAACTGGAGTTGTGATTGTGAGCCACCATATGGGTGCCAGGAACCAAACCCAGGTCCTCTGCAGAATAGCCAGGGCTCTCAACTGCTGAGCCATCTCTCTAGCCACCCGACTCCTATTTTTGGTAATGCTAGAGGTGGGACCAAGGCTTCACACATGCTAAGCCAAGCCCGCTACCAACTGAGCCATGTCTTGTCTTTTCCTTCCTTCCTTCCTCCCTTCCTCTTTCTTCCTTCCTTCCTTCCTTCCTTTCTTTCTTTCTTTCTTTCTTTCTTTCTTCTTTCTTTCTTTTCTTGTTTCTTTCAGAAACAAGGTCTTGTCGTGTCCAGGCTATTCTCAACCTTCCACTGTAGATCTTTGCTTCTGTCTCTGGGCAGCTGGGTGAATGTACGCTCCACAATGCTTACCCTGTCCTTCCTTACTGTTTTTGGCCAAACCTGTTAAGAATGCATGAATAAGGGGGCTGGGGATTTAGCTCAGTGGTAGAGCGCTTACCTAGGAAGCACAAGGCCCTGGGTTTGGTCCCCAGCTCCGAAAAAAAAGAACCAAAAAAAAAAAAAAAAAAAAAAAAAAAAAAGAATGCATGAATAAAACCATGTTCCTCTGAATACCAGATTCTAATCAAGTCTCTGAGAACAACAGCCAATTGAAGCCAGAACCCATGTTCCTGAACCCCACGGGAAGACGGTCATAAGGGTGCATGCAGGTCTCTAAGCCATCAGGAGGTAGACTTACAGGTCCTGCCGTAGGGAGGACCTTCTTGACCTCCAAGCTGATGAATGAAAGTCACTAAGATGCTTGTTGGGTCTACACACCCACCTGGTAAGGCAAAGTCCTGGGCCATATCATTAGGAAGGAACCATGGAGCACAGGGTAGACACAGACTAGTCCTTCAGCTGGCAGCCCAAAGCCCCATGTCCATCCTTGTAAGCTGTCTCTGCTTCCTCCAAATTAGGGAGTCACACAGTTTGTCCAGATGGCTACAGAACATGACTGGGCAGCAGCAGGGTAAAAGCTAATTCCAGGGCCCAGCCTTAGGGAGCATAGCTTCTTCCCAACCTGTTTAGGAAGGGCACTCCAGATCTTCTGAGTAAAGGTGGCATGGAAGCCTTTAATCCTAAAAGCAGATCTCTGTGATTTCCTTGCCAGCCTAGTCTACATATCAAGTTCCAGGCTAGCCAAGACTACATAGTGAGACCTTGTCGCAAGAAAAAAGTAAATGGAGGGTCTGGCTGGTGAGATGACTCACCATTGACCTGACAGTCTATGTTCGATTCCTCACATGGTGTGGAAGAACCAACCCCCACACACCGTCCTGACTTACACGTACTCACTATGCACTCCCATGAGCATGTGCATGCATATACAATTAAGTGCAATTCTTTTTTCTTTAGTAGGTCAGCTACTGCAACCTGGTGGCCTCTGGGAACAAGAGCCCTGGAGGGGAAGCCAGGGCCTCTTCTGCAAAGCAGCTGGCAGACGGACCAGGGTTGGAGAGATGCTGACTTAGCAGTTCAAAGCACTGGCTGCTCTTCCAGAGGTCCTGGGTTCAATTCCCAGCACCCACACATAGCGGCTCATCACTGTAACCCTAGCTCCAGAGGATCTAATACTCTTACGCAGACACACATGCAGGCGAAACACCAATGCCCACGAGATAAGTAAATAGTTTTCATACTTTTCAAATTGTTGAAAAGGAACACAATAGCACTATTTCATGACTCACACAAAACAAATCTGTGTCCTACAGTAAGTGCTGTCAACACCACCGCCCTTCTTGCCACACCAGTACCAGGCACTCTCCCAGAGGGTGGCTACAGGCTGAGGCAGAAAGAGCTGACAGCTGCGACGTGCCAACCACTCATCTAGACCGAGATGCAGTTGTGAGGTATGAGGCACACTGAAGGAAGCCCCTCCCTCACCGTCCCTGTGATTCAATAGGGGTCCACGAATATCACTCCTCATTTTCACTTCCTATGGATTGCACAAAACAATGCTTTGAAAGTAGTAGAAACAGTACTCTTTAAAAAGACCCCCGACTGAGGGCCCCGAGGGGGATACAAACTCCACAGGAAGACCAACAGGATGAACTAACCTGAACCCTTGGGGGTGGGGTGGGGCTCTCAGAGACGGAACTACCAACCAAAGAACATACGTGGGCTGGACCCAGGCCCCTGCACACGTGTAGCAGATACACAGCTAGGTCTTTACATGGTCCCAGATGATTGGTGTGGGGGCTATCCCAAAAGCTGTTGCCTGTATGTGGGATATATTCTAGCTGGGCTGCCTTGTCTGGAAGAGACTGGATATGCTAGGGTCCGGGAAAACCCAGGGGAGCCTCCACTGTCTCAGAGGAGAAGGGTAGGGGACAACAGGGAGAGGGGCTAGGGAGGGAAGTATCAATCTGGATGTAAAGTAAACTTTAAAAACAGACCCCTGTGAACTGGGGCGATGGTCCAGTGGTTAAGAGTGCTTCAGGCAGTGGCGGCTCACACCTTTAGTCCCAGCACTAGGGAGAGGGGGGTGAATCTCTGAACCTGATCTCCTGAACCCACAGGGGCTACAAAGAAACCTTGTCTCAAAAACAAAGCAAACAAAGCTTGCTGCTTCCCTAGAGGCCCTTAGTCTGATGTCCAGTACTATTGCCCAGCTCACAGTTGCCTACGCCTGGAGCTCCAGAGAATCCACACCTCCAGTTTACTAATGAATGACCCGAGGAGCTAGCATGCCAGGGCTGTGGAGGAGCCAGGCTTAGAGAAGGTGCGGCATAGAGGGCTGCATACAGGTAGGGCGCTGGGAGTGAGGCCTACCTCCAGCAACTAAAGGGAACTGAATGGTGGCCCCACTAAAGATGTGTCCACCTGAGGCCCCTCAGTATGTGGCTCTCTTTGGAAGCTGTCTGTGCAGATATAAGCACCCCAACATCTCCAGAAGAGGGCCCTGCAGTTAGCAGGGCTGGAGTCACTGACTGGGAAGCTTAGAGATGACCACCTGGAGATATAGGCAGAAACCATACTGTAAGAGACCACACCGCTCTCAGAGGAAAGGAAGGGTCCTTTGACCTAGAGCAAGACATCCTCGAGTCACTCGAAGTCTCTCACATGAAGCCTTCTAGTCCATAGTCACCTGTTTAGGAGGCTCCTGGAAATAACACGGGGCTCTCCAGACCTTCCCCACTCTCACTTCCCCAGCATGTCCAGCGACATGGTTGTGGGAGAGCTATAGCAGGATACGCCTTACAGGCCACACCAAGACCCCAGGAGGGGAGCAGCTTGGGAAAGGAGGCTCCAGGCATGGATAGGCCATGCTCTGGTCCTAGGACCCCCCTGAAGGATGTGGCCCCAAGAGAGGGGAGCCAGCACAGGGAAGTCATACAAGAAAGTGCTCATCCTGGGGTGTCCCCCAGGCTCTTTTCAACATAAGTCCATACAAGTTCATTACTGGTGTCAGGCCAAGCAAGAAGCAGAGCTTCTGGACAGGCTCAGGATGTTTGTGACCGGTGAGAGGTCTCAGTGGATATCAGCAAGTGCCCATCTCGGACACTGGGATCCTGTGCTCTGGACAGTGTGGAAGCTCTCCAAGGGCATAGGATAAGCTAATCAAGCCTGTTCCTTGGCCCTGCAAGTGTGCCCCTGGATGTCACCTGGTTGAGTGGGTTAAGTGGTGTCTAAACATTCTGATAAAATGCTGACCTATGGCTCAAAGTGTGACGGGATAGCACCCAGACCTCCTTCCGGTATCACCAGAAGCTCCTGAGTGCCCCTCATGGGCCATGGTTTCAAAAAGCACAGCTAAAGAAACCTGTGACCCTCCACACAGAGAGCAAGGGGCCAACTGAGACACAGCAAGCTGCCCAGCAGGACGCAACGTGCAATAGGAGCCTATGTAAAGAATGAAGTAGACAAGGGACTTTCACAGTTCACGGTGTCTGTGGGTGACACTGAGCCCCAAAGACAAGGTTCTGAAAGGATACAGACAGAAGGAGACAGGCATGATTTTTTTTTTTCTTTTTTTTTCCGGAGCTGGGGACCGAACCCAGGGCTTTGTGCTTTCGAGGCAAGCGTTCTACCACTGAGCTAAATCCCCAACCCTGACAGGCATGATTTCTGAGAGAGGATGGGAGATCTGCCTTATTTTCCATTTCCAAGTCTTACATTTATCTATTTATGTAGATGGTGGTTCACTATAGCCCAGGCTGGCCTTGAACTTGTGATTACCCAACCTCAGCCTTTTAAGCTCTGGGATTACAAGCACGAGCCACCGAGCCACCGTGCCTGGCTCCATTAGCTCTCAGCCTGATTAGATAGAGGCCTCTGGATGACAGCTCCTTGCCCCTCCCTCCTGGAAGCCCTACCTGCTCCTGATGTCCTTGGTGCGGATGGGGGCCAGAAGGCTGAAAGAGGATCTGGCTGAGTGAATGGAGTGGTCGTCACCAGCCAGGGGGCTCCGGGGTCTGCTAGGGCCCAGGTTGCTGTGGGCCCTGACCAGTCTGTTCTGCATGCGGAGCTTGTAGTCCGTGTGCTCAGGGTCAACCTTGTTTGCTGTTCTCAGGGAGCTGGAGGCTATGTTGAGGTCCATAGCTGGCGGTGTGTGTGTAGCACGCAAACTTGCCAGCCTGGAGTGGGGCCCACCTGAGGCAGCCTCTCTGTGCAGGAGGTCCAAGGAGGTGCTGATCATTCCAGAAAGACAGTCACTCCACAAGGATGGGCTCCCTCCCTCGCTGCCTGTGGCCCTTCGGGGCTTAGGTATCTCCTGTAAGGATGTACTGAGGCAGGGCAGGGGACGACTGTAGGCAGGAGACTGGGCTACTGAGTCCTGCAAGGAACCCCTGCAGGGACTGGCCCCATTCTGGACGGTCAGATCCTCCTGACTACCCCGGAAACGCCTCCTTCTCCAGCCCTTGTCATCGAGGGACAGGGTTCTCTCCAACTTGGGTCTAATGGGTGGCTGTGGGGTGATGAGGTTTGCCTTGGCTTGTAGGTTCTGGTTGCTTGGTTTTGCTGGCATGCTTAAAGGAGGCATGGAGTTTGTCTGTGAACTCTGAGAGTCAGCAGCTGGTAAGGAGGCTGATGTTGGGATGAGCTTCTTTTCGGGGTTCGAAAGCTGTCCCTGGAGCATTCTGCCTTCTAGCTGCCCAGGTGCCTCCGTGTGACGCAGGCAAGCGGACTTGGACGGCATAGTCCGGACACGGCCAGCCCTGACCCACTCAGCCTGGCCCTCCTATAAGGAAAGGGATCCTCCCTGGGAGATTAACAAGCAACTCTTGTTGTCAAGGATGCACGTCAGAGGCCGCCAGCCGGATGCCATGAAAACTCGGGTGGCTCTCTTTGTGGCATGGGGCGGTCCTTTTGGATCAGGGCCTGTAGCTGCATGGCCGGAGACTTGAGTTCACACTGATGATGCCTAAGGAAACTCAGAAAAATCTCTTAGCTCCCCGAAGCCTAAGAGTGACCTCGTGAGAACAGGCACTGGGGGTCGGGGCTGCACTTCACGGAGCTGCATAAGTCTGTCAAGCACCCGGGACCAGCCTCCACCCAACCGTGGTAGAGTAGGACAACACGCTCAACGTCCTAGGCTCACCTGCTCCCTCCGTTCGGCCGCAGACCCGCCGCCGGACGCCCAAGGTCTGATCCAGGCGGGCTCGGCGCTGGCGAGCCTAGCCCAGTCACGGTGGCGGCTGGAACAACGACTGCTGCCCCGTGCCCCGGCCCCGGGTTCGCCCCAGCTCAGTCTAGTTGGTGGTCACCCTGGCCCAGGTCCCGCTCTGTGGTCGTCCTGAGAACCGCCCGGCCCAAGATCATACCGCTGCCACAGCGCCTCCCAGCGGCCGGAGGACCGCAGCCCCGTGCCTGGAAGCCACGCCCCCACACGAGCTCCCGCCCTGCCAGGCAGAGAGGCCATACCCAGACACCAGGAGTCACAGCCAATAGCTACCCAAGGCTCTACCAACTTTAAAGATCTTGCTAGCCTGACCCTCAAAATACAGAGGAAGCCACAAAGGAAGTTACTCGAGAGCCCAAAATATTTTATTTAACAATGTGAATTTTGGAAAAATAGCAGCTCCCAGGGAAGAAGCTTCTTGAATCAAAAGTGGTTGGCAGTCAACACAGAGCCTGGGCAAGGTTGCACCAGAGGCAAGGGTCCTGCCTGGTCCCAGCAAGGAAACACGTTGCTAATGACCCAGGGACAGGCCTTTCTTAATGACAGGAACAGGAGGCTCCAAGTACACTCATCTACGGAACATTCTGGAAACCATTCTGTGAGTCTTCCTTCCCTAGATGATGTGGGGAACCAGAAAACCAGGAAGGGCTGTATAATTCCATGTGCTACAATTTCTAAATTTAATAACAAACCATTTATGTTTTCTACCCAAATTACCTGCTGATTTGTATAAATATTTTAAATCTCTTTCCCCTCCTCTTTAGAGTGTAAGGATAGTTTTAGGAACAGTCAGTGAAGCCTTAAAGCTCTGAGTTTGAACGTGGTGGCAGCTCCTTGAAGTGATATGGGTGAGTCAGTGAGTAGCTGCTCAAGGTCCTTGGTGGGCTTTGGGGTAGAGATGCAAGGTTCCAGAGTATCTGCTAGGACACCGTAAGCCACTCCAAGATACCACCAAGTCTCTAAGTGCTGTCTGCAGGTGACATGAGTCAGCTAGAAGGCTTCACACAAACCCTTGGCTAGAAGGGCAGGACTTTGCAGCATGCATCCAGTTTTTGACCTGGTTAATCAGATCAGCAGCTTTAGCATGTCAGCTCCCTGGAACTCTGCCCAGTGACTGGTCCATGACCGGAAGCTCTGAGCAGTAAAAGTCACCCAGCTCTAATCAGGCCACAGAAAATGGAGTGAGGCTGGGAATTCTCTGAGAGACATGCCCTTGTAACCACTTCCCTCCCAGTCTGTGAGCCTTGGCCATCTGGTGCCCTTAGAGGAGCTGGCATGTATTCCCTGGTTCACAGGACAGGGCATAGTTGCCCACTGCAGCTTGGGGCTCCTCTTAGGCCAGGCAGCTCAGTAGTCAGTCCTCTCCAGGCAAGTAGTCACTCTTCTCTCAGCAACCTAAGGGGCCCTGGTTGGTCTGCACCATTTCTCAGGTGAGAGAGGCCCTGGTTTCCAAGGAACTGTGCTCTCCTGTAGTGAAGCCCTGTCTAGCCTCTCTTCAGGGGTTTTCTCAAGTGACTCAAACCTTAATTTGTCTAAAGTAACTAAAAAAGAAACACCGTTCTTTTACATAAAAGACTTTGAATTAGATTCATTCTATCCAGCATCTGAAAGAAACCTTGAAATTGATTTTTCAATAATTCATATACATAGGCTGCAAGGAGGGAGACACACAGTATGACCGGCTCTGAGTGCTGCCACGCCCATCTGGGATCCGCAGGACCTGAGGCAGCTAGTTTGGTTCTTGTTGAAGAACAGTTATCGAATCCTCTCAGGGTGCCAAGTAAGAATCCAGCAGCAATCCTAGTTCAGTGCCGCATATTTTCTTTGGCCAATCCTTCCTGGCCTTGAAGTCCCCGAGGTGACAGACGCCTGGAACAAAAGGAACAGCAATGACCTACATGTGTTCATGCCCAGAGAATGTTTAGCAGGATGGGTCTACAGGGTAAATCTGCAGATGACTGACAAATGGGCAAACTCTTAGATGTTAGCTTCAAGTGCAAGACCTTCTGTAGGGGCCAAGTTTCTGCTGCTCAGCGTTTGCTAGGCCACAGCACTGCAGACATGATTTATTTTTGTTCTGCCAATTCTGTCAAGGTCACAAGAGCTGAATTAGTGCTACAGAGCTGGGCCCGCTAAGGGTTCATTGAGTCCAAGGGTGGTTAGTGGCCTATGGTTTTCTGTTCCTGAAAGCACAGGGATGCCGCATGCCACGAGAAAGCACTGCATATATTCTTCCTCCCTCACTAAACCTTACTGGGATCAAGTCCAAGAAATCTGTCAGAACTATTCAACTACAAGGTCAAAAAAAAATAAGATCTTATAGTTGAAAATATGGACAAAGACGCTGGCAGCAGCCTCTTCTGCTCAGAGCCTAGCACAGGATCCCAAGACCTTCAAGAGGACTAGACAGAGAGGAACCAGGGCTGGGTCTAGCACAGCTGAGGGCAAGGTCCCTGTTAGAGTGGGCTGAGAACATCACACTCAGAATGTTAAGATACCTGCCCAGATAACTCATTTTGGCTCTTCCTGGCTTCAAAGAACTATTTTATTACTCCATAGACTTTGTATGGCATATATGAAAAATAAACAAACAATTACTACTCCTCCAGATCACCTGGGTTCAATTCCCAGCATCCACAAGATGACTCACAACCATCTGTAAACTCTACTTCCAGGAGATCTGATGCCTTCTCTTGGTCTCTGTAGGCACTAGGTATGCAAATGGTATGTCTATATATGCAGCAAAATAGCCATACACATAAAATAAAAATTTAAATAAATAAACTTTGCTTGCTTGTCCTTTGATTAAAAACAAAACCAAACACAACAAGCCCACACATGCTGCTTGCCCCAGGGCCGCATCTCAATCTGTGGAGTACTTGCTAGCATGTTTAAGTGTCTGGTTTAAGTCCCTGTCCCCCAAAATAAAGATGCTTGCCTAGAGCTCATGCCCTCCACAGATCCCGCCCCCACAGAAGCCAGACTACACTTCTCCAAAAGATGAGAGAAGGAGAGAAATTATGCAGCACATCCCAGCCTCTCCTGGGCACAGGTACACAAGAGCACGATTGGGGGAATGGGTGTACAGATCCTTGAGCAAAGATGCCATCCCAGTCTTCAGAGACGGAGGGAAGACCTGGAGTGGGCACTTCTGATCTGAATAAAACTCCTATCTGAAAACTGCACCCAGCAAACACTCAACCCAAAGGGTCTTTAAGAGTCAAGTGCTGGGCTGGAGAGATGGCTCAGCGGTTAAGAGCACCGACTGCTCTTCCAGAGGTCCTGAGTTCAAATCCCAGCAACCACATGGTGGCTCACAACCATCTGTAATGGATCTGATGCCCTCTTCTGGTGTGTCTGAACAGCTACAGTGTACATATATATATATATATATATATATATATATGTGTGTATGTATGTATGTATGTATGTATGTATATACATATACATATACATATACATATACATATATATATGTGTGTGTGTGTGTGTATATATGTATATATAATAAATATTTAAAAAAAAAAAAGAGTCAAGTGCTGAGGCCCCAAGTCACCCAGACGGAGGGATTCATCAGGAATGAAACAATGAAAAATCCCAAACCAGGGCTCTCCTTGGTAGAGCTGCTCTTAAGGAGAAGAGAAGGAGGCGGCGGCAGGAGGGAGAAGACTGGGTGGGGAGCCTGTGATGTATGGCTAACTCAGGGAAGCTATGCATCCTGAGCAGGCATGGGAGGTTGGCAATAGTGGGAGCCAACCCTTAGTCATGGCAAGTAACAAAAACAAAAGCCCTGAATGGAAGAGCCCAAAGCAGTGAGAGGACTACGAGACAAACAGAGGATGCAGATTAAGTCAAGTGAGAGACCTACAGAGTGAGTTCTAGGACTGCTGGGGCTACACAGAGAAACCCTGTCTCAAACAAACAAACAAACAAACAAACAAACAAAAAACAAGTAAGAAAACAAAACAAAACCCCCAAATGAACAACCAGGGAACAAAGGAGCCTCAGTGAGCAGGCAAGCTGGGGCTGTGGGAACACAGGGAAAGGTCACTCACCTGCACCAACTGCGCAGGGTTGTAAAAGGGCACAGACCCACCAGGAGTGGCCCCTGCAGGACAGTGGTCTCCAGGAGCCTGTGAAACAGAGAGAAGGACCTCAGCAAGCCAGTGTGTCACAGCAGCTGCTGTCCCAGCAGTAGATACAAGCCACACCTCAGAAAGGACCATTAGTGCTCCAAATAGGCGAGAGAGAGAGAGACAGACAGACAGACAGGCAGCTCTGATAACACTTGTTGTTTTCACTACTGGATGGGTCATGGCACAGCCAAAGTCAAAGCACCATGCAGCAAAGTAATCTGAACAACATGCAGACAGAGTGCGGGACATGGAGGAGACTTCATTAGTGCTGGTCAAGCAGTTAGGAGGCCTGGACACTGTGCCGCTCTAGAGCCATGGGTAGTCAGAAATGCCCCCTAAGACTTTTCATTGAAAGCTTGGACACAGCCTGGCTCCAAAACACAAGATGAAAGCATCCCTTGTCTCCTCTAGTTAGGCCACATGATGGCTATCACGTCCACATTTCTACTGTCTACAAACAGACTTCCTCAAGCCTCATTAGCAAGGAGAAATTTTTCTTCCCAAGTTGTGCCCTATTTCAGGAGATGTTGATAGCATGGTAGGGTCAGGCCACTTCACAAGGAGCAGAGTTAGGGAGCTCCCTTGAGCATTCTGAACCCTGTGAGGCAAGTCTACCACAGCATATCTAGACAGCATCACAAACCCAGGCCATTTCATAAGGAAAACTGCATCTTTGCCCACACGATGCTTGGTTAACACAAGGGGTTAGTGACAAAGTAAAGAGAATGACAGACTCTCTAAGGGACATACAGGGGCTACACAGCCAGCCCCGTGGAGGGAGCCACCAGCCACAGGTACCTGATGGAAATGCCGGCTCACTTCCTGTGAGAGCGAGCTCAGAGAGCTACAGCGCGAGAGCTATGGACAGCAAGAACACACACAGATACACACATGAAGATCAGCATGCCCCACTGCTCCAAGCTGCCGGCTGGTTTAAAAGCTTAACGACGCCATTACAGTCAACGTCACTCAAATGAAGACAGCCAGAGGTAGCTTCAAATGTCCCCCACAGTTTTGGTTAAGAAAACCATCATTACGCTGGGAGAAGGGAAAAAAAATCTGTCTGGCTCTTAGCTCATACTTTGTGACAGCTCAAAGTTCTGAAATCGCTTAGGATACTGTGAGGGAGACCTGGCTAGAAGGTGATGATGTCAGCCCCACCCTGACTCAGTTCCTGAGCAAGAGTGATCATACAAGTTAAAATGTTACTATGACTCAAACACATTAAGTGTTTCCATCTTGCACTTTCTTCTCCTACTCACTGCACATACTTCTAAAGAGTCATCATGGGGCAGTGCACTGAGCTGCCCGAGCCTCCATTCCCAGCCAGAGTACCCCACCACACCCACACACCCCAGACATGCAACATGCACACACCCATGCACATGCATGCCCTCACCTCCTCTCTTGCACACATATAATACACAAACGCACACATAACACATGCGCACACACGCACGCACACGCACGCACACGCACGCACACGCACGCACACGCACACGCACGCACACACACACACACACACACACACACACTCTCTCTCTCTCTCTCTCTCTCTCTCTCTGCACTCATACACCAGTGGTGCTCCCTACCTCTCCTCCCTGGGAGCCATCTGCTGGTTTGGAGGGTGAGAGTTCAGGCCCAGGGGCTGATACTGTAGAGCTTACCACCTATGAGGAAATATAAAGTGTGAAATGTGGAACGCTCCAATCCCAAAGAGTCTAAGCTTTTATACCTAGGGAAAAGAAAACTGCCTGTTCCTGTAGTCACACAGCCTGAAGACTATTCTGATGTGCCCTGGCACCTCTGTGAGAGGTCACATGGAAGGTGTTTTCCCCAGGACCCCACTGTCCTGCTGGCATGGCCCACAAGCGTGTGTACAGCCCACATTATTGTCCTCTAACTGTATGGGGTCCAGACCAGGAGGCTTCCATAAGGCGGGGTCCCCTGCTCTCGTCCCTTCTTTACTTTTTTCACTGCTACCTGATTCTTTGTTTTTTAACTTTTGTTTGATTTTAAAAACTTGGGTAAAATATGTTCAACTAACAATTCCCACCCATACCACTTCAAAGCAAGAAACATTAATGGACTGTACTGTTAACCAGCCGTCACCACCATCTGCCTTTAGTTTTTCCTCTTTCCAAACTGAACCTTGAGCGCCTTCCTCAGTCCTTGATTCACCTTCTAATCACTCTACCAAACAAATACAAACAGTGCGACCTGTCAACCTGGTCACACCCGACACTGATTTGCAGAGGGCAAAGGAATCCTGAAGGACACAGGGAACCCCTCGCCTTCTTCCTACAGCACTGTATATATACCTTGGCTTCCAGGGTGGGCTCTGCCTTAGATTGAGTCCCAGCTGGTGCCTGTCCCCTACAGCCAGTCCCATCTGCAGGTTGTGACTCTTCTGCATCTGTGAATGAGGGAGCATCAAGTCATCACGCCGGCCCAATCTCTGGGACATTCTGTGTAACAGTCCACATGGCAGGGTTCAACCACTGACCCTCAGGGAGGAAAGTCCAATTGCCAAAGACGTATATACAAGCCTTCGGTCCTCTGCACTTTGGCCCAGTTATTCTTCTAAGAAGACGAGGGCCAGAGGATCATGGATGGAAATGGATCAAGAAGCAGGGCTAACGCATGAGCTGCATACCTGGGTTTGGTACAAATAAGTTAGAAGGGATTGGCAGCGGGGCAAGAGGAGCAAAGAAATCCGCAGGAGCAAGAGCTGGTTCACTCCGCTGTGTTCCACTTGGGTTGAGAACATCCACATAGCGAGCTCTGGACCCACCTACCAATGAGAAGGGGGCAAATTCCGGTGAGCACTGAGCGACTTCCAATATCCAACCAACCTGATCCATGCTGAATCAGAGGAACTAATGAGACCCATAGCAGAATTGACTATGAGCTTAGTTTCCGTTTTACCCAGGCACACGGGTTGCATATTTACTAATAGAAAACTTGGATCCCTTCATGTACTGGGTAACTGGGCTTTTCTCTCAAGGGTAGAAATGCATTCTCCCTAGCACGGACAGCGTAAGCATCACGACAGCTGACTGAGCTCTGGATGTCATAGCACCATGTTCTATACAGATGCCTCTGATTTCACTGTAGCTATTATTACCTGCTTTTCTAGAAAACACATTCACGGAGGCCATGGGTGGTCCTGCAGGCCCAGTGGGAGCCGCCTGGGGAACCCTGGGGAACGATGTTGGAGGTGGGGGTGGAGCCTTCTTCTGCAGAGGGAGAGACAGCTCAGCAATGCCTTTAACATGATGGAGACCAGTGAGGACTCTCCAAAGGGAGGCCTTGCCCAGGTGATGAGGAATAAAGCAAGCATCTTCCCCTGAAACAGGGGCCTAAAGACACTGCTCACCTCCTCCTCCGGTTCATTCAGATTCACCCACTGGTTTTTCTTTTCATCCCAAACAATCTGCCAAGATTTTTAAAAGAAAAAAACTCAGTCCAATGAAACTAGAAAGAATTAGAATCTGATTTAGACACTTCACAACTTCAGAGAATGTTCTTTTTCAGGTCTGGTATGAATCCTAATACACTGCATTTTCAAGCAGTGACGGGCCATCCTTACCTATCCACCCTACTAAGCGACTGCTACATCTGGACAACACTCACTGATTTGTTCTTGTCATCTGGTAGATAAGCTTCTGTCCTTTTCTTCCCAGGCAGCCAGCGAGAGAACCAGGACTCGGTCTAAATAAAATCAGCAGAAAAACATGAGGCCACTTCCCAGTGAGAGGAGCCCAGCAGGAAATGGAAAGCATTGTGTCCAGAGATGGGATGTGGGTGGAGGACGGGGCTGAGCAGTCAACCGTCATGGGACACAGAGGGTGAGCTCATCTGGATGCTTTGACCACACAAGTCAAAGGGGTTTGAATGTACCTGAAAATATATAGACTAGGCTGGTCTCAAACTCATTGAGATCTGCCTGCTTCAGCCTCCCAAGTGCTGGGATTAAAGACCTGAGCCACCGCCCCCTGGCTTAAAAAAAATCTGTATGTGTTGGGTATGTGCACATGAGTAGGTGCCAGAGGCATTGGATCCCCTAGAACTGGGGTTATAGGTAGTTGAGAGCGGCCTGCCATACATGTCAAGGGACCCTGGGTGAGGAAGAGATGTGAGTTTGTCTACTTGGTCTCCTACTTCCTGCTCCCTGGATGTCCTGAAAAACACACACACAGACACACACAGACACACACAGACACACACAGACACACACAGACACACACACACACACACACACACACACACACACACACACACACACACACAATTTTTTTGAGACAGGATTTCTCTATGTAGCCCTGGCTATCTTGGAACTCACTCTATAGGCCAGGTTGGCCTTGAACTCACAGAGATCTGCCTGCCTCTGCCTCCTGAGTGTTGGCATAAATCACACACCACCATCAGCTAGCCCCTTGAAGATATCAGAATTATAGTTGGAGCTTTCCTGGGTGTTCTGGGTCCTGCAGAGTCTTTATGATAAGATGGTAGAGGTGTATCATTCAGGAACCACAGTTTGGATGGAAAGCCCAGGGGTTATTACTAGCTGGCCCCTGAATGGCAGGCACCCAGGTGAGAAACAGTGACTCCGGGAGGCTCTGATGCCTATGATATTCATTCAGTCAATCACCTTTGGTCTCTTTTTTATTTTTTAGACAGGATCTTACTACGTAATTCTGGAAACTTCCTAGCAGAACAGACTGGTCTCAAATTTATAGAGATTAGCTTGTCTCTGCCTCCACAGTGCTTGGATTAAAGGCATGCATCGCCACACCAGGCATGGCCTCCTTTTTAAAATGTCCTCAGTGTCAGAGCAGGAGAGCTCACCCAGCTCCTTGCCAGCTACAGGACTTGGGAGAGCAGGCTCCGCACCTCGACTGGGCAGCACAGTGGTGCTGGCTCTGGAAGTGTGGGTGTGGGTGAGCTGGCCCCCAGGGCAGGAGAGCGGGAGAGCTGGCCCTGCCTCCTGTGGATGGCGGCACTGGGAGGTCTAGCAGCACTGAGCTGAAGAGCTGGCCCTGGTGTTGTTGGTGAGGGAGAGCCAGTGGGCAGGGCACCTCAGCTGCCACCCAGGCCCATCCAGGGCTCTGAGTTGGCCAATCCCAAAATCTACATCAACTGTTGGGGCCAGTGAAAGGGTTAGTTCTGCTGATCCAAAGCTGCAAGATCTCCAAGACACAGTGCAACAACAGGATAACTGGGAGGAGTCTCAATGAGGAGCCAATATCAACAGTGTCACAAAAGCCAGAAACCTTGAACCAGAACAATGACTCATTCAATGAACATTCAAAAGTGAAGATGTGAGGACAGAGGGGTTTACTGTGGGACATCTGTCCATGACCAGATGCTTTCTACACTTTGTTCTGCTTGTTCTGTTTGTGTGGTTTTTATGTTGGCGAAGGGAATGCAAGGGCAGCAAGCAGGCATAAGGGGGCTGGTAGACATGATGTGAAACTCACAAAGAATCAATAAAAAACTTTATCTCCGGTACAAGAACAGTCCATGTATTAACGATTGAGTTGCCTCTCTAGCCCCTAAAATTATCTTGGGCTTCTTTTTTGTTTTGTTTTGTTTACCCTGTACTAACTAGGGCTGAACCCCAGGCATTGTGCTGTACACCTGAACTTTATCCTCAGCCTTCATATGTTTTTAAAAATTAAACTTGTGTGTATTTTCAAAAAATTATCATGAAGGGTATCTGATAAGCTGAACTTTCTTAAAATGATGAACTACGGGAGAGAGATGGTTCCGTGATTAAGAGCATAGACCGCTCTGCCAGAGGACAAGATTTGGTTCTCAGCACACACTTTGGGCAACTCACAACCTCCTTACCTGTAGCTCCAGGGCCCTCTCTGTCTCTGCAGGCACCCATACAGATACACACATGCACGTGTAATTTAAAATTACATAATTTTTTTTTTAAAATTGAAGAACTTAAAATGTCATCAAGAACAAAAAGCTGGTCTGCAGATTGAGACAGGATGTGTACCACACACTCATCAAATGAAGGACCTGCAGCCACCATGCAAGGACTCACACATCACTGAAACAACAGCTCAGAATGCAGAAAGGTCACAACAGGTACAAGAGCACTGAGCACTGAGGGCTAAGCTTGTGCCAAGGTGCTCAGCTTGGCTGCTATCAGGAGATACATGTGCCCTACTCTGGCTGCACTGGGGCTTGTCTGTGATGGACTGGCTATGAGTGAGTCTCTAGGAAGCCTGGGTATTTCCTCACCAATCTGGGTGCGCACACGCATGTGCACACTCTCTCTCTCTCTCTCTCTCTCTCTCTCTCACACACACACACACACACACGGACAGACAGACAGACTTGCCTAGTTGTGACATGCTTTACACACTCAATTTCATGTATGTTACATCTTGGGAAAATAGTTTACGAATGTTTGATTATAACAAATGAATGGTCTCTTCTTTGCCTCTAATTCCCAAGGAAAGCTGCTTCTGGTGCTGAGCCTCCCTCCTGTATTCGCCCACCTCTGCAGGACTGGGCTATACCTTCTTGGGCTCCTTGGGCTCCTTTTTGACAGCTTGTGCAGGTTTCTTCCCTTCAGAATCAGGTGTCAAAGATGGGGCACGTGTCAGACTGGAGCTGCCAAGATCCCACACTGGGGAGGTTTCCGAGTCCTGTGCTGTTCTAGAGGAGCCCTGTCACAAAGCAAGATGAAAGCCAGCTTTCCTGGAGCTCCTTGTGAGGAAGAGAAGGGGTAAGCAAGCACAGCTGACTGTGTCTCCCTAGTAGGGCAGAGAACTGTGAGAGCAAGGAAGAGGATTCACCCTCGCCGGCAGACCAGGCACTTTGAAACTTCCCAGTCTGCTAGAGAAATGTCACACACAGCCAGCAAACACTAGCAAGGTGCATCACACTCCAAGAGAGGAAGTATACACATGCCCTGAGGGAGGGACTGCTTAGAGCTGGGCATGATGTTGTTAGAAAAATACCACAATTTAAAATATTTTCTCCATGAGCTGATGAACGGCTCAGTGGTAAGACACTTGCAACTCAACCTTGCCACCGTGAATTTGATCTCTAGAATTCACATAAAAGTGGAAGGAGAGAACCAAACTACAGGGTTTCCTCGGACTACCACAGGGTGCATGTACTATGGTACATGCACTACCCCCACCCCACCACAATAAAAATAAAATAAAGAGGGTGGAGAGATGGCTCACTTATTAAGAGTGTTTACTGCTCTTGCAATTAGTTCTCAGCACTCACTTCCAGTGGGTCACAAATCCCTGTAACTGCAGCTCCAGGGACTCAGTGACCTCCTCTGGCCTCTATAGGAACCCATGCACACATACACATGTACACACACACACACAAATAAACATAAAGTTTCTTTCACAGTGATCCAGCCCTGGGTGAAGACGTGATTGCCACACAGGGAAGCTCCCTGTGCTGTGCTTATTTCTCAGGAACGGGCGAGCTGAAATGAGGAGACACCTACTGATGGGACAACACCCATCAGTGCAGGGCAGCTATAAAGAAAAGTGCCATCTGTCCCTTTTGGTTGAGAGCACACAGAAGAGTATCTGTACCAAAGTCTGTGTGCTACGGTGACTGCAATTTCAGGGAAACCAAAATATCAGGTTCTATTGTACAGTGAGGGTAGACATCTGGAAGGTTCTCCATGTTTGAGAATTATATCTAGAATTTCACTACAGGTGGCTGTTCTTTCTGCTTAAAGGAACTGCTTTTACAACACTAGATTCTCTTTTTGCCTCTTTCTCCATCAACATTTTTACCAACATTTGAATAATTAAAGTTACTTTTAAATTAATGTGTCCTGGAGGGCATGTGTGTTAGAATACATGTGTGGAAGTCAGAGGGTAACTTGTAGGAGTTGGTTCTCTCTGTCTCCCATATGAGAATGAGCTCAGGTCATCAGACTTGGTGGCAAGCACCCTTAACAAATGACCCATCTCCCTGGCCTCAGCTCCAATGATCTTAGAAACACTTCCTCTGTAAGAATCGAATTTAAGAACAATTTCCTTACCTTCCTTACCTTCCTATTTCAGGCTAAGAACAAGGAGCCAAAGTGCCTACTCAATAAACTCACAGGGGACACAACAACAAGCTATAGAAGTACCAGGTCAGCGACGTTCTTGCCAAACTCCTCTTCACGGGGCTCAGGAGGGGAGTGTCTGACAGGTGAGCCCTGTGGCACCATTTCTGTCAAAACAAAAGAGAATGACTGGGTCCTGGAGCTGCTGCCATGGGGTAAGAGGGAAGCAGGGCTCTGGCCAGGAACAGACTGAGAACAAAGTGATGACCAGGGCTCAGTCACCAGTGTCCCTTTCCAGTGCGGGAAAGGAAGGCTTTCCCAAGTGTGTGGCAACTAACCACTTGCTTTAAAAGCAATCACAGACAGACAGGCACAGGCACAGGATCCATCAAATTTGGCTTCCAGAGAAACATCTGCCACCCCGACTTGTGCAACCCACAAGGACTTTAGTACAGCACCAAGACAGAGCCCGCAAATGCCCCGGGACCATTCTCTTACTCTCTAAATGGCAGTTAGGCTTCAAATGGTAACACGAGGCCAGGCCACAACAGAAACTAACATTACCGCTTTAACCGTACTGAGACTCTTAGCAGTTTGCAATGCTAGAACTTTTAGTCCAGATAATAGCTTCTACGAGCTACTTCCTTTAACACCAAGACCAATTAATTAGCTCTGCTCTCGGGACAACATCTACCCCTCAGCAGACATACCTGGATCTGGGCTTCTGGCCTCCTGGAGTGGTGGCCCACTTTCCTGGAGACCTGGTGTAGCGGGTGGTAGGGCCTGCCCAGGATGCAGCACTGCAGGATCAGATCTGGAGGATTCTGGGAAGCCAAGTACAGACCCCGGGGGTCCATAGGCAGCACTCAGCTCCAGGGGGGGACGAGACATTGGTACTGGGAACATGGGCACCCTGGCAAGGTGAGCAGGCTGGCCATCAGGCAATGTCTGAGGAGCTGTAGGGGAGAGTGGAGAACAGGAACTCTAAGGTCACTGTGGCTGACTTCCAGGCAAGTAATGATAAGCACATACGCTGCTCTGCACAGGCACGCGTCTTTTATGATGAGGTAGCTGGAAAAACAGCACCCCCCAGTGCTCTAGGATGGAGCAGAATGTTCCTGTCCTAGAAGCTCAGGGTCAGGATGGGTGTGCCAAGGACCAGCAGTAAATGTGATGTGGGGCAGGAGCTTTTGAAAACTACACCAAGTGACCCCTAGCACAGTGCTGTTTTGGGAGCACTCTGCCCATCGCTAGGGTCAAATAGACCATTTATGCAGGCAGGCATCCTCCGCACAGCTCAACTGGCTAAGTGAGTCCTCTCTGTCAGCTCAACACTGGACACAAGGGAATAGGCCTACGATCTCAATTGCTCAGGAGGCTTAGGTAATTTGTAAACCACAAGTCTAACTAACACCAGCTTGAGCAATGCTGTGAGATCTCCATCTCCCAGCACAAAACAAGATTCCCAATGTAGGAAATGAATCAGGAAGAAGAAAAACGAGGGGGTTAATTCCAGTGTGGCGGCAGGAAACATGTAGGAGTGGGGAGTGGCTATCAGTAGAGATGGAAGGCCACAGGGTGGGCACCAGAAGCCGTCTGAGTCAAGCGTGGATGGGACACCAGGTAGGAGGGGAGTTTTGGAATAGAGGGTAAGAGGGTATCAGGGTATCAGGGCTGAACTGCCTGCTGTCAGGCTGGTTGAGGATACCTGCAGAGCAGGGGCAGAATGAGAGACAGGGCAACGGAAAAGATGCTTGCCTGGCCAGGAAAGAGGTTTAAGAAATGAGTGAGAGGTCTGGACCTCATCTCCTGGAGGGATGGGTAACCCTTCCCAAAGATGAGGAGAAGCAGCTGCAGACTGAGAAGTAGTGGTACTTGCTCCGACAGAGCTACGAGGCACCACAGGAAGCAAGCAGTTAAATGGCCCTGAGTCTGTCAGGGGCCAGGGCCAGGGCCAGGGGGCATAGGCATTCATGACATCAGCAGGAGGGCATCTAAAGTTCTGCAACTTTACATGATCGCTGCATGGGGACGCATAAGAGAAAGAAGGAGAAAGTCCAAACATCCCAATCACCGTGGTATACACAATGCCAATTCTGGCAGCAGTGTTCTGTCTCTCAAAGAAGACATCAGTAAGCAAGTACATGGGTGCTGTGGGTCCCACCTGTGGGCAGCAGCTGCACGCTGTGCACCAAAGGCTCAGTGCTTGGCATCAGGAGAGGGTTGTCGGCCCTTGGCCCTGCCTGCTGGTTGAGTCCAGGGCCATCTGGCTGCTCCACCTCAGAGCCCGATGTGATGTGACACTGCTGGGGTTCAGTTCCATCCTGGTTCCACAGCACAGTGCCCTCCTACAGAAAACAGAGTCAAGCTGCAGCCATGCTCAACAGTACACGTGAGCGCAGGTGAACTCTCCACATCGAGAGGTCTACACTGATGCTCTCCTGGCAAGGAGGGACTCTCAGAGTGTATACTTCTCAAGTCACAGTGCACCCATCAGATGCTTCAGCACGGAAACGACAGGGGCACAAACCCTCTCACCAAATGCTTCCAAGCCAAGTTCTAGGACAAGGCTGTGTTGTCAAAAGGCGTACCTGGATCTGCCTCTCCACGTGCTGCAGCTGCACCAACCAGGCAGGCTCCACAAAGGACTCCTCCTCTGGCTTCTCCTTCAGTTGAGGATCGAAGAGGCGTAACTGGGAAGCCATCTAGACCCCAGAGAACAGAGGTCCTTGTTATTGCCAAATGGCACCAACAAAACTGTTCCCAAGTGCAACACAGTGGGCCTGAAGAAGGCCGCGTGTGGGTTGTGCCAAGCTGAGTGGTCAGAGTGCTCCGGGTGCAGTTCACACTTAGATGGATACTAACTGGCCTGTCTAAGTGCTCAACTAACCAGGGAAGATGCAGTCCTCTGAGAGCCTTAAAGGATTTGAATGGATCAAGATGAATTTGTTAAGCAGTGACTGTTAATGATGCAAAGTCCAAAACAGCCACCCAAGAGCACCAAAGTATCTAAAGTATCTAAATTCTGGATCTCTCTTTGTTAAGAACCACCCATCACCCCCAAGACCAGCAAGATGAAGTCTGTGCCTTTCCAGAGTTGTCGAGACGGTAACAGGAAGGCCCTGGAAGCTCCTACCTGAATCAACTGGCTAATCAGCACTGGGGAGTATGCAGTAGGCTGTGTCAGGACACTCTTGGCTATTACTTCACAGTAGTGGAAGGCCTGTGTAGCGAGTCCCATTTCAGCCAGGCGGCACAAGTAGATGAATTTAAACACCTGAAACGACAAGTGCATCACCACAGTCCTGGGGCTTCCATCAAGTGCACGTCACAATCCTGGGCTTCCCACGGCCCTAAGGTCTTAGAAGCTGTATATCACAGCAGCCTCCGTGACAGTGTAGTGTCAAAGTAGACACGTGCACTCCCCATGACCCCTCTGACACAGCCAGCAGGTTCAAGATTTGATGTCCTGCTGCTGCCACTCGTCCAGACAACTGGCTTTCTTATGGGCAAACTATAAACATTACCCACTAATATATACAAACCTATGTACACACACGCACCTACACACCTACCCACCTCTACACACTCACCCCCCCACACCTCCACACACACACCCACCCACCTCCACACAGATACACACAACTCTCATTAAAAAATACCTTATATATAAAACCTTTTGAAATATAGTCTGAAATATTAAGAACAAGAATATAAAAAATTCTCTATTCAGTATAGCATTTTGACCAACTGTATATTCAAAGTGTCAAAAACCAAACCAAATTAAACAAACAGTGAAAAAAACCTCACAAAACAAAACACCTCGTCATTACTTTTGTGAGAATTCAAAACCCTAAGAAGCCACCCCTCACAGCCCCGCTCACCTGGAAGTTAGGTAAGGAACAGGTATGCGCCCCAAGGGACTGAGCGTACTCATAAGCCTCCGTCCTTTGAATGGCTTCATTAGTGGCAAACTTTAAAAATGGCAAACTGTGGAAGAAGTGAATTACTCACTCACTTTGAAAAGTGGCCAATACTGGCACCATAAATCTCAAAGCAAGTAAACCCAAGTACGCCCCATCATGTAGCAAAGCTGCAAGGCTGGCCATTCCGGATTAACTGAAGAAACGGGGGTCATTTGCTTCTTAGAGGAAAATGGATCCTGCTATCTCGACTTGATTCCTTACCTGTGATTTGAGCCTATCAAAACAAGTTTGGTAGTTTTCTTTGTATAAACCCCAAATCCAACCTGGGCCATGAGGTAGCAAAAATGTGCGGCATCCAGCAGGCCTTTTGATGCTGGAGAGAGAGAAAGCGATCACATCTCATCAGTCCTAGGAAACGCTTCAGGGAAGGTGCCAGAGACATTAGACTTAGGAAAGCCATGTCTCTTATGGTTCTGGCACAGCTATTCACACAGTCAGACTCTGGGGTCAATCACATGACAGCCAAAGGCCCACTTCACACCTAACCCACCTAGGGTATCACCCATGGTAGCCATGGTCCGAGATTCCACATCCATGTTGTTGTTCAGGTTGGACAAAACCATTGCAAGATGTGGCCTCCAATCTCCCCATTTCTCATCTCCACAACACTATAATGAGAAGAACATCAAACAAATTCTTATCCTTCAGAGACTGTCACCTTTAATTTCCTGATGGCCAAGCCCAATGAGAAAGTAACAACAAGAATCATAGGTTTCAGAGACACTCCACAGTCAGTCTTTAGTATTCACAAATCACACTGGACTGTGGACTGTGGACCTGCACACTCACCGTGGATGCAGCAGGCATCCGTCCAGACATGAGCTGGTAGACAGTCTGCAGGGGGTCATTGATCGGAAGACTGTTGGCAAACCTACATGTACAGAGAATGGGGAGATCCACCTCTGGTTCAACAAGAAGAAACCACAGCCCATTCTCAGCCCTTTATCCAACTGAGGTTTTACAGAAGTATTAAAGAATACCAGGCAATATGAAATTTAAAACTTCCTCAACAGTGTAACCGGAGAAAGAGCCAAGGAAGGAAGCCTACAAGTCCACAGCTGAAAACCCCATAGCAGAGGCAAGGTACTTGAGTACCAAAGTCAGGCTGTGCAACTGAATGGGGTGCACCTCAAGCTGACACACCTGGTCATGACACGGGCATGTGTCCGGCTGTCCATCTTACTTGCAAGCAGCAGGGCGTGACCCCATAAGCCATTTTTCATGGCAGACTCCAGAGCATCCTGCAATGCATTTCAGAGCTTGTGTGAATAATCAGTGCTTACTGTGGACCAGATAGAACCACAGTAGTCATGCGCATACAGAAAAAAAGATGGCTGTGGTAGGTAAGACCAATGAGCATGTGTTCAAAGTTTACAGAGAACAGTACAGTCTCCTCCTTCTGCCCTTTCCCTCTAGTGAGGGAAAAGCATGTTGCCTTCATTCCCCACTCCTGCGTGAGGACCCAGCACAGCAGCTGGGAACGAGTGACAGCACTACTACTGTGGAGTGCAGTACCAGCATGGGTTCCCTCCCGCAGACACTCTCCATCCTCAAGCTAGTCTCCCAGCACCCCAATAATCTTTGGTACAATTTGGCACTTTGGGCTAGGAGGCAAAACTTGGCAACAGAAGAAATTATTCACAAAAGCCAATAGGGTATATGATTTAAACCAGCTGTGAAACTCCATGTTAAAATTTCAAGGACCACATGTGCGCTTTCCTTGGGCATGGGGGCTACTGCAGTCTCACTCAAGAAACAGAGAGAAGGAAACCACTTGAGCACAAAAGTTCAAGACCCGCCTGGGTAACATAGCAAGACTGTTTCATAAAAAGAGCTTTCTAGTCAGGTGTGGTGGCACACACTTGACATCACAGAACTTTAAAGGCTGGGGCAGGAGGAGGATGAGTTTGAGGCTACGCTGGGCCACAAGACCCCATTTCAGAGTTAAAATTCTATGTTATAGCTGGGCGTATTTGCTTATCGTGCACATGGCCTGGTTCAATTCTTAGACCCGAACAAACCAAAACCATGAACCTCTAAATTGATCATAATGTAAAGGAGAGAGAACTCTGGGCCCATCAGATGGCCCTGCCATAGAGAACTCTAGGAGCCAGTATGCTCTATCTCCCACTATTAGAACATCCTCTGCCCTAATATACAGACTTTCCCACTCCTGTACACACTTTCAGCCTCAGGTTTATAGAACCCTATTTTAACAAAAATACACAAGAGTAGTCTGACGCTTCAGTCTGTAAGAAGACTTCACCCTGGTTCTACACACAGACGAGCAACTACGCTCTCTAAATGACTAAACTGAGCTGGCTGGAGTTCTTCATGGGCTCTTCTCAGAAGAAACACTACTAATACCTTCACTGACACTGAACGGCACTCACGACAGTTGCTCCCTAGAGGAAGTTGGTCTCTCTTCCCTGGGCCAACAGACAAACAATAAAAAACATCTGCAGGGCTACCTACCTTCTTCCGACCGTACAGCAAGAGTTCACGGAACCGCTCAGTCTCCTTCTCCAGCACACTGCTGGTCACTGTCTGACTGTCTGTGAGAAATGAGAGCTGGGCCTCCCCTGACTCCTCCTCTTCCACTTGCTCCACAGCCTCATTGGTAAAATCTATCAGGTTTGCCTCGTTGGGTGACTTCCCAGGAAGCCACACAGTTCTATGGTCCCGTAACAAGAGCTCTGCGATGTCTGTTCCCACGACGGTCTACAGGATTAACACAGACAGGATGGAGAGCAACATAAGACTTTACTAGAAACAGGGTTTCCAGCCAGATAACAAGACAACTCCCAGGCTGTCAGAACATAGCCAGGTCTACAACAGGTAACACATGTTAGACCTCAAGAAAGAAACTTGACTCTTCATGTGGGCAGGGACACACTGATTCTCAGCCTCCCATAAGAGCTGAGATGGCAGCTCACCCCCAACCTCACACCTCCCTTTTGTCCTACTTTCCCAGGTTGTGGCCATGACACTCTTCCTGAGGGAGCACTGCATGGGGTAGGATGCTCTTCCTGAGGGAGCACTGCATGGGGTAGGATGCTCTTCCTGAGGGAGCACTGCATGGGGTAGGATGCTCTTCCTGAGGGAGCACTGCATGGGGTAGGATGCTCTTCCTGAGGGAGCACTGCATGGGGTAGGATGCTCTTCCTGAGGGAGCACTGCATGGGGTAGGATGCTCTTCCTGAGGGAGCACTGCATGGGGTAGATGCTCTTCCTGAGGGAGCACTGCATGGCAGGCTTGACACTGACTGCAGCTCTGGATAGGAACAGGGAACAGATTCTGGGACTACAGGCGAACAGGGAGAGTATTCAACAAGTAAAAGGGAACATACCCCATTCTGTCTGCATAACAGAATAATGAAGTTCCAAAGAAGACTTGCAGACTCTTTGTCAATTAAACTTTCATTCTGCAAACATTTTGTCGCTTTGTTTTGTGCAAAGTTAATAACATCTACTTTGTGAGTGTCATCTCTGGGGAAAGAATGAACACCCAGTGAATGGTGGTACCAAAGCTGTGAGCCAAACTCAGCAGCCGCCCTTATGACAGACATCGAGAGGCAGCACAGTGGGGACCTTACTTGCCGAGAGGTCCTGGGAAGGAGCGCATTTCTTCCTGCTCAGGTGTGTGCTGCAGCAAGGTCTGCAATGAGAGGGACGGAGTGGGCCGTGTGTGCAGTCAGAACCACCGGCAGACTGAGCCACAAAAACCAATTCTGGAACCACACCCATCCCTCTGCCCAGAGGGTAAAAGCACTTGATACAATCATAGGAGCATGAACTACAATGGAGATTTTCAAATTTTAAACGCAAGCCCTAGAAGCCTGAGCCTTTCAGGGAAGCATCTTTTCCAAGGCCATGGGTTACAGAGCACCACAGGTCCACGGTTACCTCTAAGCTGTGGATCTCCACCAATGCGGGCTGTCCTTCTGAAGGCAGGTTGGGTATCACTTTGAGGAGCTGACCACCAGGACCAAACCTGGCACAGACGTGAGGCACTGTAAACTTCTCAGGAGAGGTCGGTCTTGATGGAACTGAATTTAAATAAAATAGGAAGAGAAGCACTGAGCTGGCTGGTCGTGTCTCACAGCGTCTAGAACAGATTCCCAGCTCAGGCTTCCTGCCTGCCTATCTCAGACTATCATAGAGCAAACAAGCTGAGCAGTTCACACACAAAAGTGGTTTCTAATGCTAACCAATACTTCACTCAGGAGAGCTCTCAGTGACACTTTAGGAGGTGAAGACTCAGGAGAGAGTCAGAATGGGACACTGGCACAAATCAGAGCAAGAGTCTCTCAGGGGAACTGAGAGGAGATCCAAGAGCGCTCACCCACATAGCCAGTGTGAGAACATAGAGAAGAGACACCCAAGGCTTGACTGGAAAGGACACTGGAATCAAAATTACCCATTAACAATGCACGCTGGGCAAGCAGACAGCTCTTAGGCCCTGAGACAAATGTCAATCCAAGGGTCAATGTCGGCCTGTACCAACAAGCCATGGCGTCCAGGACAGTGAGCGCAGAGTGCAGAGAGGAGCTGACTGCTCTACTGTTCTACCCCAACCTGGTGGCTGCACGCTCAACTGCTGAGAACGCACCTTGCTCCGCAGCAGGCCAGGAGGTGTCTGCAGGGTAGCTGTACTCTGGAAAACCATGGGCACCGCTGAAATTGCTGGCATAGGTACCATAGGCATAATCACCATGAAATGAGCCTGGGGCATGGGGGGCCTCAAAGGAACCGCCAGTCACATGGTGGCTTCTGTAAATCTGACTCTTGGGAAAGAGATCAAGCAGAGAAAGTAAGTACCCATGAACACCACAAAGACTGTGGGCACACTGTTAGTCCCAGGCAGAGACAAAGTGCAGGCCAAGACATAAAGCCTGCTCTTCCCTGCCAGGCCTGCCCAGCACACCTGGTGTGAATGGGAGCTGAGGCTGCTGCGGCGGCTGGGCAGGCTGTGAGTACTGCGCAGGCTCCGGGCTGAGTGCTCGCTGTGGATGCTGCGTCTGTCTACTTCTTCTCCATAGGGGTCCCTGTGGAGCTCAGTGTCATCATCGAAGCTCCCAGTGAAGCGAGGGTCATACCTCCAGTGATCATCACATTTCTCAGGCCTAGAGTAAGCAGGGGGCCAAGGCAGGAGATTGGAAGGGCAGCTCCCTGGGACACCACACAACTACCAGGAACTTTCTAAGGCTACAGCTAGCTCTCACTGCTCGATGCCCCTCTTCTATCCTGAGGCAGTCTTCATCCTGAAGAGTTACAGCTAACCTTGCAGGCCCGGCACAAGAAACCAAATCGTGGGTTCAGATGCAGGTGATCTCAGAGAATACACTGCAGGTACAATGAGGGCAGTCCCTGTCCTGGGTTATGGGCAGGATGGAGAAGGGACAGAAGAAAATAGGAGGCAGCCCTCAGGTCCTCCCAGGACTACTAGGAAGAAACACACTTAAGCCAGTCCTCCTCCCATAAGCTGGAGGTGGGCACAGGGAGAGGTGGCCAGTGCTTCCTCTTTCAAACCCTAGATTACTGCTCAGAAGCTCCAGAACTGTAGCTGACTACTCCCAAAGACAGGACGAGGGCAAGCAAGAGCACACCTCGGCTTTCTCCAACCTCCTTCATTCATGTGCCTGTCACCAACCTGTCACTGTAAGCATAGTTGTCCTTCCTGTATGGGTCATGGTCAGAGTCATACCAGTACCTCCGGTCCCAGGTGCGAGGGTCCCTAAATCGAGACCCATAGTAACGGTCCCAGCGGCCTGGGTCTGTCAGTGAAGAACAAAGGCATGAATGTGGCGGCCACACACAGAAGACCCAGCTCCCCTGAAGCAGGTGGACAGCTTAGGAATGAAGGACAGGCCTGGCCTAGAGAACAAGCCCTGACTGACCCAGAGGGCCCAGCTGCCTGCCTCCTGCCCATGATGGAATAGGCACTGGTCATTCTCTTAAGGCAAGAGTTAAGAGTACTATATAAGCTCTTTTTCACCTTTTTTGGTTTATTTTACAATGTGAAGAATTAAACCTAAGGCTTCAAGTTTATAGCTAGATGCCATAGTTACAACTCCAGTCCCAATAATACTTATAATTGTTAATCTTAATTAAGACTATACTATCTCTCCAGCTCATGTTTCAGGATATTTTAAGAAAATAATTTCATTAAAAGCAAACTATGGGGCTGGGGATTTAGCTCAGTGGTAGAGCGCTTACCTAGGAAGCGCAAGGCCCTGGGTTCGGTCCCCAGCTCCGAAAAAAAAAAAAGAAAAAAGAAAAAAGAAAAAAAAAAAGCAAACTATAAGCTGGGTGTAGTGGCCCATGCCTTTGATCCCAGCACTCAGAAGCCAGAGGCAGGCAGAACTAGCCAGGCCAGCCTAGTCTGCAGAGTGAGTTCTAGGATAGCCAGGACTGTTACACACAGAGAAACCCTATCTCAAAAACAAAAACAAAAAAGCCAAAAGCCAACTCTTAAAAAGAAATACTAATGTTATAACCAACACAAGGTACTGTTACATACAATACCCCTGTTTAAAATTCATACAGACGCCCCTGGGAGGCAGAAGGAAACAGCACGTGGACCTGGCAAAACAGCACACAGCAGGGTCAAGTAACCATAACTGCCACAATAAGCAGTCTGTAGCTGTCACCAAGGAGCGAGTGTCAGCCTCATGTGGCTTCTGAGCATTTAAGCATGGCAGCGTGACTGGGGAGCCGGCCTTGCATTCTGCCCAGCCTCATTAGCTTGTTCTTGAGAAGTCAGTCACATGTGGACCAGGTAGTCTTAGAAGTAGTCACTGCACTTCACGTCAATATGACAGAGACACTATGCTATGGGTACAATGTGACTTTTCAATGAAGTTGTCAAAACGATCATTTCCAGATGTGCACAATTCTTAATTACTTTGACTCTTGGGATAAAAACACAGTGAAAGGAGAAGTGATCTTGATTCACCTGCCAGAACATGACTTCTACATGGCTGCATGATCACAGGCGGTAGTTGGACAGTCCCCTGCTAATGCTTACAACTTCTAAACGTACCTCCATAATCATACTGGCCAGAGTAGTAATTTGCGTAGTAGTCACTGTGACTGCTCCATCCACTCTTAGAATTGTAGTATCCTTCAGGATATCCTTGCCTGCGGTGGAAAAGAGCTATTAAACACAGTATCTATTTCTAAAGTGTACTGAGAGAGTAGCCAACTCAAAGCTCATAGACATGCATGAGGACACCTCAGTTATGGAAACCTCTGACCAGATCAGAAGCATTTCTTTTTTCTTTTTTTGAAACTGTGTCTCACTGTGTAGCTTAGGCCTGCCTTAAACTCATGACAAGCTTCCTGCCTGTACCTCCATAGTGATGGAATTACAAAGGTGAACCACAAGAAAGTGACCTTACTAATTACGAGTGCTCAGTGTGGCCTTGGAGGAGTGGATCTGTGAGGTGAGCCAGGGCCAGCGCCAGCAGATCAATAAAGAGTTAGCTTCTTCTATGCCCAATAACTGAACCATGCCCCTGACTCATTACAGAGAAGGTGAGATTTACTCAAAAAAGAGGGAGTAAGTGCACTTACTTAAGAGGATCTGACACTCTCAGGAATGTCAAAAGCGCTAAACACTATTGAATTTTCTGAGACCCTTTTAAGAAACTGCTCAACTGAGCTTGGCTGTTTGGCTAGCATAGCATCTACTTGGCCAGATGTGCAGCCCAGGAATACCACCAACCTGGCCTTAAGGTTCATTCAGGCTGGCCACCCCAGACTTTCATCTGACATTGATTCCAGAAAAACACCTTGATATAGAGTGAGATCAAGAGCCTGCCACTACCTCAGCTGCTCTCACCAACCTACCTACATACAGTTCAGGAAGGACCCAGACAAACATGAGAAGTGTGTCCCACCTCAAGCAGGTCCTCCAGGGATGCTATGGCCCTAACACTGAATATCAGCACTGAGCATCCACACACATAGACACACAGACAAGAGAGCAAGCTTCTGTGGGCTGTGACAAATGAGAGACACTCAAAGGACCCAGAGAGAGGAAGGAAAGCTGTCATCATAGACAGATCACCCAGCCTGAGCCTCTGACACAGTCACTCTTCAAAGTTAGTTCTTAAATAAAGTTGCAGGCAGACACGTGGAAGGCAAACTGGTTCACCCTGGCTCTTGCCCCCATGCCTTCTCCCTTCTGCACTCCAGCAAACAGATCCACATGCCTCTTGCCTTCTCACGGATTTTCTTCTTTTTTTTTTTTTTTTTTTTTTTGGAGCTGGGGACAGAACCCAGGGCCTTGTGCTTGCTAGGCAAGCGCTCTACCACTGAGCTAAATCCCCAACTCCTCTCACAGATTTTCAATCAGAAAGCTGAGCTGTATGAGTCCAAAAGCTACTTCCCATCTAAGATTTTCCCAAACTTTCTCACAACCAAGTATGTGTCTGTCTGTCTCCCTGTCTCTGTTCCTCAAACACACACGTGTGCATGTGCTTGAAGTGTATGTAGTAGGGATCCAATCCAGGGGCTCATATCTACCAGGCAGGCACTCCGGAACTCACCCAAGCCTCCGTACTGCTGCTTCATAAAGACCTACAATGATTAGCTATGGATGCCTGTGCATGGTTCAGCATGTACCTCTGGAGCAAGGTACATTAGGATAGCTAAATGGGCAAAGGTTCACACGCAAAGCAGTGTGTCTTCAGACAAGTTACCAGATACCTCAAGAACTTACAGAAAACTCTGAGAGCAAGTGTACATACAACCTTAGCAGCTGGGAGTTTCTAAGGAAAAGAAGGATTCTTATAGCAAAGTCAGCTACCATGAGCTTTCCTTGACTACTGGGCTTAAGTAAGAGGACACTGCAGAAACTGAGGTAAAAGAGTGTACTGACCAAGGCCAGCACCCCACTATTTTTCACAATGGAGTCAATGGCCTAGAGTGATACAAGATGAAAAGCAGGCTCTGGGCAACTGAAAATGAGATGGAACTTTGACCTGGCTTACAGACTTACTCAGAGGGCACAATGCCAGGGTGGTGGATAGCCAGTATAGGAGATATGCAGGCTGGGGAGGGCGGGGGACTTTCACCAGTGTGGGCAGAGCTGGGCACAGAACACAGCTTTTAGTCCGTCCTTGTGTTAGAGATCATTTGGTGGACGGTGGATTATGCCATCTCTGTGACAGGGTCCTCATGACGTTAAAAACATCTGCGGCCCTAATCTAAGATCCCTAATCACCCACAACCAAAATGCCAGCAGCAGAGTGGGTGTGCCCAGGACAGGAACAACCATTCATCTATCAGCATAGAGATCACTTCTTTATGGCCTTACCTAGAGTCTGGCCTGGCTAAAGATTGTGGACAAATGCTAAGTGACAGCTCTGCTAGGACTACATGTGGCAGTGTACTTAGCTCTGGTCTGTTCATGCTGACAGAATGGGTTTGAAGGATTCTCTACAGATAAAGAATTACTATCATCACTAAGTCACCATCATAGCCAACAGCACACACAACTGAGTATGAGAGTAAAGCAGCCACAAGGGATGTGTTCCCACCTGGGAGTGAGCTGGTCAGAATAGTGACTTGCACGGGAGCTGGGCCGCTCAGGTTCAGAGTAGCGGTGGTTCTCGGCATAAGCAGATGCCGAGCTGTCATAGGGTCTGTAACGAGGCTCATACAGGCCATAGATATCCTGTGGAAAGAAGTTTGGGGCATTGTTAGACTCCATGGAGAGCAGACATTTCGTGACAGAACTAGCTCTAGGTGCTGCAGATGCCCACTGTCGAAGAGCAGTATTGTGGATAGGATTCTCCCATGGAAACAAAGCCCAAAGCATAGTCCACATTAAGGGCAGCCGGCAGCATCTCCCTAAGGCCCTCCAGGGCAAGCTTCCCCCTGCAGTCTTAAACATGGAGATGATAGTCTGAACAACATAAATAGAGCACCACCCCTCAGTAAAGCAACAGGGCCAAGGACCCATGTGAGTCAGCCCCAAAAGCCTCACGAAGAAAGACAGCATTGGTCACTGTTTTCAAATCTAGGGGTGCTTTGCTTTGTTTTTCTGTTGCTGCTGTTTTGCAGCAGTCTCACACTTAGCCTACGTTGGCCTAAAACTCACTATGAAGCTCACAGTGGCCTTGAACTTGTAGAATCTACCTTTATCAGCCTCCCGGGTGTTAGAATTACAGCCTGAACCACCATACCTGGCTTTAAAAGGAAATTGTATCTTATTCTGATGAGGATTTCAGCCCCATTGTAACAAAACCATGGCTCTGCCCTATCTCTGGAAAAAGGGCTACGTAGGACATGTGGAGATCTAAAAAGAAATGAAGTGATACAGGCAAAAGCCTCAGCTCTGCCATCAGCTGACAGGTAATATGAAATCGTGGGAAATGGCTCTTCTGACTCCTGAGAACCTTGGCAATGACGAGGCACGGATGCACACTCAGAGGAGAGCTGTAAGGCTTGGGATTCTGAAGGAGCCTGCAGCCCATCTGTGGCTCCACACTCTGTAGCACAGCATCAGGCCACAAACTGGAAATGCCTCCTACAGAAAGAATAGCTATGGCTCCTCTTCTAAAGTCTAGAACTTACTAGTCTTTAGGGAAGATTTGTAACTGCTCACACATGTACACCTGATGCTATACTAGGCTGATAGGAAGGGAGGCACAGGCCTACGGCCACGGCAGCTCTGGCCTAGCTGCTACAACTGTTTCTAAGGTTCCTTCTGACACAGTGCCAACTGCTCTCAGGCCACACAAGAATCCAACACCGCCTGGCCCCAAACACTGGAGGACTTGGGTCTTTCACCTTTCAGCAATACAATCCCTCTAACTGGAATAGTGATGAGTCTGGGCCAGGGGTAAGGACAAGCTAAGAGCGATCAAGCACGGTACTTCACACCACTATAGGATTAAGCAGGACCTAACCAGCAGTGGCCTCCCTCTCTGCAGTGGCCTCCCAGTCTGCAGGATCACTGCCATGCACCTGAGAGGTTTACTGTCCCTCACCTCTGCTCATTACTGCACATGGACAATCTAAATAAAGTCTTCCTTCAAGACTTTATTCTCAAGGAAGGCCATAGAAGATTCCTAGAGTTATTAGGAATATAACCTGTCGTTAGTTTCATAAGTTGTTTTTGTTATTTAAACCAGATGAAAGGTGCCATCAAAATGGCTGACTGGAGTTTGATCCCTGGAAGCCACATGGTGGAGGAAGAAAACTAATTCCTGAAAATTATCTTCCAACCTCTTCGTGTGTGCGCCCACATGCAAATACATAAACATATATATATATATATACACTTAATAAATAAATGTTTTAAAATATATAAAAGAGCTGGATATGGTGACATATACTGGTAATTCCACTACTCAGGATGTGGAGGCAGGAATATAAGGGCTTCAAGACTTCAAGGTTATCCTTAGCTACATATGGGGTTAGCCAGGGCTAAATGAAGCCTGTCAAAACCAAAACCACCACATACACAAAAGTGAGGCCCAGTAAAATGTTAATGATTTTAAATTCACATCTAACTTGGCCCACAGTGACACCTGTCTGGAAGCACAAACAAATAAACAGCAGCACACAGTCTACCTACTAGGCTCCTCCCTAAAGAGGTCAGTCTAGCACTATAACTGCAGCAAGCCCAAGAATGCTCTGGGAAGCATGGCACTTTGTCAGCCAGAGGTCGGTATCACACTGGCAATACAACCAATGCCACATGCTACAGGACTCTCTGAAAGAAGAGCTTTGTTGGTGGGCAGGGAAGATTCTTTTCAGGGGGACCACATGGGTCTAAAGAAAGGTCATTACTGAGAGAAACAGCATTAAGAGGAGAAAAAAGGGGGTGAAGTGAGGAAAGCAAGATGGTTAAATGTCAGTGCTCTTACTTGGTAGTATAAAGAGGCTGCTCCAGGATCTGATGGGTACGGTGAAGGGTACGGAGACTGGTAGGCTTCATACGGGGGTCTATAATAGTAGTAGGATGCCAAGTCTTGAGGTGCTGGGCCAAAAGTAGTGGGAGGTGGGTGTAGCCATGGCTGTTCTGACCGCACAGCTGCCTGGTTGGAGTTGGTAGATGTAACCGATGCACTGGAGGACTGCGGTGGCTGAGGCTGCTGGCCTGTGTTGACTGGAGCTGGACTTGCTGATGGCTGGACCAAGCCTTCAGACTGTCCTTGTGTGGGTGGGCTTTCTGGATTTGAAGGCTCTGGACACGCAGCTTGGGGTACTTGTTGGGGAGAATTCTGTGGCGGAGGAGGCACCAGCTCTGACTGGCCTCTTTCTAGGCTACGGTGATCCTGAGCATCTTTTGTTACCTGCTGGTAGAAATGATCCTGGTTATGCAGCCCAGGCCCAGATTGTCTGGGATGATTGGCAAGAGGCTGCTGAGAAGCTGGGCTGTTTGAATGAGATGGGCTACACATTCTCACAGGATTTTCCAAAGTTCTACTCAATGTGAAGTCTAGGGCACCGACGGCTTCTTCCGGGTTTCTAGAGTGATACCCCTTATTACTGTTAGGTATCACAGCACTGTTTGCAGGTGGAGCTAGCATCACACTTCCATTAGCAGGGCTATTAACAAACTCAGAAGGACCCTTCTCTGCATTGGGGTGCTGACTTTGAGGAATCTGAGGGGACAGCTGTTGAACCAACCAACTGGCAGGCTGGCTAGCAATCATTTCAGAAGACCCAGAACCTCGAGGGGCACAGTTCTGGGTGACACTGTTAGGCAAAGACGAGCCAGTGACAGTACTGGCTGGAATTGCAGACAAGGCAGCATGTTCTTCATGGTCAGCACCAAGAGCCCGGGTGCTCACCATGGATTTCTCCCCCACCACAGCATCTCCCCAGCACTGATTCTTCTCATTAGGATTCGGTAAGGACACAGAAAAATTAATGGGCTGAGCCAAATTATAGCTTTGATCAGGCTGGGCAATCAGGACAGGTTGATTGTGTAAAGATTCAGTGGGTGGTGAGGACAGCAAACTCGCATAACCAGAACTTGCCTGCAATGGAAGGGCCTCCTCTTCTCCTACCTTGGGAGGGTTCTCAAGGTTCTCAGAAGCACCAGGAGGGTCTTGGTTCTGCAAAGGGGGCACAGACCCTGATTTCCATGACTGCTGTCCAGACATGCCCTTTTCTGGATGATGAACACCCTCTGAAGGTTTTGGTTTTACAGGAACATAAAGTGCAGGGGCAGCAGGGGCTAGAAGGACATTGCCCCCAAAATCTGGCAGTTCGTTTTGTGCCCACAGAGTTGTGGCTGGGCTCTCACATTTCACAGGCCCCTGGGCCCTGGCTGAGGACCTCTTGTCAGGCATGGGGCGCACAGTATCCAAGGGTGGCCCTGCTGTGTGTGAAACCAGTTGCCCAGCCTCTCCAGTGGTGCTAAGAGGCAAAGGGCAGGCCTGAGGTGCACACAGGGTCTCCATGTTGTCTGGTGGCTGTTCCAGGTTTCCTGGGGTGGCATCAGGTGGTAGAACAGCGGCCCCGTGCTTCTGGCAGTTCTGGGTCCCTCTCACTTCAACCACCATGTTGGCACGATCTGCTTCAACTGGTTTCACTCCAACCAAGTGGGATTTTACTGGCTCAAAAGAACTATTTGCACTTGTCTGGAAGACTCCCGTAGGTTTTGGAGGGCTTGGAGTTGAAGGCTGGGACAGGCTGCTGCAGTAATTTTGACTCCTGGTCATCTCATCTGTTTCACCTCCAACCGGAGAAGAATCAATTTGCTTAAAAAAACTCCCTGACGTATCATCTTCGAGTTTTCCAACTTCTTGCTGAATGAATGTGCCCACCAATTCTTGGGGTCTGGCTGACCCAGGAGGACTTCTGTGACTATGGTTGCTGTAGCTGGATGACACACTGTCAGGTCGTGTAGGGTGCAGTGGCATGTCAGGGGCCTCAAGATTTAGCCCTCCTCCTCTAGTGAGGCCCGAAGTAACAGGCCTGGAGGCAGCTGGCCCAGGAAGGGGCCCATATCGAAACTGATCACTCGGGGAAAAGGGATCCACATTCACGGTCTCACGTGGCAAAACTTCTTGATTCTGAACAAATTCTAGGTTCTCTACATTCTCACACTGTGGCCCACTAGCACAGTGGGTCCCAGCACCCGGAATATCACCCCACGCATCATTAGCAGGAGTCATAGTGGTCTGTTTGTCATGACGGATGCCCACAAACTGAGAAAAATAAGGTTGCACATCTCCTTCCTGAGCGGCCTGGTAGACACCACCAGCTCCAGGGAGTGGTGGATGGCCCAGTCTGGAGGTAGAAGAGAAGCTACCCGAGTCTAATCTGTCATCAAGGCCTGCTTTTTCAGATGAGAGATTTTCCTCGTTCTCTGTCTCCTCCCCTTGAAAAAACATTGAGAGCGCTCCGGAGGCTGCTTCTTGCAGGGCATGGTTAGTTGCGGCCACTGGGGGATGGTGCACCTGGTTCTCAGGGCTGTTTCCCTGAGTGAAGGGATTCACATGGGCAGGGTCTAGCAGATGCTCTTTATTAACTCCTGGATTCTGCCTGAACTCCGCGCTTGCCCACATATTCCCAACTCTGGAATTCTGCTCAAAACTGTGTTTAGGGGGGAAGCTACTCGATGGGTAATTTTTACTTTGCTGGTGGACTATCTCATTTCCTTCACCACTGGCCAAGGATGCTGGAGTAAACGTTTGTGGGACACGGGACTCATGGCCAGGTCCCTCGTGTAGACTAGATGGAGAGGGGAAATGGGGCAAGCTGGCAGCCTGGGGCCCCATGTCCTGAACAGGGCCCTCCAGGCAGGGTGAGTGATGATGATAGGAGGGCGGAGGGCCTCCATGCACAGGCCCCCACTGACCTGGCATCTGGGGCTGAGGGAAGAAAGGAGATGCTGCATGGGCCACAGCACCATCATGTGGGGCGTGCCTATTCATGGATTGGTCAGGCCCAGCCCCACTGTCATTCAGATGGCCTCCGTGAGGCTGCTCAGGACCCACTCCTGGAATGTAGTGAGGTGGATGTGGCAGCATCTGGACTTCAGGTCCTGAGCTGGAATCAACCTCAGCACTCCTGTTCACCTCCAGCCCAGGCAATGAAGAAGGGGTAGATGCAGGAGGAAATAGACTGGGGTCTGCTCTAGGCTGTGACAGAGTTCCTGGCAGAGGCTCATGAAGTCCTGTGGAGCTATCCCCAGCATTTGTGGGAGGCACAGGCAAACCAGGCCACTGAGAAAAAACAGGGAGGGCTGGGCCAGGCAAATTAGGTGGGCTGCTTTTGGATGAACTGCCCACTGGTGTGTTTTGAAGAGTCTGTCTGTTAAAAGCAAACGGATCCGTTACTGGCTGCAGTGGGCGTGTTATGGGAGCCACTGGTGCATTATTATTGGCTGGCTTCCTGTAAGGGCTGTTGGCCCAGAACGAGCTTCGAGGATTCCCAGCTGGGGGTGGGCCAGCCACACCAGACGGGACTGCCTGAGGTGGTGGCTGCATGGTGGAGTCTTTCCTGCAGGAGATGCTGCTTATAAAGGAGGCAGGGTAGGTCTTTTCTGTAATTTGTGCTAAAAAAGAAAACAGAAGAGGAACATAAGGCCTATAGTCTCACACTCCTGACTACAATCAATAAAACTCTGAAAATAAAAAGACTAAATGTGATTTCAAATCATTTAAATACAAAGACTTCAGCTCTCCACATCCCACCCCACATTGTCAGGGACAAGCAACAACCCCATTGCCAGTCTGACAGACTACCCGATGCTCCCTAGTCCTTGACACCTCCTTAAGCCACCACTACCACATCCAGAGCCAATTTCAAAAGTAAGAAACATACATAATCATGCGTTTTGTAATGTTAATTTAAAGTCTAGAAGAGTTTACACCTCCTAAAACACAGTTATAAAGTTACTAAACCAAGTGAAACGTTTAAGGTAGTCCTCTGAGAACAGTGAAACAAAGTTGCCTCTGACCACTGAAGTTGTAACAAGGCTGCAACTAAAATTCTCAAGGAAATTTACAGCAGTTTTACTGATCTCACACTTCCAACAGACAGCTTCCAACAATCCTCAGGAAAAAAGAAGAGGGGGGTGCTTTGAGATAGGACAAGGTCCTCATCAGTGTTTTTTTGTTTTTGAGCAAGACACAATTCAAGTGTGACATCTTAAAAGCCAAGCCCTTTTCTTTGTGTCAGTCCTTCTTCTTGGCACCATCCTTAAGAAGAAATGTATTTAGCTAATCCACAGAAAAATAAAGCGAAGACAGTTTAATTCACAGATGCACACTTTGTTCTTGAATATCTTCTTGATACTCAGCTTAAAAAACAAACCATTGAGTAAAGCAATTTACAAAAGGTCTCTAATCCCTATCTAAATGTTAGTTCTATTAATCTATTAACTCAGTTCCATTATTGCCCACATACACTCCTTCCTATGTCAACAGAGGACCCTATCAACTGACTAGCACCTGACTATGGATTACAATGAAACTTCAATTAGAAGTAATGCCAGGGGGGTGATGAGAGATGGCTCAGTGGTTAAGAGCACTAGCTGCTCCTCCAGAGGACCTGAGTTCAACCCCAGCAACCACACGGTGGCTCAAGACCATCTGTAATGGAATCCAATTCCCTCTGCTGTTGTGAATGAAAACTGAGCACTCATATACATAAAATAAACAAATCTTTAAAAAAATAGTAATGCCAGGAGTTCATTAGGCTCTGCCTTGTCATTCACATAATAAAGAACACTGCTGCTTCACTTTACATGAACCAAAAGTAGGAGAACTGCCACCTTATTTTATCTGACCAGCTGCAGAGCCACCATAGACACAATAACACGGATCTGGACCTAGACTGGACACACACACTTCCATGTTCCTCCTGAAACCTGGCTGGCAAGCATAAAAGGCTGTCCTTATCTCAACAATCTCAAACACATCAAACAATTAAAAACAAACAAACAAGCAAAAACTAAACGACAATACATCACAAGATACAGGCTAAAGCATCAAGTGTCCAAAGGCTGGGTATCCACTGAGCAGCTAAGGGCAGCCACCTCTCTCTGCAGCTAGTTTCTACATTCACAGAATGAGAGAAGACCATCTTTTCCCATTCAAGTGTCTTCTGAACTCACTATTTAAAGATTTTAGCCACATGTTTTTCTTTCAAGGGCCCAATTCCTAATGCTGCCTACCAGAACATAAATTGCCTTAAATTTGTACTTAACTATTATTTTGTTTGTAGAAACTTGAAACTATTTCCTCAACTGTAATGGACTAAGAGCTGTTTTATGAGTTAATACTACCACCTACAAAGAAAACCCACAGCTACCACGCAGAGGACTTCCCACAATATGCCTGCTTCGGGTGAAACAACACTGTAACTTGGAACATTAGTCTTTTAATCTTCTTTACTTACCAACAGAAAGATAATGAACTGCGCGTCACTTATCTCAGGATCACACTTATTCTCTTCAGCCAGTTTTCTACCTTTCAAAAAAGCACCTGTTTCAGAGACCGACTGATCTCAGATGCAGTACTCATGAACTCAGCCTTGTAGCTCAATTGCCTCATGCCTACATACATGCTTACACAAGACATTTTAAGCATGACTCTGTGTGACTGAGGTATTTAAACATTCCCTGATCCTTTCACTGCCAGATTTAACAGCTGTAAACTGTAAAACACAGGGGCACCCAAAAACAGTGAGTTCCACTTGGCCAACAATCTCCCCTAAGGTGACTGCCTGTGGTACTCTTAACAGATAGACAAGATAAACACCTCTCTTCTAAGTCAATATCCGAGCCCTTTCAATGCTGAAGAAGGCAGTCACAGAAGAGAAAGAGCTATGTATTATGTGAGGAAGACACACAGGAAGTGAGGATGTTCAAAACTGCTCATAAAAGCAAGATGGGATATCAAATCTGCACAATATCTCAGAAAATTCCAAGGTCAATTTGGAGATTCATTCGGGAATAGTGAATCACAAGAAGAAACAGTCTCTACTTTGCCTCTTATCTCATCTGCAAGACATGAGAACTGAAACCCTAGGAAGGGTTTGTGGACAAAAAGTGTAAGGAGGCTGCATTGGGCTGCAACTTGCAAAAGAACCCGCAGAAACAGTAATTTGTGAATCTGCTGTTTTTTACTGCCAAATTTAGGATGGAAAACGCCTCTAGTCAACACGTTTGAAAGGAAATCTCTCCTTCAGTGCACAACCATTCTACATGCCACTTAAAAACCTGTGAAAGCAGGACAGCCAAAGTTATCTACAGGACGCTCCACGGACATGCCGACATTTTTCTACACCTTGGTAAAAAAACAAACCACGACCTCCCTTGCGACATCCTGCTCCGCCAGCCAAGAGGTTACAAATAAATGCTGCTACTCTCTGTTTCAAAAGAAAATGTGTCCCATGATCACCAGCTCTGCTGAGGAAGTCTTCGAGCCAACAAGAATCAAATTTCTTCAGAACCCGGCAAAAGTCAAGCTTAGCAATTTCTTGCATCTTCCTTCGTTCTAAATAAGTTGTAGGTTTCCTCTGAGGCGTCACTGTCTGGCCAAGCTAACACACCTTTCCCAGCGGCAGACCAGTTCCCGCAGCCCAGACCATGCCTCACGTCAGGCCTGGGAATCACGAGACCCTTAGACAACTCACCAAGGCGACACGGGCTGTAACCTGTCCGGTGTCTCAGCACCAGGCGGCCCGGTACTGTCGTTCTCCCCTGGCCTGACGGTGTCTCTTTAAATGCGCTCGCCACTTCGGGCTAGGCCCGATGCTCACTGAGCCTGCCTGACCTCCGCAGCCTCGCCCGCACTCGGGCTTCCACCGTGCTCCATATACTCAGCCCTCACCCGCTCAGCTGCGGTTGGCTTCTCAGGAGCCGCGAACTGAAACCTAGCCGGCGACGGCGGCGGCAGTAGTGGGAACTAGCGCGTATCCAGCAGCAGCCGCAGCCATCTTGCCACATCCGGCTCCAGGTGCCGCCGCCGACGTGTCCGACGGAGACGTCAGCGCGCGTCCCGCCCCTTAATCGCCCCTCCTCTCGCTTCGCCCAGTCTTTTGCTGCCTCACCCATTGCCCCGCCCCCACTGCCCCGCCCTCTTGGCCGTGCTCAGTCCGTCTTCAGTGCATCAATCACGTCACGCCCCCTTTGGCCCCGCCCCCTCTTCCCGTCCAGTTTTTCACTGCTTCATCCTTTTGTCCCGCCCCCAGGATCTCCCCGCCCATTCCTTTTAAGAGCCTTTCGTTGTGCTCCTTTTAACTCCGCCCTTTGTTCTTCTCCAGTCTTTCGCCGCCTCATCTCTTCGTCTCACCCTTAGGCCCCGCCCCTCTTACGTCAGTACAGCTCCACCCGTGGCCCCGCCCTCACCCACTTGCTGAGCCAAGAGCGCGGGCCCCGCCTTCTCAAGGCGCCCTGGTTACGCCGGTTCTGTCTCCTGCTCTAGGATTTGAGCAGACAGGATTCTTCAATCCAGATCCCCAGTGAGAAACAGTGTTGAAAAACCGAAGCCAGAGGTTCCGCTGAGTCCAGAGCCCCAGCGGGCTCTGCCGCCTGCCCCCTCCCCATTTTTCCGTTGGATTCTCCTGGATGCGGTCGGGACCACTACGCGTGCGCCACCCTGCTCGAGTAGAGCTAGGCGGTCGTCTTCTGCGGGCTGGACACGCGCGTGCGCGGGGCTGCATCCGTTGCTTGGTTACGGCTTTCTGCTGCAGCTTGCTGGATGCAGTTCGCGCGGCTAAAGCAGATACCTTTATCTGCTAGCGGCAGAGTCCCACCTCCACCCCCTCCAACCTTTGCCTAGGGGAGAGGAGCCAGATCCTGGAGGCCAAGTCCTTCAGTCTCCCTTAGCCTAAAGCCCGCGGCTGAGCACTGGCCTTCTTAGACCAGGGATGTCAGCAGGTCAGGTTTCCGTCTGTCAGAGCAGTGGCTCTCCGGAAAAGGTGGGTGCTGTCATCAGGGAAGTGACCAGTCCTGGCTCCTTCACCTGCCCTCCAGAGGGCATGAAGGTGGTGCCCCAGCGAAGACGCCTGGTCAGTGTTGAATCTAGAGGCAGGGAAGGAGGGAGTGTGGTGGAGCTGGCCAGCGCTCAGCCACGCAAGCAGAGTTGGGAGTGCTGAGGGCCAGCTTCATCTACACTGACGTGGCACTGTGAGCCACTCTGTAAAGCTAACATTTGTCTTTAGAGAGCCAGATTTCCAAACTCTGTACACAGGAGAACACATGTAGATTCATCTTTAAGCCCCTAAAGAGAAGCAGTAAACCCAACCTTGGAATGGCTAGAGCTACATAGTAGAAAGGCCTCTTCTCAAAAAGAATGAAGGAATAAATGAATACATAGGTAAATAATAAAATGCAAGGTCTCCACTCTCCGCCCCCAAGGGTTGAGATGTTAGAGGGACAGCGGTTCTGGCTCCTATCTCTGACTCCTTCCTAGGTACTCATTGCCTGTAGACTGGCTGGCATGATTCAGCCAAGCTAACCGGGCCTCTGAGTGACAGAGACTCCAGTTTTAGGACCAGTCTGTACCCACACGCCCTGCTCTGTTGACTGTAACCTTTCTGGGCATTGGGAGAGCCACTGGGCAGTTTGAGGACTGGAATGGGGTACTTTAATGCTTATGCAAAGACAAGGGGCACAAACTGGGACAGCCTGAGGCAGATAGGTCCATGGTACCCCCACCATTACCATGGGTACTCCTGGTTATGCCTCCTCCTCTTTGCCTGGGAGTCTTCATTTTTTTTGGAAGTTGGGCACAGCACGCCTAGCTTCCTGGAGTCCTATGTAGGCAGAATCTGGTAAAAGCTGTTACAGCCTAGTCTGCACCACAGAGCACACAAGACTTCTGTGCATGAAAACCATGTCAGAACTTCCTGTTGTTTCTGACTCTGTGACTCAGTAGCTCTACCCAGTCAGCCTCTCCCATTACATCTAGCTGGTTCACACTGAGCCGGACTGTGAACATAAAGTACACAGATAGGTAAGAATTCACAGTGACTCATTGGTGAGTGTTTATTGAATTCTGAGTATACTGAGTATGTTATATTGAATAAAAGTTCTTATTAAAAATGATATGTTTGGGGTTGGGGATTTAGCTCAGTGGAAGAGCGCTTGCCTAGCAAGCACAAGGCCCTGGGTTCAGTCCCCAGCTCCAAAAAAAAAAAAAAAAAAAAAAAAAAGATATGTTTTTTTCTTTAATGTAACCAGGAAGTTTAAAATTCTATGTGTAGCTGACAGTACCTTCCTCCTGGACAGTGCTAGCATAAATGCTGTGTACTTGGCATCCCTACTCTAGAGCCCAGATGAGATGTTAGAGGGACAGCGGTGCTGGCTCCTATCTCTGACTCCTTCCTAGGTACTCATTGCCTGTAGACTGGCTGGCATGATTCAGCCAAACTAACCGGGCCTCTGAGTGACAGAGACTCCAGTTTTAGGACCAGTCTGTACCCACATGCCCTGCTCTGTTGACTGTAACCTTTCTGGGCACTGGGAGAGCCACTGCGCAGTTTGAGGACTGGAATGGGGTACTTCTATGGAAGCACTCTGAGGAGTGCTAAAGGAAGAGGTAGCAGTGTTGGTGAAGAGAGAGTATCTCTTGGCCTCAAGCCTCTGTCCCTCACACCTGCTAAGTGTAGTTCCAGCCATCAGGGGTTCTTGATGGTCTGTGCCTGCTCTGTGGCCCTGTGCTCAGCCCCTGACAGACTCTCAGACACAAAACCTGAAGAGAAGAAAGGATCAGCTTCCGGGAGCCAGGGCTCCCTGAGTAGTCCCAGCCAAAAGCATGGTAGGGCCACAGGAGTGGAAAGAGCTGACGGGGAGGAAGGCTTCCTAAAGGGTGAGGAGGTGATGGCCTGAGGGGGATCGGAAGCAGAGACAGCTGGGATTTGGTTGTGTGTTGTTTGCTTCCGGGCCCTATAGTATGTAGCGGTGCCACGCAGGCTGGCTCCCTTGTGGCCAAGGTGAGTGGAGAGCGTTTCTTGAAGCTTAAGACCAAACCCCCGAGAGCCCTGGTAGACAGCGCGAAAGGAGCCTCAGGCCAGTTTCACTTTTTCTCATGCCCGTAGTGCAAGGCTAGTTTGCAGATGGGCTCCGTACCAGGCAGTGACACCTCGGCAGCCCCGCTTTCCCACCCACAGTGTCATGGGCCCCCGGGTACTCACTGTGGGTAGGGATGAGGGCTGACCTGTGGATAAAAGGTACCAACCAGAGACGCCAGGGCCCTTTATTCCTATCTGGCCTGCTGAGAATGGGGACTGTGGTCCTTCCTCCCCACGGGAATGGGCACACCTTTGTGTGCCCAGCCTGGCTGCTGGAACATGGATAAAATGGCTTGAGCAGTTTGTTGGGTGGTGGTTTAGTGCGAGTGTACTGTAAGATTCTAGAAGCCAGAGATTCAGGGTACTAGATACCTGCATTTCTCCACCTGTGAAGCAATCGCAACCTGTCCTAGACTTTCCCCGAAGGCTTCTCGAACCGTTTTTGGGTAACAAGGGCTCATACATGTTAACCGCACCGTTATCAGCTTCCTGGCCTATGGCTTTACTTTCGTGTCTCCAGAGTCCTGCATTCAGCTTGGCTTATTGTGTGTCTCGGGGACATTTTTAGATCACAGACCCACCCTATAAGACCTTCCTGCTCTGTCTGTGCCCCTGGGTTAATGTGATGTCAACCTCTGCCTTGTGTTTTCTACTTCATCCCTATTGGCTGCTATTAACGCAGGGGCACAGACAGAGCAGGAAGGTCTCTCAGCTGTTCTGGGGTCCTAGAGAGCATAGGAAACTGCGTTCCCACACACATACAAAGATGGTGCAGGACCCCAGCTGTACTTCACACACAGCTGTCTGGAATTGGGACAACTGGCCACCCCTCTGTCCTGGAACGTGGACACTAGAAAGTTCTTGTGAGGCATTTGTCAAAGCAGGGGGTGGGGTGGGGGTGGGGTACTTGTTCTTTGGGACAGTGTGTAAAGCTGTGTATCGAAAGGGAAGGGTTGGGGTTGGGGATTTAGCTCAGTGGTAGAGCACTTGCCTAGCAAGCCTAAGGCCCTGGGTTCGGTCCCCAGCTCCGAAAAAAAGAAAAGAAAAAAAAAAAAAAAGAAAGGGAAGGGTTGGTTGTGGGTCTGTAGGCCTGCCAAGGGATATTTGCCATAGGATATTTGGAAGTAAGGGAGGTCCTAGGGGCTTTTCAGCTCAGTTTGGCCTGCTTGAGTTAGCCGTGGACCCCCCAGGCAAGTGGTATTTCTGGAGCAAATGTGGAGCCCACCTTAATGAAGCCCTTGGGCAGAGATTGAGCTCTTTGGCTGTAACTGCTTCTGACAGCACCAGCATAGCAGCAGGGCATGAATCTGAAACATGGGTGGTAATTTGCATTGAATGGGTGGACCCCCAGGAGTCCTGGCAGGGAAAGAACAAGGACATTGAGAGATCCAGGAGGAACCCCAGTGTGTAAGGATGCCATGTGACAAACTGTCTGTCTCCAGGGACCCTGGAAAAGTGCCCTGTCAAACCCCTCCTTCTCCCCGAGCATCCGTCTCTGCCTTTGAAGTGATTGTGAGCAACATAGATGAATCCCTTACATTCTTTCTAGGGGAGACAACCTCTCTCATAGATCTATGGATTTAGTGAATAAAGCTGAATGAACTGTTTCATTCAGTTTCCTCGTATGAATTATATCTTGGGGTGGCCACAAATGACATCTGGAGGCGCACTGGTGGAAGGCTGCCAGCAGAGGGAGGCAGAGAGCCACCTACAAATCCACCCGGCCACTGAGGACTCCTTCCAGAGCGTCTTCAGTTAGGTGCACACCCTGCAGACTCCCCACAGGAGCCCTTGCCGAGGGAAGTCTTTACTTCTGGACTCCCCTGAGGTGGTGAGCTTGCTGAAGAGAGCAGGCGCTCTGTAAACGCTCCCTGAGTTGAGCGCACTGGAGTCAGAGAACACACTGGATCTCCAGGCTCTACCTTGTGGGAGCCAGTGGCATTGCTGTTAAGATAGAGGAAAGGACCTTGTTCTGTGCCATCCATTCCACCTGGCCTGCTGAGGCTAAGGTCAGGGACATTTTTTCTCCCCTTCCCTTTTCCAGATTAAGAAGACTGGGTTGATGGGGAGGAAATAAGTAACTTAGGTCAGACATGTTTCTGAGTACCAGAGTGTCCACAGCTCAGGAGAGAGCATGCTCACCCCATGCAGAGGACACCCATGAGAAACAGAGCACAGTGTTATACATAGAATCATAGAATTAACATGCTGTTGTAGAGAATGGATCTCACAAGCAGTGGAATCTGGAAATAAGCCATGAGGTCAGAGTCGTGTGCAAGCACTGAACCCCGCACTTTGTGGAACATCGTAGGTGGTGTGTGCATAAAGAAGCCCAGCAGCACACAATTCTTGGTCACTGGAAACCTGGTGTCTCCATCTGTGGTGGTTTATACATGCTCGACCCAGAGAGTGGCATTAGGAGGTGTGGCCCTGTTGGAGTGGGTGTGTCACTGTGGGCGTGGGCTCTAATACCCTAGTTCTAGCTGCTAGGAAGCCAGTGTTCTGCTAGCAGCCCTCAGATGAAGATGTAGGACTCTCAGCTCCTCCTGCACCATGCCTGCCTGGGTACTGCTGTGTTCCTGCCTTAATGATAATGGACTGAACCTCTGAACCTGTAAGCCAACCCCAATTAAATGTTGTCTTTATAAGAGTTGCCTTGGTCATGATATCTCTTCACAACAGTTAAACCCCTAACTAAGACACCATCTCTCCGTGAGATGGTGGTGACCAGTGACTATGTGTGCTAGGCTCGACTGCTTTTAAAATCCATTGTGATAACAGCAGCCATGCTGTCTCTGGGTCCTTACCATGCTCCAGAGTGAGTTCTCTGTAGATGGCCAAAGCACCCACACATAGACGTTGGAGGTCACCTTCTGTCCCACAGTTGCCAGGTAGTACATGTAAACACCAACCATGAGGATGGTCAGGAAGTAGGGTAGATCCATACCATCATTAAAGTGGGATCCTCTGGAGAAGCTCCACACACCCTTCTTTCAAAATCCACAGACATTCAGGCTTGAGGATACCGTAGTAAAAGGGCCCCATTTCCCCTAACTCCTAATCCCAGGTTTCTCAAGGGCCATTTTTTTGAAAGATTTATTTGTTTATTTTACATGAGTGCACTGTCGCTGTCTTCAGACACACCAGAAGAGGGCATCAGATCCCATTACAGATGGTTGTGAGCCACCATGTGGTTGCTGGAAATTGAACTCAGAACCCCTGAAAGAGCAGTCAGTGCTCTTAACCGCTGAGCCATCTCTCCAGCCCTCAAGGGCCATTTTTGGGGACCGTGCTAAGAGGCACTGTACGTTGTGTTCTGCTGGGACATTTATCAGGACCACTATTGCCTCCACCAGAGGCCCTCGTGTGCAGCTGAAGTTGTGGCCTGGGTCACCACAACTTCACAGGGTAGGGTCTGGAGTCACACAGTAAAAATCATCTTCCATGGAGCTTCCCTGATGGCTTTCAGGGCAAGGCAAGACCCATGGCTGGTTGGTTCCTGGAGCCTCAAGAGGACAGTAGCACTCCACTGCTGTTGGTCGCAGGCACAGCCCTGCTGCCTTGGCTGGCTTCGGGTCCCCCTCTGTACTGGACAGAGCAATGCAGAGCCACATTGGTGCCTCCTCTGACAAACTAAACAGCAGCATGGCTGTTTCTTCCTCACCTTCTTTACTTGTTTGTTTACTTGTTTATAATAAACAGGGTCTGGCTTCGAGCTCCTGAACCTTATGCCTTTGCCTCCCATGTACTCCCAACATCTGGCTCCATAGGTACATCTGTACCGGGGGCAAAGCCTTTGAAGTCTAGACCGTCCTGCCAAGGATGACATTTTGAGCCATGTGTGCCTCTGAGCACCTTCAGCATGGCCACTCCGAGCCTGGGTTTCACCCACAGGTGCAGATAATCATAATGCAGGCGAGACGGCTCAGTGGGTAAGGGTGCCTGTTGCCAAGGAGGACAAGCCAAGTTCAATCCCTAGAACCCACATGGTAGAGGGAGAGGGCTGGCTCTCTCCAGTTGTCCCCTGACCTCCACATGTATGACACGTGTTAGTACATGTAAATAAATACATACAAGTAATAATACAGAGACTGCGAACTCTGTCTTCTTCCCCACTTTGCTTAAGTTGACTACTGATTCAGTGGTAGCTGTGGCTACATTGAATGAACCAAAATGTAGTATTGAAGTAAATTCACCTGCTCCTTTGTACTTTTATGAAGGGCTATGAAGTATTTTTGAATGACCTATGTGGCTTCAGTCATATTTCTGTTGGCACCGGTTTCTCTGAATGACCCCAAGAGGCTAAGGAAGCCCTTCTCTCTCAAAAGGATGGGACCCCCACATACAGGCAGCCAGACGAATGACACTTGGGACAGGAAGAGGACTAGTTCTTGGGTTTTGTTTTGTTGCTATTCGGTTTGGTTTCAGTTTTTGGAGACAGAGTGTTTCTCCTTGTAGTCCTGGCTGTCCTGAAACTCACTCTGTTGGCCTGGAACTCAGTGATTTGCCTCCCTCTGCCTCCAGAGTGCTGGGATTAAGGGCGTACAGCACCATCACCGCCAGGCTGTTCTTGGGTTATTTATACCTGGTTGTTTGTTTTGGGTTTTTTTGTTTGTTTGTTTGTTTTTGTTTTTTTTGTTTTTTCTTTTTTTCGGAGCTGGGGACCGAACTCAGGGCCTTGCGCTTCCTAGGCAAGCGCTCTACCACTGAGCTAAATCCCCAACCCCTGGTTGTTTGTTTTGAAACAGAGTCTAGCTATATAACTCAGGCTGGCCTGGAGCTTGTGGCAGTCCTCCTGCCTCAGCCTCTTGTCTTGAGTGTGGGATTTACCGTGCTTGCCTGCCACTACTTACACACTTTGAATGTTGAGAAGTAGGACTTAAAGTCAAGCCTGATGTGCAAACCTGCAATCCTAGAACCAGGAGGCTGAGGCAGGAGGACCAAGGTCCAGCCAGAGGACATAGTGTGCCCCTGCTTACTCCACTTCTTGACCAACTCATGGCCCTCTAGTAAGATATACACGATAACTGTTCTTCTAAGCAAACAAAAACAGTACAAGATGGCAGATCCCTGGGGAGGGGAGGTGTCTTAGTTAAGGTTTTTACTGCTGTGACGAAACACCATGACCAAAAGACAAGTTGGAGGTGAAAGGAGTTAAAGGTCTTACACTTAGACAATGCTGTCCATCGCTGAAGGAAGTCAGGACAGAAACTCAAACAGGGCAGGATCTTAGAGGCAGGGACTGATGCAAACAGAGGCCATGGAGGGTGCTGCTTATTGGCGTGTTTCCCCTGGCTTGCTCAGCCTGCTTTCTTGTAGAACCCAGGACCGTAAGCCCAGGGATGGCACCACCACAGTAGACTGGGCCCTCCCTCGTCAGTCACTAATTAAGCAACTGTCCCACAGGCAGATCTTACAGAGAGGCATTTCCTTAGTTATGGTTCCCTCCTTTCAGATAACTCTAGCGTGTGTGTCAGGTTGACATACAACTAGTCCACACAGACGCCATGTCATAGTGGGGAAAAAGCAGTACCTAGGGGACTCAACTGGCCTGTGTCCCCCTGAGAGATTTTGGCATCCAAGAGGTGACCTCAGCCTGAGATTGGATCAATGTATCCAGGTTGTGTAAACAGCCCTATAGCAGTTGGCTTTCACAGGAATTTCTTTGTCCTGGAGGCTGATATCTACGACCAGGTGCCACAGGGAAGGTTGATCCAAGACTACCCAGTTACCTCTGCTCCCAAGCCTGTATATGGCCATATTCTGTGTATGTGTGTGCGTGTATATATATGTGTGTGTGTGTATATATGTGTGTGTATGTGTATATATGTGCATGTGTATATATGTGCGTGTATGTATATGTGCATGTGTATATATGTGCGTGTGTGTATATGTGCGTGTGTGTATATGTGCGTGTGTGTATATGTGCGTGTGTGTATATGTGCATGTGTGTATATGTGCATGTGTGTATATGTGCATGTGTGTATATGTGCATGTGTATATGTGCATGTGTATATATGTGCATGTGTGTATATGTGCGTGTGTGTATATGTGCGTGTATGTATATGTGCATGTGTGTATATGTGCATGTGTATATATGTGCGTGTATGTATATGTGCATGTGTATATATGTGCGTGTATGTATATGTGCATGTGTATATATGTGCATGTGTGTATATGTGCATGTGTATATATGTGCATGTGTGTATATGTGCGTGTATGTATATGTGCATGTGTGTATATGTGCGTGTATGTATATGTGCATGTGTATAAATGTGCATGTGTGTATATGTGCATGCATATGGAAGCCATAAGGTATTGTCATCCTTATTCTCCATCTTGGTTTTTAGTTTGTTTTTGAGACAGAGACTATGGGCCCTAGGCTGCTGCCTCCTGAGTGCTGGGGGTAAACATGTGCGGCACTGCCTGACTGCACCCTGTTTTCTGAGGCAGGGTCTTTCTCACTGGACCTACTGCTCAGTTGATCATTGCCTAGGCCAATGGAGCTCCCTCTTGTCTCCCTCTCCACCCCAGCACAGGGTTACAGATGGGAGTCACGCTGTCATGTGGATGCCGGAGATTCCAAACTCAGGCCTCTGTGCTAGGGCAGTAGGAATGTTTACTACCTGAGCCATCTCCCCAGACCTCAGTCCTTTTGTGTTTGGGTTTGGGACAGGATCTCCCTGGGACCTGGGGCTCACTGATAGGCAAGGCTGAGTAGGGATCTGTCCCCACCCCAGTGACGCTGGGGTCACAGCATGTGATTGCATATGATCTCTCCCAGCTTTTTTACATGGCTCAAAATGAGGAGCTCAGGTTTACAGAACAGGGAACTTATGGAAGCTTATCTCCCAAGCCAACGTATTGATTACTTTATTTGGCCCAGGAGTGGCACTATTATGAAGTATGGCCTTGTTGGAATAGGTGTGTCACTGTGGGCGTGGGCTTAAGACCCTCATCCTAGCTGCCTGGAAGTCAGTGTTCCGCTAGCAGCCTTCAGATGACGATGTAGAACTCTCAGCTCCGCCTGCACCATGCCTGCCTGGATGCTGCCATGTTCCTGCCTTGATGATAATGGACTGAACCTCTGAACCTACAAGCCTGCCCCAATTAAATGTTGTCCTTATTTTTTTTTTTTTTACATTTATTTATTTATTATGTATACATCACACAGCTTTCTGCCTGCATGTATGCTTGCAGGCCAGAAGAGGGCACCAGATCTCATTACAGATGGTTGTGAGCCACCATGTGGTTGCCGGGAATTGAACTCAGGACCTCTGGAAGAGCAGACAGTGCTCTTAACCACTGAGCCATCTCTCCAGCCCAAATGTTGTCCTTATAAGAGTTGCTGTGGTCATGGTGTCTGTTCACAGCAGTGAAACCCTAACGAGGACAGTCCTGGAGACAGAATCCAGAGCCTTGTGCACAGTAAGTTACTACGAGGCTACATCTTTAGTCCTTTAAAAATATTGTTTTACATTTTTAAAAATTATTTCCAGTGACTTTAGGGGTAGATGGATGTCCCTTAAGAGTACTATGTTTAATTGGGTATGGCGGTATACCACCTGGAATCCCAACACTTGGGAGACTAAGGCAGGGGATGGTGAGTTTGAGGTCAACAAACCCAGCAAGATCCTGTCACAAAATAAAAGAGAACTTGCTGTCATGTCCTTGGGAACAAATTTCTGAAAGTTCACAGTTTTCTTTGCTACTTTTCTTTGCTAGTTTTAGCAGACGCACAGACAGATGTGTGGAATTCTAGTATTGACAAGTCCGGGGCCTTCACAGTGTCTTGCAGCTTCCTGCCTTAGATGGACCCAGTGCCGGACTACCCATGCAAAGTCAAACTTGTAGGTTATCAGTCACACCCATTTTCCCGGACCCAGGAATGGCCACTCTGTTCTCTGCCTTTGTGGCCTTAGTCACTGAGGATATTTCATAAAGATGAAATCATGTGGTTACTTGTGAGGCGCCTCTCCCTGAGCCCAGGGTCCTCCTACAGCTCACCCACGTTAGTACGGCTCAGAGCTTTGCTCCTTTTAATGGCTGAAGAATACTCCACTGAATGTTTACTAGGGTATAAACACAGAGAGGTTGTAGGATTGGCAAGTCCCCAGAGCTGCCAAGTTCTGGAGACCCAAGAAGAACAGACACTCTTTCCATGGAGTCTGAAGTTGGAAGAGAATTCATGTTCTGCACATGTAGGCAGGGTCCCCTTTCGCCTTTCGGTGTCTGGCCTCTCACTGGAGAAGATTTGCCCACATGGGCAGGCCTTTGCTTTGGTCTGCAAATGTATATGTTTTTCACCCCCAACCCAGTCCAAACGTGTTCCCAATGGTCCAGCCACTGCATTTGTGGACACTGGGCTGTATGTGCCATTGCAGATGATGCTCTAGAGAACACTGAGGCATATGGGCCTGCTAAACCTTTTCTGAGCTGTCATTTCCACTGTGGATGGAACTTTAGGGGTGCTAGCTCTCTGGGCAGAATTCGGGCTCAGACAATCCCCCTTGAGGGCAAGAATGAGACAAGTTATCACAATTCTGTGTGTGAGCATCCCTTCAGGACCTTGGGCCCCCTCTGCTATAACAATGTGCAACCCTGGGCAGGGACAGGACATCTGGACTTGGATTCACACTTGTCCTTAGATGCCTTTGTAGCACTTAATCTTAAATCATAGAACAATCCAGACTTGCCTGCCCTGTCCCATGGTACCCTGTTCTGTTATTTCTCCAGATTTCTTTGTCCTTTCTTTGGACAAAGGTGGTTGCCCTAAGGCACCCTCCCCACCTTCCCTTCCACTGCTGTTGTTGGTTTTTTTTTTTTTGTTTTGTTTTGTTTTGTTTGGTTTGGTTTGGTTTGGTTTGTTTTTTTTTTTTTTTTTTTTTTTTTTTTTTTTGGTTCTTTTTTTCGGAGCTGGGGACGGAACCCAGGGCCTTGGGCTTCCTAGGCAAGCGCTCTACCACTGAGCTAAATCCCCAACCCCGCTGTTGTTTTTTTCCCAGGGAGAAACAACACTTACCCCTCCTCCTAAGTTCCTAGGTACAATTCTACCAAAGTTCACTGGGGCACCAATGGATTTGGAATGACAAGCAGAACACAGGTGAAGGGTTACTTACTGAGTCACAAAATGTAGCTGTTTGTATTACAAATGTTAATTATGTTACCCCAAATAACTGCTTAAGAAGGTTTACAATGTAGCATTTGGGAACCTATCCCCAGTGGGTTCTGATTGGTAAACAAAGATGTCAATAGCCAATTAGCTGGGGAGGACAGACAAAGGCGGGATTTTAGGATTCCTGGTCTTGGGAGTGGGGAAGTGGGGGGAGAGAAGGGAGAAGGGGGAGATCCATCATGCCATGCCGGGAGAGTGTGGGGGAGAGGGTGGGGGAGAGGAGGGACACCATGCCTGAGAGAGCAGGGCAGAGAGGCATAGCCACCATATGAAGGAGCCAGGAGAGTGCTGGCCTAAAGGATGCCCAACTGGGTCTAGACCAGCCAAGATAGAACACAGAATTAGTAAGTAATAACTCAGAATTATCGACGAGAGGTAGATTTTAGCAACATGAAGATTAGGCAGCTGCCCAGCTATTGTGCCGAATAGGACATATTAAAATATAAAGACCGTGTGTGTGCCTTTCATTCAGGAACTTAAACCATTGAGTCGGGTGGTGCCTGCTGCTGGGATTTATTTTTTTTTTAAGATTTATTCATTTATTATATATAAGTACACTGTAGCTGTCTTCAGATACACCAGAAGAGGGCATCAGATCTCTTTACAGATGGTTGTGAGCCACCATGTGGTTGCTGGGAATTGAACTCAGGACCTCTGGAAGAGTAGTCGGATGCTCTTAACCGCTGAGCCATCTCTCCAGCCCGCTGCTGGGATTTATTAAATAAATATTAATACATTTACCTAGCAGGGATAAGGCTTTCCCCACAGCCACATAGGTGGAGAGTCCCTCCACCAGTCTTCCCAGACTATATACTCTTGTCCCTCCCTGAGGTCATGCACAATCAGGACAGGATTGCATACAACAGGCATCATGGAGTGACTGGATCATCAGGCGAGGGTGCTTTGAGTCCCATGGCTTCTGAAGCCTTTGAGGGGGAATATAAGCAGTCAGAAAAGTACGACTGGGATGACCCCTTGCAAGAAGGAATGGCTGAACTTGAAGAGGTTGGGGATTATTGGGCTCAGAGGATAGTCATCTATGACAATGTACGGTGCCTTTACCCCTCTGCCGCTCATAGGAATGGAGCTGACATCAAATCCACATCCCTCCTGAGAGGAAGACTCTGTCTTCCCGCCTTGCTGCCCTTCTGAGAACGGTGTGTCCCCCTCAGTAACTTCTTGGTATTTCTGTGTAAGAGAGGGTTTGGATTTGGCTATTTCAGTGCTGGGTGGCCCTTGCCTGGCCATACTCTCTGAAAAGTGAACCAAACCACACTCCAAGGTTAGCAAAACATGGAAGACCATCAGCTTCATTTTTATTGCAAATTAGTTAACAAAAAAGATGAAAAAATACATCACTTTTATTACCTACAGTTTTACATGTAGATAACTTTTTTTTAAGTTTCTTTTTTCTGTAAACTACATTTTTTTTAATAAAACACAGTAAGAATCAACATCTTAGGATGTGTCTGGTCATATCTATTAGGTATAGCGCAGACACTGCTTCCCAAAAGGCCAGGAGGAGCTGCCCTGAGGAGGTAGGCAGCTGCCCCCGAAAGCCCCCCTCCCCGCACACAGTGGCTGGGAAAGGGCTTGGTGGACAGCAGATGGGCCATCCTGGGTTGTGCTCTTAGGAGCTACTGTCAGGTCACAAGGCCTGGGTCACACCGAGCTGAGCCATGGTCTGACATTCCTCATCAGCTTGACACGGGACAGACTTGTTCCTTTAGATTTCTTAAACAAAATCCACCTTTAAACATGTATTTACAGATACTTATTCTGCCACAGGCGTATACTTGATACTGCAAAAATCTGCTGTGAGCACCGCCCTGAACCAGGAGGGGTGGCCCAGAGGCAGGCTCCGCCCACATTCCAGCACACTCAAGGCACGTCCCCACCCAGGCCAGTTGGGGGATCAGAGGCCACACAGCTTATATCTTCTTGAGGTCTCAATGTAGGCTGCTCTGGTGAGTTCACAGTGCACATTGGAGCCCTTTGGCAGTCGGATGTCAGGAGCCCAGGCCCAGGCAGGGACAGTCCATCCTCAGTTGAATTTGGATGATGCTGTTCAGGGGTGACGCACGGAACAGTCCAGGCAGTGTCATTCTCCAGGAGGCACCACACCCCACTTGGCTTACTGGCTCAAGATGTCAGGAAGGGGACAGTTGGGCAGGGCAGGGCAGGGCAGGGCAGGGCAGGGGAGTAGTACTCCCAAGGGCCATAAACACTAGTACAGAACACTGAAGCCTGCAGATTCATACCTGGTACTGGGTAGAACACTCCACACACACCGAGGACACTTCTCCAAGCCCATGCGGTGGTTACAGAAAATGTACAAACCACATCATTTTACTTGTTTCCTGTTTTAGATACAAAACTAATCCATGTACCCGAGGTTCAAGGTCTTGGCCTGTTTCTAAACACATCTGCAAATCCCAGGTGACACTGGGAGGAGGGGCAGTGAGTGGGGTAGCAGGCATCTGGGGAGGGGGAAATCTGGCGAGGCAGTTTCCAGCCTCCTCCTCCTTTCTCCTAGCATGCCTTTCTTTCTTTCTTTCTTTCTTTCTTTCTTTCTTTCTTTCTTTCTTTCTTTCTTTCTTTCTTTTTCTTTCTTTCTTTCTCGACGATTTTGGAAAGAAGCAATCAATAAATAAACGGCATTTACAAATCATGAATCCTTGTTCGTATTTTACAAACACACAGGGAACTTCACCCTGACCAGGAAAATCGAGGCTCTCAGAACTAGTTTATTTTCTTGGAACAGATGTTTTCCCCTAGTGCCATAGAAAACAATACATATAAATAAAAAGGCAGTGTTTCTGTGGAAAATAAAAGTACATAAATAAATACTAAAAAAAAAATGGAAATTCTTGTCCTCTTATTTTGTATAAAAACATTTTTTTTTTAAAAGGCTCCTTTGGTCGCCCCAGCATCCTGGAGCACTGGAAAGGACTCCCAACAGAGCTTGGGAACGGAAGCTGGGGTCCTTCATCCCACATCTCTGTTTACTTAAATGCCTCTGGAATGTGGGTGATCTGGGACGGCATGCTCGTGGGCGGGCTAGAGATGCCCTCGGACCAATCAGAGATGTTGGAATGCGGGGAGGAGCTGGACCACTGGTCAGGGGACTCAGGGGATGGGGTGAGGAAGGGGTGCTCTGGCACCTGCAGCTGGTGGCTGGGGGTGTTGTCCACAGGTGAGGATGAGTAGCTGTGCTGAGAAGGAGGGGTCAGGAACTGGGTAGTGGTCATGGGTGGGACCATGGAGGATGGCAGTGATGTCGGCAGAGCCTGGCTTTCCTGGGGCAGAATGGTGTGCACAGGCAGACTGCTGGGGCCCAGCGGCTGTACGTCTGCCTGGCTGGGCTCCCCGCTCAGGAAGCTCCGACCCAGGTGCCCATTGGCTGCTGAGCTCACACTGAGGTGTGGCTGCGATGGTGGCTGCAGGTTCTGAGGCTGGATTTGTAAGTTCTGTGGCTGCACCTGCTGGGTCTGCACCAGGTGGGGCTGTGTGGCCAGCCTTGTGTTGGGCAGGCCCTGGTAGATAATCGGGGACAAGGTATTGGTGGAGAGGCTGCTGTGTATCGGGCCCATCATGCCATGCTGGAGGCCAGCTGCCTGTGTGCTTAGTGTGCCCGGAGTCACACCTGGCCTTAGCGGGTTGTACTGGCTGGGCACCATGCCATTCTGGAGCCGGGGAAGCCACTCACACTGGCCATTCAAGCTTGCCGGTGCACCCACGGTGAAATTCATAGCCCCTGTGCCATTGGTACTCAGCACTGTGCTGGCACTGGAGGCTACAGGCAGGTGGGAGAGGCGTGGTGGGGGTGGCTCAAAGGCCAACCGGCCGCCTCCGGCCAGAGCTGCCATCTCGGGCTTGGCTGCCACATTCAAGTGGCTGATGCCCAGGTGGGTGTCAGGCATACCTGGCAGGTGGCTGAGAGGCATGGATGGAGACTGCTGGAACGGGGAGGGAAGGAGGGGTGGTGAGGCCACATCTGACAAGTAGCCATGGGGTGACTCGAGGGAGTCCACGGGTGACAGCATGCTTGAGCTGTCCAACAGGCAGCCCTTGCCATCCTGGGACTTCTTCCTCCGGGCCTTGAGGTCCTTAGCTTCCTTGCTACTGCAAGCCAGCCCTTTGGTGCTGGGCTTTCGGGCCTTCTTGCCCTGTGTGGCAGACTTGAGGTTGCCCAGGTAGCCGTTGGGCGAGCAGAGTGTGGGAGACAGAGTGGGTGTGCCACCCAAGGCAGTGCCATGCAGCTGTGGGCTGCGCACCAGGTTGTATTCATCCAAAAGCCGCACGATATCGTGGTGCATGCGCTCCTGTGCAATGTCCCGTGGCAATCGGTCCATGTGATCCGTGATGTCCCGGTTGGCAAAGTGGTCCAGCAACACTTTGGCAGTCTCATAGCTGCCCTCACGGGCGGCCAGGAACAGGGGAGTCTCCTCCTGTAGGTAATGGACAGGAGGCACATGAGGGAGCTGGGCCTGGCGTAGAACTCGCTGAGCCATCTATGATGGATGGCCTGGGAGGAGGGGCTAGGGAAGCAGTGCTTCTGCTTCCTTACAGAGGGAGAGACCTATCTAGACCAAACACCCTAGCGGACCCGGCTGGGGGAGAAGAGGGTTTATCATGGGGCCTCCCTATATTACCCGGAGTGGCCAGGAACCCAGTATCGTCTTGCCTTAGCTTCCTGGTGCTAGGAAACACACCCGGCTGATCCTGAGTCCTTTTTTAGAGAACCTAGATTTATCTCCTCACACCCCCAGAGAAGGTCTGTGGGATAAATCCATAGGGCTTCCCCTGTGTGGCGTCAGGCTGCCAAGAAACTTAATGAACCATGTGCCTTTAGCTCTCCTTCCCAAAAATGCAGGTACGGAATCTGCAATCCTGGGATTCAGGAACCCATAAGGCAAATGAATGGACGTGGGGAAGGTACTTCCTGTCCAAAGGGTCCCTGGTGGCTAAGGCATCTCAGCTTCTTCTGGTCTGCTCTGCCCAGTAGACATAGTCATATGACTCTCTGTGAGGAGTGCAAAGGGCATAGGAGCCTACAGAACTGTCTACTAGGCCCACCCTGGACTGCAGGGAACCTGGTGCCAGACTCCTGGTGCACGTCCCAGCCTGCAGTGGACCTGGTAAGGGAGGCCCAAACTCTGCCCTTCTGAGTAACTACGCATAGTCCTGAAGAAACAACTAGCCCTGTAGACAGTGACACCGGGAGGCAAGGCTGCGGCCCAGCTCGGTACAGTTCCTTATCCCAAAGGAAGGACGATGGTAGCAGTGAGTGGGCCAGGGGCCTTGCAGGCCTTAAGAGACAGGGCCACCCCATCCTTGCCCTTGGCCGATCCTGAGCCCCTAAGGTCACCACACACCCCCAGGGACAGAAGGGAACAAAAGGCAAGGCTCAATTAACAGTGACGTAAGACAGCTGCTGCCTCATCTCCTCTCCAGCAAGGGCATGGGTTATTTTATCTGCTGCTCCAGTCCCCACTCTTGGACAAGTCAGAAAAGCTAGCTGCGTCCCAGACACTCTTCACACTCTGGCCAACGTATGGGTGCACCAGACGGAGTCCCTGGCCTACCCCTGTGGTTCAGGCACACCCTCTGCTTACCTTGTTGTTCTGCATGTCTTTGTTGGCTCCGTTCTTCAGGAGCACAACAGCAGCGTCCACATTGTTCACAGCGGCTGCCCAGTGCAGAGCTGACTTGCCTGGAGAGGAAGCGAGGAGAGGAGAGAGGAGTTTAAGGCTGAGCGGATCAGGCGCTAGGCTGACATCCTCAGGAGCTGGGCTGGAGCTTGGGCCTACCTAGGTCATCCACAGCATTGACATCAGCGTGAGAGTTGATGAGGTCCTCTAGCATGCCTTCCACGGCCAGGCGTGCCGCCAGGATCAGAGGGGTTGTGCCATCATGCATTCGGGCATCCAGATCTGTGGCTCTGTTCCGGAGCAGGATCTGGAAAACAGGGATGGATTCAGGCAGTGAGCTAAACACAAGCCCATACCTCCAGGAACCAATGCCTGGACGGGGCTCAGCTGCTCCCGTGACTCGGATGAGCCCCTGAGGAAGACTGGATGCTATGGAGCTGTATTTCATGTACAGGAGGGGCTGTGTTGGGGACCCACTGGGACCACAGGTGGCCTCATTTTTTGGTCATGGCTGTCAGAATTACTTCCAGGCTAAAGAAATCAAACTGAATAGCATGGGGGACAGAGGGCAGGGTAGCCAGGATGGAATCCCGCTCACGACCCACAGCCATACTTGTGACCTGGGTAAGGATTCTCGGCACTGCCTAGAGGCCTAGAAAAGTGCACACATCTGCATATGCAAGCAAAGCAGACCGTGTGGAGAGCTGTACACCAGGCAGCCCCTGCCATGAGCTCAACTTAACCCTGGGCTGATCTCAACCTCTCTTTGCTATTTTGAACCAGGGTCTTTCTATGAAGACCAGGCCAGCCTCATGCTCACAATTCTCTCAGATTCTAGAGTGCTGGGATAACAGGTGTACATTGCCCTGTCTTGTTTAATTTCTTCTGTAGATCAACAAAGTGTGGCTCAAGTTAAGAAATGATTAAACAACAATGATTAAATGATTTTTGATGCCTGGTCTGTTCCCCATTGGAGCCTGCTCCAGGGCCGCCTAGAGGACAGGTTTGGTAGTGGGGGTCACTGGATGGCGAGACGCAAGAGCAACTACTAGGGATGGTCCCTGGAGACCCAGGCAGCTAAATCCTTAAATCACCCTGGCTGCCTCCAGGCTTCTAGGCAAAGCCAAGAGATAGGTTTGCAGGCCAGAACCAGCAGCCTCTAAAGCTCTTTCTGCTGCCATGGGCTATGCCTGCAGCCACAGCTGAATGGGGTGGGACTAGGCTGCAAAGGTTATAGCTCTGGGGTGGAGACCTCAAGTCGAGGCCACAGCCTTGAGACTGGAGGGTCTTACTGAGGGTAGGGAGGCCCTGCCTCACCCCGTAGGTTCCTCAAGACCACCTTCAGCCAGCCTGTTCAGAGAACACAGGTGGGGCTCGGTGCCCTTTGTAACCTGGACTTCCTTCAAAGTGCAGTTCCCGTGTAGAGGTGCCAGTTAACCCTGCCCAGTCACACTTGAAATCAGAGATGGCAGGGTCCACACCAGTCACTGGCGTGAAGATCACCTGGAAGACACCTGGAAGATCACCTGGAAGACACCCTGAGCGTCTGCAGAAACAGCGGCATGTAATGGGGTACGCCCCATGTTGTCTTGGATGTTGGCATCTGCGCTGGCCTCCAGCAAGCGCTTGGCAGCATCTGAACGAGAGTATCGGGCAGCCAGGTGCAGGGCAGTCTCCCCTGTGCGGTCCGTCTGGTTGTGCAAGCTGGCACCCTGATAGATGAAGTCGGAGATGACAGCAGGTGCATCTTCTTCTTCCTCACTGTTGCCTGTCTCCAGGCCCCCTCCGCTGCAGGAGGCAATCATTAGGGGAGTGAAGCCATCTGCAGAGAGGACAGAAATGGGTAGGTGTGGGAAGGGTGATGTCCGCCTCAGGGAGGGCCAACATCCAACCCTGGCCCTGGCGGTCCTTCCACACGGCCTTCAGTTTAAGGGACCCCAGACGAGGTCCCCAAGGACGCAGTGGTGCCCACCTGGAAGATACCCTGAGACCAACATGGCAGGAGAGAACCTGCCCTGGCAAGTTGTCCTCTGACCTCCGCGTGTGCACCATGGTACATGTGTGCCCCTTGTACTCAAATGAATACATGATTTAAAACATAAAATAAGGGTTAGAGAGATAGCCAGTGCTTCCAGAGGTCCTGAGTTCAATTCCCAGCAACCACAGGGCCACTCACAACCATCGGTAACTCCAGTTCCAGGGGATCCACTGGCTTCTTCAGGCTTCCCACAGGCACTGGGCATGCACATGACACACACACACATATATGTAGGCAGGACCTCGCACATAAAATAAAATGTATATGTATATATTTTATATACACCTATATATGCATATAATTTTAAAAGTCAACACTTTAGCTGGGCATGGGACCACACCTATAATTCCAGCATATTAGAAGCTGAGACAAAAAAATCATATTTGGTGCTAGCCTGGTCTACAGAGTAAGACCCTGTCTCAAACAAACAAACATTAACACTTTGACTAACAAAAGGCAGCATTTCATGAAAAAGTGTATTCTGGGGGTGGCGGCAGAGCCGCTCGGTGCCCCAGTCCTCCTCAATCCCTACCGGCCTCTAAGTCTATGCTAGGGGCTGTGTGCATGCATCTCCAGTGGCCTTACCTGGTCCTCGAACATTGACGTCCATGCAGTCAGCATCTACCTCCCCCTGAGGCGGCGTTGGGGCCATGGCAGACACACGTAGGTCAGCGGCATCCAGGTGCTGCTGGGTCCACTGCCGGTGGTCAGTCTGATCATCCAGGTCAGGGAGAACCACTGGTTCCTCAAACTGAGTTTGGGCAGAGTAAGCAGAGCGTCGTCCCTTGGGGCTCAAGTGGGAGATGCCACCCAGGGAAGCTTGGGAGCCTAATGGACTCACCCGGAACTTCTTGGTCTCCAGGTCTTCGTCCCCCCACTCGTTCTGATTGTCGTCCATCAGGGCACCATCTGAGGCGTTCTTCAGGGGCCTGGGTGTGGGGGTAGGGAGACTGAGCAGGTCCTCCAGGAAATGCCCTGAAGCCACAACTCACAAGGGTGTCCTCTACGTGCAGATGGACTTAGGGTAACGGACAGGGATGGATGGGCCAGCAGGAGCTAAGTACCCCCACCAACCCTGCCAGCCACCCCCCACCGCACAGTGGCATCAGTGTCCACTCACTTGAGGCCGACTGAGTCCTCGCCGAGGGGTTCTCTCCGCTTCTTCTTGCTGGCCTCTGACACTTTGAAACCCTCAGGGAACCAGAGCTGGCCATGCTGCCGCCTGCGCTTGCGGGACAGCAGCACCCCACAGCCCACAAAGAACAGGAGCACGAAGGCAGCTGCCGCCACGTACATGAGGTGCAGCTGTGAGGGCAGCGGAGGCTCCACCGTCTCACCTGCGGGCAGGGGCGGCAGGCAAGCACCCCACGTCAGGCGTGGCGATGCTGTGGGCTGGTGGGGGGCGGCGGACTGGCTCCACGGCCAGTGCCTCCTCACCCACTCTCCTCCATCCCACCCCCCAAAATAAGGTCATTTTCTACGTGATTAATCAGAATTGCAAACTATCGCTAAATTCTCTTCTGCACCGGCTGATCTGTCTGGAGACAGTGCTCACTTCTCCCCTTTCGAGAAGGAGGATTAGCGAACTTCAAATCACTGCGCTCGCATTGAGCTGTTAAGACAAAGGATTTAGGGGGATTTTCAAGATACAAACTTCAACACTTCACATGACACCGATCAATTCTTCTCTCTCTCTTTAAAAAAAAAAAAACAACACACACACACACACACACACACGCACACACACGCACACACACACAAAACCCCAGTAATGATTTTGAAATAATATCCAACAAAGAAAAATCAGGGGTAGAAAATGGGGAGAGAGGAAAGGCTCCTCCACACTTTCTGGTACATGTATTCATCTTAGGGGGCAGTTTGTACTTATAGCTCCCACCATCCACAGCGGGGAAAGGCCATGGAAAATATTCCAGAAAAGCACTTCCTGAGCTGGGGATGACAACTGGGCACAAGGAGTGAAGAGATGGCCTGCTTGTGACCCTCTCAGACTTTCCTCCACGCAAGGAACCCATCCCCGAAGAGGCAGGGCTGGCAGGGGTAGGGCACTCATTTAAAAAAAAAATTAATGTGCATGGGTGTTTGGCCTGCATGTATGTCAGGACCCTGTGCACGCTTGGTGCCTTCAGAGGTCAGAAGGTCCTGGGCGCTCTGGAACTGGCGTTACAGAAAGTTATTAAGATGCTGCATGGGTGCTGGGACTTGAACCCAGCTCCTCTGCAACAGCAGCCCGTGCTCTTAACCACTGAGCCGCCCCTCCAGCCCTTGGTCACTCACTCTTTACGGCTTCGATCTTGTAGGGGATATTGAGGCTGCCGAGGGAGGCAAGAGCACCTAGGAAGGCAGCCACATCGGTGGCGCTCTGGAAGCATTGCGAGGATGACTGTACACACTGCCGGTTGTCGATCTCCAGGTAGACGATGGAGCTGAGAACACACAGCACAGTGAGATCAGATACACTCCAGTGTGCTGCGGGCACACAGCTCTGACTCCCTACCTATCTCCCTGACCCCCCGAGGGCATATCAGACAACAGTCCTGCAGTGGAACAGTCTCCCTGCAGCCCCAGTTTTTTAGCACTCGGCAGGGGCTCATTCTATTGTCCAGCCTTGCCCCTTAGGTGCACAGCGCCCCTTTTCCTCACTTCAGAGAACAGATAGCCTCTAGGCATACAATGCCCTCTTGAGAGCAGTGCCTGGTGCCCCACAGAAGTGCAGGGATGCAGTTGTGACTCCCTAGTGGGTAGCTTGAGGCAATAGCAGGCTCAGATGCCAGAGAGCCAGCTCTTTCTTTTTTTTCTTTTTCTTTTTTCTTTTTTTCGGAGCTGGGGACCAAACCCAGGGCCTTGCGCTTGCTAGGCAAGTGCTCTACCACTGAGCTAAATCCCCAACCCCTCCAGGAGACACTCTTATCTCTGCCTCCTCACCGCCACCCTAGGCTCCTCGGCCTTTAAGGCTCAGCAAGAGCGCCCTTGTGTACCCCTCACTCCTCTTCTGTGGTATGGATGAGTCACTACAACTGAGGTGCAGGATTGGCCTAGGATGGCTTAGCCCCAGGGGACATCAGCCTGGTCTCCAACACATGGTACACGGTGGGGCCTGACAGTCACAACGGGCAAACACTGGGCATCCAGCAGAAGGATGGCCTCATCGTTCCTGGTGCTTTCTGACCTTAAGGTAAGGTGAGGTCACAGCTCCAGGGATGAGCTGGTTCGAGAACCCAGGGACACACCGGGAACCAGCCCACAGTGGCAGGAGCTCACTCACCCATGGATGTCCATGGGGTCCAGCTCCCTGCGCTGGCGCCCACCATTGGTGCCAGGAAGCAGTGACGTTGTGGCCCAGCCCACTGCAGAACGCTTGATCGGGTGCTTGCGTAGCTCTTCCTCGCGGCCATAGTAGGGGAAGATCATCTGCTGGCCCTGCGCGTCACGCTTGAAGACCACGTTGGTGTGCAGCACGTGGCTGAGCTCCCGCAGGAAGTGGAAGGAGTTGTTGCGTAGCTGATCGGGCGGAAGCAGCACCACCAGCACCAGTGTGCCGGCTGCCAGTCGCTCGGGGACATGCTCTGCACAGTCCAGTCCATCCCACTCACACTCGGCACTGTTGCAGCCCTGGTCGCAGTGGCCATCACTGAAGTGGTCCTTGCAGTACTGGTCATACAGGGGGCTGAGGAGGTACAGGACGAGGTCAGTCCCATCCCAGCCTGCGGGCCTCAAACCCACCCTAACTGGGCCAGACCTGGGAAATGTGCTCGGTGACCCCCCTAGGGGAAGGGACGGACAGTGGCTTCATGTTCCTGGTATTTGGTTTGGTGCCTCCTGGGCCCTGGGCCTCTGAAGCGACCCAGCCTTACTTACTTGCACTGTCCCTCGGTGAGCTGGCAGTCGAAGCCATCAAAAAGGCAGCCAGCTGAGTTGCACTGGCTGTCACAGTGGCCGTCACTAAAATACTTCCAGCACTGCAGGGACTGAGTGCAGTTCTTCCAAGGGTCATTGAAGTTGAGGGAGCAGTCGCCGCCGTCCCAGCCACACGCGTGATTATTACACTGAAGGTTGCAGACCTTATTGCCTGCATCCTCCTGGCACTCAGGCAGTTCGCAGGCCTCCTCAATCTGTGGCGGGGGAATGTCGCGCCCGGCGCCACCTGTGAAGCTGTAGTCCAGGATGTGGCACAGCAGCCCGTTGAATTTGGCAGGGCATAGACAGCGGTAGAAAGGGCTCTCGGATGTGGGCTCACAGGTGCCCTGATTGTAGCAGGGGTTGCTACCCACACAGGGGCTGCTGGCTGGGAACTGGCATTCAGGGCCAGTGAAGGAGCCCAGGCATAGGCAGGTGGGACTGCGTGGGCCTGAGATGCACGTACCACCGTTGAGGCAGCGCAAGCTGCCACAAGTGCGGGCGTCATTTTCACAAGTGGCACCCTCGAAGCCCTGTGGTGGAGAGAGAACGTATGGGTGCATGGATTCAGGGACGTCACATGCACTCTAGCCTAGGCCAGCCACTGTCTGTGATCTGTGAAAGGTGTCCATAGCCTTGCCCTAGTAACGAGGCCCTTGAAAAGTCCTCACCACAGGCAGGTCAGGAGTGCCAAGGGCTTCATATTGGAGGGATATCTGAATGGGTAGAACCCTAGGAGATTTTAGATCCATGAAACCCAAGGCTGATACTGTTACACTGTACGTGTACAAATCCCTGTGTGTCAACACCCATATTAGTATGTTAACCCTGCATATTAGTGCCAGCTCAGACTGTGACTTTCAACACCTTCCACTCAAGGCAGCAACCATAGGAAATGGCTGGCAGGGTGGGGACCTGGCCCTCCTGCTAAGTTCTCATGCAAACTTAAAACTGCTCTAAAATGAATATCTATTTAAGGATGTTGGGCTGGGATACAGTGGCAAAACATTTGCCCAGCATGTGTGAGTTCCCAACATAGTATAGCAGGAAATAAATGTTTTAAACTGGGGCTTGTTCTGTAGCCTAAGGTACCTCAAATACAAGGCCATCTTTCAGCCTCAGGCTCCAGAGTGCTAGGATCACTCTGTTTTATGAACAAGCTGGGGACAAGAGAAAGCATGTGACCTAGACCCTAGCCTCTGCCGGAGGTCGTCAGGCTGACTACTCAGAGTGAGGGACAGATCCACACAACAGAAGAGTCAGGATTCAGGCACCCTCAGACCTGGCGCCCTTGCAGCTGCACAGAGCCAGGGACACCTACCGCAGGGCACCTACAGATGAATCCACGGGCGGTGTTGGAGGCCACAGCACAGACACCTCCATTCCTGCATGGTTTGCCCCTGCAGCCGTTAATGACCGACTCACAGCGGCGTCCTGTGGGAGAGACAGTAAGGAGCCAGCCCTGCTGACCCTGCCCATCCACCCATCCGACCCGCCTGCCCGGGGCACGTACCAGTGTGGCCAGCCCGGCACTCGCAGTGGAAGTCATTAACACGCTGCACGCAGTTCTGGGTGCCACGTGGGTCACAGGGGTTGGAGAGACACTCATTGACATCGCCCTCGCACCGCTCCCCGACGAAGCCTGGCGGGCAGGTGCAGGTATAGCCACCCACCTGGTCCACGCAGGTGCCATTATTGAAGCATTTGGGGCTTCGGGAAGCAGGGTCTAGGGGAGGATGGCAGTCATCGACGTTGATCTCACAGTGTACACCTGCAGAGTGACAACAGACACCATCAGAAGATACTGGCTGTACTGTCCTGTGTGGCCCAGTCCAGCAACCAATCAGGAACTGGGACCAAGGGAAGGGAGCACAGGGCTTTTGGGGCCCATCTTCCCACTAAGATCCCTGTCCCGTGGTCAGCTCTGAATCACCTTGGCCTCACAAGACAAGACTGAGTGATCTCTGGCTGGATCCTTCCCATGCCACCCAGGTCCCCACCCAGGTCCCCACCCTTACCCTGTGTGCCCCTGGGGCAGGAGCACTTGTAGGTGTTGGTCAGATCAATGCAGGTACCCCCATTCTGGCAGGGTTGGGATAGGCACTCGTTGATCTCCTCAGAGCAGTTAGAGCCATGGTACCCAGCCACACACTGTAGAAATGGCATAGGTCACAGCTTAGCTGGGATTGTGGTATCATGTCCCCCACTTGCCATGCAGCCATATCCTGTCAGCCCTCAAGTGGGAGCTCCACCCAGCAGACCCCAGGTAGGACCTCAGTAAGTTGAAGTAAGTGTCCAAGGTGGGGAGGGGACAACACCTGGCTCCCCGGGGGTGAGGACTTGGACCAGGTGTCAGATACCATGAAACCAGAGGGAAGAGATACCCTAAGCACTGCCTGGCATGTTTTTCCTCCCCCAGCACATCTGTCATGTGACTGGATCCTGAGCAGATACGGGACACTTGGCTCTAACATGGCTCAGTCTGCTACGATACACTATGTCCTAGCCTTGCCCTCCTTTAGCAACACTCACACCGACACCCTCCTCCACCCCAGGACGGCCCACACCTTGCAGGAAAAGCCACCGAGATAGTCAGTGCAGGTGGCTCCGTTCTGGCAGGGATTAGGTGAGCACTCGTCCACCTCGTCCTCACAGTAGCTGCCCGTGTATCCTGCCTGGCAGTGGCAGTAATGCTTGTCTTCCTCATCCACACAGAGCCCTCCGTGCTGGCATAGGAGAGTGACATCGATGCCTGTGGGGACAAGAAGGGAAGGAGATGAGGCCTGGGTTCCAACTCTCAGGACTACTGCCCATTCCTTCCCGACCTGGTAGCACCAGGGTGCTCCTGGCCTAGGCTGGGCCGGAGCGAGAACAGATGGTTACCTCGCTTCTGTGCAGCCACCTCGCAGGACACACTGAGCACGTCGCAGTTGAAGCCAGTCCAGCCGCTGCGGCACTCGCAGTGGTACTGTGTGTTGGTCTGCCAGCACTTGCCGCCATTCTTGCAGGGAGCTGAGTCACACCAGCGCACAAGGTTCTGAGGAGACAGGCAGTGGTCACCTCTCCCCCACCGACTCTGACTGCCAGGGGCACCCTCCTGCCCTGGTCTGGGCTGGCTTTTGAGTAGCACAGTGGTTCTCAATTTCCCTAACGCTGCGACCTTTTAATTACAGTTCCCCATGTTGTGGTGGCCTCCAACCATAAAATTATTTCATTGCTTCTTCATAACTGTAATTTTGCTACTATAACGTAAATACGTGATATGCAGGATATCTGACATGCAACTCCTACTGCGGTCGTGACCCACGGGCAGAGCACCAGTGGAGTAAGGCATTCTACGTCCTGACTCCTCCACTCCTTCCTGTCCCCACCCGCTCAAGAAGAGTGTCACCTAAGACTCTCAGGCACAGGCCTCGCAAACACCTCCTGCCCTGGAAACAACCTGGACTGGGCTCCATGTCTCCTTACTCTCCTTCAAGGCTCTCTACAGCCCACTGGCTGCCTTCCCTTGGACATCCTGCCCCCAGGCTGCTCCACACAGACGGCCACATAATACACTCCACGGAAGCAAGGGCCTGGCTGGCACCCATGCCCAACTGTCTCTCTCAGAAGCACCCAGCTTGGCATTTTCCCAGAGGATGTGGGCTCACTCTGACTCCATGAACCAATGATGACCGCGGGGAGCCCTTTGAAGGAAGCATGGCTCAGGACTGGGCAGTGGGGAGTCCTAGGCCTTCCGGGTCACACCCTGCAACCTCAGCTCACCTGGCAGTTGAGACCAGTGTAGCCCTGTGGGCAGGTACACTTATAGGTACCATAGCTGTCTTGGCAGGTGCCACCATGCAGACAGGGCCGTGAGTCACACTCATTGACGTCATACTGGCAGTAGCTGCCCGTGAAGCCAGGTGGGCACAGACAGGTGAAGGAGTTGATACCATCCACACAGGTGCCACCATTGAAACAGGAGCTGGAGGCAGACGAGAAGCAGGGAAGAGTGAGGAGGATCCTAAGGTCCTTGCCAGGAGAGACAACTCTACGCCTACACTCAAATCATGAATGAAGACTTTATAACATATGGGTGCATGATGGTTAAAAAAAAAATCGAGGGCAAAATAAGAATACTGTAGGAAACACATCACACCTCAGGCTTGACACTGATATTTAACTGTAAGCCTCCTGGCAACCAGGGCAAAAGGGGAAATAAGATGAATTACAAAACTCTTGTTTGATAGGAGGCTGGTTCCCCAATTCCTCTGGATAAACTTCCCTGTTCTAAGTCACTGAAGGCCACAAAGGCTCCTTCAGGAGGGACACTGCAGCATAATGAGCAATGCTGGACTCAGCTCAGTTAGTGCCGAATGCCCCCTGGGTCTGGACAAGACACCTGCTTGACACGCTATGCTGTGAAGGCTGTGTCCTCCCCCACCCATTTCTGTCCCCTCCCAGCGGAGGCGGGGACCCACCTCTCGGTACAGTCAGGTGTGTTGTTCTCGCAATGGATGCCATTGAAGCCCGTGGGGCAGGTGCACGTGTAGCTGTCCACGCAGTCAGTGCAGTTGGCACCATTTTGGCATGGATTGCTGGCGCATTCGTTGATGTCCTCCTCACAGAAGGCACCCTGGAAGCCGGGCAGGCAGTCGCAGAAGGCCGCGTTGACCCCGTCAGTGCAGGAACCCCCGTTGTGACATGGGTCTGAAGGGACAGAGGGATGAGCCTTAGGGTGGCCACTGGCCATGGTACGGGGACCTGAGAAGGCGGTGTGGGATGGCAAGAGCTCACTAGCAAGCCTCCATGACACTAGTTGATGGGGCCACTCACCTCAGGTTGATCCCAGCACTGAGCCTGGGATCTGCTCTGCAAACGCTCCTTCCCTCAGGCCCAAGGCTTCACAGAGCAGTCATGGGGAAGCCAGCCCCCCTCCCCCACTGATGGTGCCAGGTGGACCCTCCCTCAATGTCTTTATCTTTGACTCAGGATGGGGGCATCCCCAAAGCCCTACACAACTGGGGGGGGGTCAAGGTTGAATAGAGCTAGTCCCCATGTCATCATTTTGAAGTGACTGGCGCCTCTGCTGGGTTGGGAAACGTAGCAACAAAGCCTTTTAGAGACTTTGCTCAGTCCGTGTGAAGCACACATTGATGATGTTCAACAGCCACCTCCTGGCCTGTCTCTAGCCTCTGACCTGTCTCTTTTCATGCACAGGAAGGTGGACTGAGCTGAGGGCACAGCTACCCACAGCCCTACATGACTGCTGGGCACCAGGACTGTTTTCCCACCTCAGCAGCTCTCTGCTATGTGTGCTTAGGGACAGAGGCATACGAATATAGGACGGACAGAGCCGGGTACCACTTACTGGGTCGGCAGTCATCGATGTCACTCTCGCAGTTGCGACCCGTGTAGCCAGCCTGGCAGAGGCAGCGGTAGCTGCCATTGGTGTTCTGGCAAGAGGCACCATGGCGACACGGGCTTTTCACACACTCATTGATGTCGATCTCGCAGGTTTGACCTGTGAGGACAAAACTCATTTGGTTACCTCCCCAGCCTCTGAGTCTCTGTGCTAGCTGGTCCGGCTATCCCCAGGGCTTCTCCCCTGACCTCTGGAGAACAGAGGCTATGGAGTCAGGATGGGAAAGGCCATCCAAGGTCCTCTTCTGCTCCTGGGCTTCCCAGAGCTGGTGGTTCAGCACGGATGGGCTCATCTCTGGAGACCATCCCACAGCCAAGCTGGGGCCCCTGACTTCCCACCCACCATTCTTGTCCCAGTCTGGTGGGACCAGGCAAGCCTCACCTTGCCAGCCTGTGGGACAGACACAGGAAAAGCTCTCATAGTCCTCAGACTCCTTGCATACCCCACTGTTTTTGCAGGGGCTGGTGGCACATGGGGCCAACACCACCTCACATGTGGCTCCTAGAAAGAAAGATACGTAGTAGATAGGACCCAGCTAACCTGGCCCACAGTGTCTTCCATAGAGGGGCTGGGGGAGTATAGGAGATGCTGTATGATTGGCCAGCCAGACTCTGATCCCGGGAGGAATGACGATTGCAGACAGGAAGTTAGAGATAAAGCAGAATCAAGTTTCTCTCTGAAGCTACTTTTTTAAAAAGTGTATAGTGTATGCACATGGGCATGTAAGTACACACAAGTGTGTATGCAGAAGCAGAGATGGAGGTCAGGGGTCCTCGACCAACCCTGCACCTTATTCCTTTGAGACAGTCTCCCTGAATCAGAAGCCTGCCATCATTTTAGCTAGGATGGCCAGTCAGTGAGCTCTCAAGATACATCTGTCTGTGCTCCCAAATGTTGGGGTTACGGTACCCAGTTTTCATGGAACAGGTCTCAGGTTTCCACAATAAGCACTCTTTCTCCAGGAGCCATCTATCTAATCCCAGAAGCCATTGCTCATCTTCCAAATGCTGCGAGATAAAACCTGGGCCTTGCTCAACCAGAGAACCTCAAAACAAAACCCTACTATAACAGGTGGTTGAGCCTGGAGGACCCTGGCCTGGTGCCCATTCCAGGAAAAACCTTGAGCTGATCCTGAGGTTTTAGGTCACTCCTGAGACAGAGCTACCATGGCTACCCCAAGCACATCCTACACGGGGTGCAGCCTCACACTAGGGCAGTGCATCTGATAACCGCCTGGGGGAGCCATGCGTGACCCAGGTGACTCCTCATAATCCCAGCTAGCTTTCCTGTTTATGGCCATGGTTGGCTCCAGGAGCTAAGCAAGGAAGCCTTATCTTCCTTGTCTCCCACCATGTCCCCAGCCCGCTGGTGAGAGTCTCCAGGGCCTCTCTCTCTATCGGTTTCCACGGTGACCTGGGCAGACAGGAACTTTGACAGAGTTTCCGACAATTGTGCAAAGGGAAGCAGGAAGCAGGCCAGCAGGAAGCTGGTCAGCGCGGCTTGACTCCTCCCGCCAGCCTCGATAGCAACAGGACCAAAAGGGACAAGGGGTGTGCCTGGCGGCTGACAGTTTCCTCACTGACCAACGCAGGAGACAAAATCCAGGCCCTTTAACTTTGTCAAAGAAAACAGCATCCTGGTCACTAGCTGCAAAGCACCATAGGAACTGGAAGGGCTCCACCTTCACAGACCCACTTGCGATGTCCAGAACCCAGTAGCAGCAGCAGCAGCAGCAGCAGCAGCAGCAGCAGCAGCAGCAGCAGCAGCAGCAGCAGCAGCAGCAAGAAAGCCACCAGTATTCAGTGGCAGTATTGGGAGCTGCAGGGGTTGGGGGGCAATGTGGCCATGGCTTTCATGTTCAATGCACATCTCTCCTGCAGGGGGTCTACTTCTCGCCATTCCTCAGGCAGTGCCCATGGCAGGAGCTGCCACTGTTCATCTGAACAGAGGGCTCCTTGTCTCCTCACACAAAGAAGCTGCCATCAAAGGAATCCCAGGCTCAGCCAGAGGAGGAGGGCAGCCAGGGCCCCCAGAGGCACAGGCAAAGTGGACCGTGATCCATTCAGTCTCTACCAGTCAGGCCCCTGGACTTTCTCTGGAGGAGTCCAGGGCTCCCCTCACTCCAGACATGCCAGGTGAACACCTGGATACACACACCCTGGAGCTTCCTCCTAGGCACCCTCTGTATTTGCTCATCTGGGGACTAATCCCCAGGCCCAAGTGCCGCAGGATCCAAGATCCCCACTCAGTGAGGAGCAGAACCTTCTCCAATGCCTGGTGAGCCCATACACTCTCGGCCCCACTAGCTACCACCAGAGCCAATTACAGTCCCTGGCTGCTCATACCTGTATAGGGCAGAGGGCAGTTGCATTTGTACCCAGCGACATCATCAATGCAGGTGCCCTGGTTCAGGCAGGGGTTGGAAGCACATTCGTTAATGTTGGTCTGGCAGTTAGGGCCTGTAGGAAGAAGAGCAAGAGTGGGTGGGCCTGAGCCTCTGCCCTCTGCCCTTACTCGGGAGAGCCAGGGGCCCAGCCTGAGAAATGCCAGCAGCTCCTGTTCATCAGGTAGACCAAGAAAGAAGACACCGTGGGGTTGTATTGCCACCAGGGAGGACCCACTCTGCTGTGTCACCCACCACACTCACCACTGAAGCCTTCTCGGCAGGTGCATACGTAGCCACTGGTCATGTCTTTGCAGGTGCCACCGTTGACACAAGGGTTGGACTCACACTCATTGTTGTTGATGTCACAGTTTGTCCCACTCCACCCAGGGGCACAGTCACATTTGTATCTGTAGAGAGGCCTCTGTTTGTAGCCTGGGCTACAGATACAGTTCCTAGACTACAGATCCAGTCTGAGGGCAAGGACACATCATCTACTGGACTGGAGGTACCCGCCTTTCCCAAGACCATGCAAGGGTTCTAGACTGGGACAGTGTGATCCAGTACTGACCCTCTGTACCAAACTTTTTAACAGTTTGAATAAGGACTTTAGCAGTCTCCCCATATACACACTGACAGAGGGCTGCTGTCACAGGTATCAGACGACCGTTTCAACAGCCAGGGTGCTTAAGGTCTATATCCTGAGCTGATGTTAGCCAATAAGGACACAACCCAGGGATGCTGGGAAGACTCTTGGGGCTGACCTCACACTACTGGTCTCACAGGAACACCCATTCACCCAGTCCGTATCTGCCCCAGGCTTCTAGCTGGTTCCCCCCAGGCCAGTCTGCCATACCCATTGAGGCCATCCCGGCAAGCTCCATGGATGCAGGGGTTACTGTTGCACTCGTTGACCTCAGACAGGCACGTAGGGTCGTGGTAGCCCTCGGGGCAGCGGCAAGTGAAGCCGGCGATGCCATCCTCACAGGTGCCCCCGTTGTGGCAGGGGCTGCCCGCACATTCGTCAATGTTGACATTACACATGCTCCCTGTGGGGGAGAAGGGGCTGATACCAGGCCTGCCACCCAGAGACCAACCCTCCTGGAGCTAAACCTGGCTGGGCCTCAGTTTCCCCGTGTGCCAATCTATGGAACTTTAAGCCACGGGAAAGTGCCTTATGCAGCAATGAGTTAAGTGACTGTGGTGCCAGTAGCTTCAGGGTCTCCTGTTGGTCCAGTCTGGCCACAAACTCACTGCATAGCTGAGAACAGCCTGCGTTTCTGATCCTCTTGCTTTCAATGTCAGAGTACTAACATATGCCGCTACGCTTGGCTTATGTGGCAGGAGAACTGAACATGTATGTGGCAGGGGTTTTGCACGCTAGGCCAACACCTTACCAACCGAGTCATTCTTCAGCCAAACTTTACTACACCCTTGAGACCTCTGGGACACTGTCCCTCTGTTGACAAGGTTCCCAGGGCTCAGAGAAATTAAGGTTCTTATCAGATATAAGGGTGTCAGAGGCAGAACGTGTGTCCGAAAGCCTGGCCTCGGAGCTCTAGCCACCCCACTTCAGCCATTAAGTCTGATGTGGCCAGGGCTGACACTGACAGGGGACAGAAGGCATGTGGAGGCCACCCAGTCCTTATGATAACCGCCCTGTGGGCAGACCAAGATCTGGGAGGCGGATACCTAACTTGTGTCCTCCAGCCCTTGGACCCCTGCTAACCCCACAGTCCCTCCCAGACCTCATTCATCTAAAGGCTCTAGGGTTGACCTTGACCTCCAACTTCAGCCGCTCACCTGTGTAGCCTGGCTCGCACGCACACTCGTAGCCATCGATCTTGTCCAGACACGTGCCAGAGTCACAGGGGTTGCTCGCACAGTCATCCAGATTGATCTCACAGTTGGGTCCTAGGGGCAGCGTGACATGTGGTCAGCCTCCAAGCCTAGCCTCACCCTTTTCCACCCACTGCCAGCTCTGGCCAGTCACCTGTGGTCCCCTTGAGGCATAAGCAGAGGTAGTAGTTGTCACGGTCCTGGCAGGTGCCGCCATGGCGGCACGGCTGGCTGTGACACTCATTAATGTTGGTCTCACAGTGATGGCCTGTGTAGCCTGGCTGGCAGAGGCAGGTAAAGGTGGCCACACCATCCTTGCACAAACCATAGTGACAGGGGTCAGGGTCACACTCGTCAATGTCCACCTCGCAGTGGGTCCCCGTGTAACCTAGATGGCAGGAAAGGTGGACATTGGTGAGCTTCAGGGCCAGTTACTCCCTCAACACTCAGTTGGCTACACCTAGGGAAAATACTGAGCAGGCCCAGCCCAGGGTCACTGGATGTGGGAGTGTCACATACCCCGGGATGTTCTCATCACTCCTGTCTGGAGTCAAAGCAGAGTTAAGTTCTTGACGCTCAGATTATATAGCCCCAAACGAAGGGCTCCCCAGTTTCCTGTCCCTTCTTCCCACTATCTAAGCCCGAGTCCCCTCCCCCAGACCCTGCACACTGCCTCTTGTACCTTCTGTGCACACGCAGGTGTAGGTGTTGGGCCCATCCAGGCACTTGGCGCCGTTCTTGCATGGTGTGCTGGCGCACTCATCCACGTCATACTGGCACAGGTGCCCGCTGAAGCCTGTGGCCAGGGAAGAGGAGATGGTTATGTCTGACAGTATCCTAGCCCTTCGGTTGCTACCCACAGACCCTATAGTTAGCTGAATGACTGCTCACCTGGGCTCCCTAGAGGGTACTTTGTCACCAGTGGCCACTGACCTCCAGGCTTCAACCTGCCCTGGTACCCTTACCCCTCTGATCAGTTCCTGGTTCAGCACTGCTCAGTGGCTGCCTCCCTGGCCCAACAGAGGGGCCCTTTTCCTAAATAGCGTCTGGTTGCTATGGTTACAGCTGCACTAGGTTGTGAATGGGACTCCCCTTGCTCGACCAAGTCTAAGATGGCTGATTTACATCTCACAAGGCCCAAAGTCTGGTCCAGCTCTGGGGTAGGCAAGAGACACCTTCCCGGGGCTTTTATGTTCCCTCCTCAGTTCCTCCAAGTCCTTCCCAGATATACAGGTCAGATCCCCACACTGTGTCTCACTCGCAGGTGGACCCCCTTATCTCGGGAGCACCGCAGCTCCTGTTTATCTTTCCCCCCTTTAGTAAAGGGTTTCTGGTGCCAGGCTCTCTATAATGCCCACTCTCATGTGGGCCTTTCTTTACCTTTGAGGAAAGCCTGAAAACCTCCTAGTCAACTCACAAGGCAAATTCCTCCCTCAAAGGTGTCTGGGAAGAGAGCATGAGGACACAGGTCCTGTGGTAAGTAGGTGGCCTCACCTTTGGGACACTGACACAGGAACTCGTTGATCTTGTCCACGCAGCGGCCATTGTGTAGACAGGGGCTGCTGGCACACTCGTCCGTGTTGATCTCACAGTATACACCCTCATAACCTGGGGATGGGAGATGGTTGGATGGAGGATGGCTTCACTAGGCTCTTCCAGAGCCCTCCAGCTGAAGGCTTGGGAGAGAAATGACCCTCCCTCACACAGGCCGAGCGTGCCCATTGGGGTTCATGTCTATATCTGTTCTGGGGTCTGTACACCCAACTCTGGGTACATTCTCCACTTTGTCCTGTTATCCTGGCCTCAGTTTCCCAGATGCTGCCAACCCTCACAGAAATCTTACTTGAAGCAATCCAGCCTTGACTCACTCTCCCACTCCCTGCTCTTGGCAGGCTCCATGGTCCGAAGTGGCGTAAGACATACCTGGCATACATATACACTGAAACTCCCCAATCTGGTCCAGGCACGTGGCATCATTCTGACATGGGTTGGAGATGCACTCGTTGACATCAATCTCACAGCGGGGCCCAGTGTAGCCCTGTAGACACTGACACTCGAAAGAGCCCAGTGTGTTGAGGCACTTGCCCGCGTGCTCACACGGGTTGGCACCTGGTGAGGGAGGCACAGATGAGGGCTCGTCGGGCTCTCTGGCCTCCAGACCACCCACAATGTCCCAGCCCATGCCTCAAGCTGGCGGTCCTCCAGGACAGGTCACAGCCCCCTCAGCGCAGCTAGCCTGTTCCTGCTGCTTGTGCTTTTACATCTGCACCTACCTAGAGCGCACTCATCCACGTCCTGGCTGCAGGCTGGCCCCGTGTACCCCGAGGGGCAAGTGCAGATGGCCTTGCCGTTGACAGGGTTGGTGTCGCAGTTGGAGCCCTCGTTGCAGGGGTTGCTGATACACGCATCGTTCAGGTGGCACAGCAGGCCTAGACAAGGCAGCCGCGGTGAGTGGGTGCTGTTTCTCCCCATCCTGGCATTAACAGGTTGCTGCAGCTGGGCCAGTCTCACCCAACGCCCTGGGGTGAACCTCTGTGACCCCCTCGAGCATCCCACAAAGCCCAGAGCACCAGGCTACCTCTGTTCAGCAAGGCTTACGAGGTCATTGCTGGAGGTGCCACAGAGACACAGCGTTGTCTCTCCCCATTCCTTTCCTGGAACAGGGTCTCACATATTCCAGGCTGAACTCGTTTGCTATAGAGCTAACGATGGCCTCGAACTTTGGATCCACTCCTCAACAGGCATGTGCCACCACCCTCGGTTTATGTGGCACTAGGGGTTGAATCCAGGACCTGTGCATGCTAGGTAGCCATTCTACTGACAGAGCTGCACTCCCAGGCCTGCACCTACATCTGAGTGAAACTGGTCCCTCCCACCTCACTCGTGATACACCAGCTGTTTGCAGCCAGGGGTGGTGAGCAACCAAGTCCCCTTCTCCCAGAGACTCCTGCGCTCCCTCACCTGTGCGCCCATGTGGACACTCGCAGTAGAAGGAAGCCACACGGTCATGGCAGGTGGCACCCTGAAAACAGGCGGCACTGGCACAGTCATCAATGTTCTCACTGCAGTCCTCACCAGTCCAGCCATTGACACACACGCAGTTGTAGCCACCGTGGGAGTTGTGGCAGGTTCCGCCATTCTGGCAGGCGTTGGGCATGAGCTGACACTCGTCCACATCCTCTGTGCAGTACTGACCTGCAAGGGGCCACAGGGCCATCAACCTCAGGAGTTGCTACAAGATAAGCTCCCCACTCTGGGCTGTGGGGCTGAAAGCCACTCTCTCCAGGAAGTCCTCCTAGATGACTTGTGCGGCCAGCCCGTAGGTCATGGCTGACCTGGCTATCACTATCCAGTGAGTCCCCAAGGACAACCTTGTATCAACCTGGTAGCTTAGACCAGAATGCTAGACTCCTGTGCGGCCAGGAACCTGATTCTGGATATGAGCTGCTAATAGCTCACATGAACCATCTGAGGCTGAGCTGCGCTGACCCCAACTGGAAGCACAGGAGCTGCCCCACCAGTCTCCTGGGCCACCCTGCCTCTTGCAGCGTGGGCTTCCCCAGCACAGGACTGAGTGCAGAGCTGTGTGCAGTTTAGTGAGTACAAGGCTGCCCCATGTAAGTCCCAAGTGCGTACCTGTCCACTCCGGTGGGCAGCGGCAATTGTAGGTATTCACACCGTCCACACAGGCACCCCCGTTCTTGCAGTTGTTTCCTGGGCAGTCATCCACATTTTCTTCACAGTTCTGTCCAGCAAAGCCTGTGAGGCCAATAGGTTAGCCTGACCTAAGTAGTCTGCCGAGGAGCCTCTGCTGGGCTCCGGTATCTTCTAGATGGATCTGAAATGTCCTACTCTGGACAAGGCATCTGTCTGTCCTTCCATGACACCCCTACTCTTGTGTCCACAGGTGACAGCTCCTCTCTAGAAAGCTGGTATGTAAACAGCTGACTAAACAGACAGGGATCTGGGTACACAGTGTTCTAGAAGGTTCCGCCGCAAAACCACTAACGGGGTTTCTGATGATTGCACACTGGGGTTGTCTACACTGAACCAGTGAAGCAGCCACAAATACCTAAAACTCCTGGAGCTAAAACTGGGGCTTGGGAGGACTAAGTTGGAAACCAGAGTGGTGGGATCCTGGCAGGCCTGCTCAATTGGGACTTGTGATTTCCTCGGGGCACAGTCGGGGCAACTATCTCTCCTCTACAGGCTAAGGCAACCCATCTAGCCTGGGGCTGGGCCCCAAGGTGTGGCCTGCAGGGTGGCCTTCATGAGGGCCTCCGCAGCAGCCGGTTAGCTATTAATCTCCTCAACTCCCGCCGGTTCAATGATCAACCCAGAAAGGCGAGTCTGGCAACAGCCAAACCTGCGGCCGGTTACTAATTAACACCATCTCTGGGGATGCCTTTGAACCCCTCCTGCCCTCGGAGAACCCACCTGTTTGCCTCCTCCTCAAAGATCCCCCTCCAGCCCACCATTTTGCACCACAGCAAAAAGCTGGAGGCTTGGAAAAGGCTTATTTGGGTGAGGGAGAGACCAACTTGGGGGCTAGTGCCCGCCTAGGGGTCAGCAAGGCCAAGTAGCTTGTCTCTCTGCCTGGGCAGAGATTTATTCTAACACAGGGCAAGCTTCCAGGAAGAAGCAAGCCTGGAGGTGCCCTGAGCAGGTGTGGGGTTTCACTGGGGGAGAGGAGAAGGGATCGTAGGTCCTACGTGGAGCCTGGCCAACGCCTTCTCTGCCTGTACAGCATCCTCCCTTCAACAGCAATTTGGGTAGACAATTTTCACCTCTCCCTACTCTGAAACAGCCTGTCTCCACACAGGGTAGTGTGCGTTCCGTCTTTAGGGGTGACCCAGCCACTGCACACCAGCCTCTGAGACACACCAGCTATGGGAATTGGACCCCATGCAGCCCTTGCTTCCCTCCTGCCCACCTCCCAGCACTCTGACTTGATCTGACCCACCTTGCCTAAGGTGGATGGCTGGCAGCTCCATGCACAAGCTCCTTGAACTTGGCTGCTTTCTCGCAGTCTGCATGACAGACCCACTCTAGCCTCTCAGCACAGGTTCTAACACCTGAGGTCTTATGTGGCCCCCAAGACAGATCTGAGCCCACAGCTCTGGGGCCCTACAGAGCATGAAGATCCTGTCCCAGCCCTCCGGAGAGCCTAACTGGCCAGGGAGTGTGTAGGCGGCTGTCTGTTTCTTCCAAGCTTGTCCAATGACTTTCAGGAAATGCATAAGCCAGTGTCTGCACGCAGAGTCTTGAGGCTAGCTCTGCGAGCTTGGGGCAGAAGGGAACTTCCCTTTTTCAGGGGGTAAGGTGGCCCCGGGGTTGCAAGGGGAGTGGCCTGAGGTCACACACACCCCCTCCCCTGTGCAACCAAGTCTATTCCTATTTCCTGAGCCCACTCCTCCTTCCTCTCAACTGCCTGGTATGTTGACCCACCCCACCCTGCCTGATGTGGATTGGTGGCAGCTCTATGCTGCTTCAAATCTGAGTTACCATGTTAGAGTGAGCGGCAACAGAAAGGAATAGGGCTGTGCCTGCCGGCCCAACCCCTGCAGAGACATCAGGCACAGTGGAAGGAACACTGTGGAGGAAATAATGAATGACATGAGGCCCCTAAGGCCCTTAAGGCCCTGTTATCCAATTATCATCCCCAGAGACAGGGGAAACCCCAGGGACTGCCCATGTCAAGGTGCTCCCCTGACATACGGAGACTCAAGAGGTATTAGTCAGTCAGGGATTAGGGGAGGCCTGGCACGAAGAAGACACCAAGGGAAGGCACTCTTGACAGCAGAAAGAAGGCTTGGGGGTTATGCACCAAGCTATGTGGATCTTAGCAGATGGCCCAGACAGAAATGGACCAGTGGGGCCTGACGTACATGTGTGGTGCACTTAAGAGTGCCACCTGGCGGGGCTGGGGATTTAGCTCAGTGGTAGAGCGCTTACCTAGGAAGCGCAAGGCCCTGGGTTCGGTCCCCAGCTCCGAAAAAAAGAACCAAAAAAAAAAAAAAAAAGAGTGCCAACTGGCTTCTGGTATCCCTACCCTGACCTGCTCTTACACCACAACTACCGTTCCATAGCTGCTGCCCTGCTCCAAGCTTCTTTCTGGGCACCCTCCACAGGGCATTAATTCCTTCTCTGCATCCCTTAGGCTCGACAGCAGAACAGGCACAGACGTGGGTTAGAGGCCGGCGTACGAGATGGAACCTACCTGGCAGGCAGGCACACTCGTGGGTGGTGTCCCCCGTAGGGCGGCAGGTGCCTCCGTTCTGGCAGGGTGAGGGGCTGCAGGGCACGTAGGGCAGCTCGCAGTGGGGACCAGTGTGGGTGGCACGGCAGGCACAGCGATAGGAGCCAATCTCATTGTGGCACGTGCCGCCATGACGGCACAACCCAGGGTTCTGGCTGCACTCGTTAACATCTTGTCTGCAGGTGGGGCCATGGAAGCCGGGCGGGCAGCCACAGATGTATGAAGACTCAAAGGGCAGGCACTGGCCACCATTGGCACAGGGGTTGGAGGCACAGGGGTCGGCTTGCTGACATGACTTTCCTGAGGAGCAGGGAAGAGGGTCAGCTGTAGCCAGGGCCTCCCGATGAGCTCATGGCAGATTTGGACATCACGGAGGCACCAACCAGGGATAGACCTAAAGTGTTATCCTCATGATTCTCAGTACCTGCTGCAAAATGTGGCCATCTGTCTGCATAGAGAGGACTGGAAGTCACAAGAGACCAAGCCACTGCCCAAGGACAGAAAGTAGGCAAAGTCGTCTAAAACTTGTACCTAGCTGTCTCCTGGACCCCACGTACGTGAGCAATGGCAGCTCGGGGGACCCTGACAGGGAGATGGTAAGACCAGGGCTACATGAGAACTGCCCCTTTACTCACAGAAACAGTGAGAGTTTGGGGCCCTGGAATAGGGCAGCCAAAAATCAGATAGTTTGGGGCCAGAAAGGACCGGAGTTCCTGAAGAACCACCAAGATTTTTCTGGATATTAGATCCCAGCTTAACTGAGCCAGGAGGATAAAGTTTGGTGTGCTAGAGTATATCAAGCCAGCACGAATAGTAGTGTAGGCCCAGGCCTCAGGGTCCAGCCGTGAAGTTCACAGCCTTTCTACAGCTTACCTGACCACCCTGGCGGGCACCGGCACTTGTATTCTGTGAGAGTGAGCAGGTCACAGGTCCCCCCGTTGCGGCAGGGGTTGGCCAGGCAGGCATTGGCCAGAGGTGTCAGGCAGAGGGGCCCAGAGAAACCCAGGGGGCAACTGCAGGCATAGTCCACGATGCCGCCATGGTCCACAACATAGCACGTTCCAGCATTCTTACATGGTGTGCTGAGGCAAGGGCTGGGGTCCTGGCATCGCTGGCCCACGAACGCTCCGCTGCAGCTGTTGACAGACACGTAGGGCAGTTAGCTCCCCAGCCCTAGTTCCTCATGGCCACAGCTACCTGACCCTGGAGGTGCAACTGGGATCAGGCTCTAGAATGGAGGCTGCTTGGTGGGCAGAGGTTTCTGAAATGATGTAAGCTCCAAAGCATGAGTCAGTGCCGTGGGTGCTCACTATAAAATGGTTACTTTCACAGAACAAGCGAACTTCAGTGCAATAAAAAAAAATAATAATAACGACTGTTAATTAGGGGCCAGGCAGGCTACAGACAAGACCAGCCTGGATTTCAAACCAGGCAGATTTCAAACCTGGGTCTATACTCGCAGTCAGCCATGGAGAAGAAGCCCCTGCAGGCCCCCACCCCACCCACCCCCAGTGGGGGGATGTCAACGACTCTGTGAAACTCTCATTTAGGAGGCCGATCTGCTTTTCTCTCCCAGCTTCTGTCATGAATATGCATCATCTGGGTAATAAAAGAGTTCACGGTCCCTTCCACTTTCAAACATCAATAGCACAGTGAACGCGGGAAGCAGAGCAGACTGGAGACTGTATGTGCTTTCTCTCTATTCAGTTCCTGCCCAGTAGCAAGGGGGCTATGCCAGGATGCAGGCTGGTGCCCACTCTCTACAACTCATATCATACCCCCAACCATAATGGCGCCCCCTCAGGGACAGATAAAACCTCCAAGTTCTCTGTAGCACACACCCAGCAGCATCAGCACTGTCCTCTGAGGACATGAAACACTGAAGGATTGAAGCGGAGAGCCTGTCCCACCTTCAGACAGGTGAGGGGTTTCCTGTGTCCAGGCTTAGACTTACTGGTTCCCTGCAGGGACAAGCTCAAGGTCCACAGCTGCCCCAGCCTCGGTAGCCTCTTCAGCCACCTGCCTGCCGACTCCCAGAGCCTGGGCCATAAATTCCTGACCCCACTCCTGCCCCACCTCTTGGCCCCACACTCCCACAGAAGGCTCTGGGAGCCGCCAAGCCAAGCTCTTCCCAGAGGCGAAGGCTCTGAGGCAGAACGTGCTAGCTGACAGGGCAGCCCCTACAGCAGGGTCCCAGCCAGGGACGAAGCCCCTGCTAACAGCCATCCTGGTTTCCAGAGCCTGCTCACTGCCCCTTCCCTCTTCTTGCCAAGCACCCAAAGCTATGGCTGTAACTTGCCTCAATCCCTACCTCCAGCCGACCTGGTAGTCTCCACTTGTTTCTGAACTGCTATTTATAACCAAACCCCTGTGTGACGGTGGCCCCAGGAGAGGCCTCCCTAATAAGAGCTGCTGTAGGCAGCGTGGGGCCTGGGGTCAGGTATCTCAGTAGAAGTACTGGGAGGCATCTGTCCTCTCTGAAGCCTTTCATCTGTGTCTACCGCTTGGGTATGGAAGACACAAAATGGCCACTCTGGTGACCATCTGTTGCCAGAAGCCAAAAGTCTCAAACCAACTGGCAGAAAGAAAACAAATTACACCCCCACCCCCCGGGGAGTTAACTCAAGCCTTTGCAATGGTTCCTGTCCAGCATGGGATGTGTGTGTTTGGTGTAGGGAGGGGTGGGGGCGAATGGGGGACATCTGGCTCCTCCTGCATGGGGTAGCCTTGGAGGGCACCTCCCCACCAGTGTGGTCAGCCACTGAGATCCACATCTGCTTCTCTGGGGCACCTAGGCTCTGGTAGAATCAACCTTGTGGAGGCGAGGAGGCAGTCTTTGCCGGCACCACGCTGGGTCCAGTTACTAGCTGGCTGGGGAGGCTGCCGGGAGCCTGGCTCTGCCCGGCGAGGCTGGCCCCTAGAAGCTCTCCTCTCTGGATCAATGCCCCTTTGTCGGGGTAGGGTTGGCCTCAGCCCACTTGGAGAAAAGGTTTTTTTTTTCTTTCCCAGCCATTGGTGAAGTCACGGGGGAGGGAGTGTTAAGGGACAGAGGGAGCTTCATCTTCAAAGCCAAACGGAGCTGCCGTCCACCCATTCCTGCGGGGCGAAGGGAGTGGGGTGGGGGTGGGGCTCTAGGCCAGTGAGAAGGAGGCTCCGAGAGGCGGGAAGATTTCCCTGGGGTGGGGAAAAATGGGGCAAGCCCAGTGCCATGCTAGGTCTCCAAGTCCTTACGCAACCCCCTGCTAGGTCTCTTAGGGTAAAGACACTGAATGTAACCAAAGGCTCCAAGCTTGCTCACATTCCTCTTCCCCTCAGGCCATGGCTGCGGTCCCTACAGCACCCTGAATAGGAACGACAATGAGAAGTCTGGGGGAACCCTCCTTGCTGGGATGCATGCTTTGCTCTGCTGGACCAGCGAGGGGGAAAATATGGCCAATAAATCAGGCACCGCAGCACGGACAAAGGGCAGCAGGGAGCAGGTGCATCTGTGGAGGGGACAGCTGCTCCCGCTGGGCGAGGCCAGACGCCAACACCAGCGGGTGGGGCAGGAGCTGGGAAGCTGGTGGCCAGGAAAGCTCCTCCGTGGGGGAATGTGGTGGCTGAGAAGGCCCATTGTCCACTCCACCGCCACCCTGGGCTTGGGGACACCACAGTGCAGGCATGCTGCTTATCTGGGCCTACCACCATGGGTGAGGCCGCCATCCACCACCAGCATTCCATAGCTGCAAGACCAGCAGGCCACTTGGATGGGACCATCCCTCAGGTGCCTGGAGCCAAGCGGCAGGTTCTAGGGCTGGGGTAGGGGGCTAGGGGTCAGACAACAGCTCAAATGCCCTTCTCTGTCTGTGGCTTACCTGTCTGACCTCTGTACCACCTGGCCACGTTCTCTCCTCACAGCATTCAAATGTCCCTAAGAAGGGACATTGAGGACACAGTTGGGCTGCAGCCATGATCACAGCCCCCACTGCTATATGTCCAGTGGCCATTTGGTCCTCAACACTGACTGATGGATGTGAGCAACGTAGAGGCCTGCATGGGAAGCCTCGCTCTCTGGGGAGTCCCTGAGCATCAACCAGAGCCTCCCTGAGTGACCCAGGATGCCCTCTGCTTCCTGAGTCGCCTCCTGTCTAGGTAGGGAAAGACCCTCCCAGGACTAAAAGGTGGGACTTCCTCAGGATGAGAACCATCAACCAGACGAGAAGCCCCAGTGCGCTCAGTGCTCTCCCCTGGCACTCTGGGCCTCTGCAGTGGGAACCCAGCCATGGCAGGTGTGCCCTCTCCTTATTTCCTTCTTAGGGCACCTACTTCTTCACCTTGGCTCTTCTACACCACAGACTCCACTGCCTGGGGTGCGACCTGTCCCACTGTGGCTGGCTGCAGGTGAGTAACGGGCAGACTGTGCGCAGGAAGGGGTGGGCTTCCGCAGATGCAGAGGAGCACAAATGGCCCCTGTGCCTGTCATCCTGTTGTCCCACGACTGCTGCCTGCGCTTTGGTGGCTGCTTCAGTACTTCCACTGTGCTGCCTCCCACCTCCCTGGCAGCGCCACTCCATGGAAATGTGACTCCCCAAAGCATCCAGAGGCAGATGTTGCTGTGGCCTCTCACCCGGGACTAATTCTAAATTGTACTGTTTTCCTTTCTAAACTACATGGCCATCTGCCGCCCCCAGGGGACAGATGACAGCTCCCTCCACCCCAAAATCTGGAGAGGGCAGAGGGACTGTAGTGAGAGTTCCTTAGCTCCTGCCCTTGGTGGGTTTATGGTCAAGCAGGGCTGGGGAAAAGAGTAGAACGTTTACTAGACTTGAGATAGCTGGGGTGGGGTGGGGTGGGAGTGGGGTGGGCTGTCAACGCTGGAGTCCCTTCATTGGCTTCCCAGAACCCAGTGCCCAGAAGAACTTTGGGGTAAGAGAAAACACTTCCAGAAGTGGGTGCGTCTTGTGGGACCCTCCCTGCTCAGCTTCAGCTGGTACATGGTGAGATGGAACTCTGCTTACCTCAGTTTTGCAAGAGTTCAGTGTGTGCGTGTGTCTATCTGTAGGAGGGAGGTCGAAGAGAGGCCCTTACAGCAGGCACCAGCAGATCCAAGGTGCTGAGGGACTCACTCTGGGCATGGCTAGGACTGAGTCATAAAGGTCCAGTCCTGTCCTCAAGGAATGTATTCATGGCACAGGTAAAATCACCCATCTGAGGACTGGAGGCACCAGAGGCCCCTGAGTACCAAGGCTCTTGCTTATTCGTCTCTGGGACCAGGGGCCCGCCCTAAGGCATCTGAACTCCTGGGACCCAGAGCACACACCAGATCTATGATCCAGAGGCAGAGGGTGGGCAGAGGGTGGCTCAGTGCACGACTGAGAGTATCTGGCACCAGGTGATGGTAGTGGAGGAAGACCCTGTCTGCTCTACCTGCCTCGGGAACCACCCGAGTGTTGCTGAAGCCCTTGTTCTGCAAGCTCCCGCTCAACAAACAGTGACCATTCTCTTGTGCCCAAGGCATGGTTCGATGCAGATCCCTACCCCAGCCCGACTTTGTTCTGTTTTAGCTGTGTACCCCAGCTAAAACCCAGTAAAGCTGGCTGCCTGGCATTCAGCCTTTGCACAGTAGGTCCAAGACCAGGGCTGCCTCTCATCAAATAGCCCAGCCTGCCTGTAGGGTTTTCACAGCATCAACAATGCCAACCCCACCCATGGCAAAGGCTTCTGGGACCTCAGTCCTGGGACCTGAGCAGCCCAAGGCCCCCAAATTCCCTTGCCTCTCTGAAGGAAGGTGCTCACAACAGGCTGAGTGACTCCCTGGTCTTCTCCCTGGTTCAGAACAGTTAAGCCAAAGTCCAAAAGGCAGGAGACTCCTGCAGACCACAGTTCCATTCCTTCTCTAGCCCACAGACTGCAAGGCAAGGAGCATACAAGAGCCCAGCTTTCCAGCTAAACCTGCTTGGATCCAGACACTTGTCTGAAGATCATTCAGAGGTGAGAATAGCCCTCTTCAACCTCATGGCCTTCATACCCCTGCCCCAGCTTCCTTCCCCACTGCGGCTGGATGAGGTACACAAGCCCGTGGGTAGCTAGCATTGTTTCCAGAAACAGCAACATTGCTGTTCACAGCCAGCGTCTGTGCCACCGCCTGTGCCAGCAGGGAAGGCAGGCAGGAATGACTGAGCTGTGGTCTCCTCTCAGCCTCTGCAGCCTTATGGACCCTGGCTCTCAGAGCAGCAGGGAGCTGAGAAGACAGACAGTAAGGGTTGGGGGACGCAGACTCGCCCGCACCAAGCATCAGCTGCTGCTCAGACTAGGACAGCAGTGGACAGAGCGGGAACGTGGGTCACAGTTAGGGCAGGTATAGCACGCCTACAGGTGGCTACAGGGCTAGCCAGGATTGAAGCCAGGGTTCAGGCTTTGTAGCCCAAAGAACCACTCCCAGCACACTCAGCTCTTTTGTCTTCAAATCTTTCCCCCCAGTTGCATCCTTGGGTGGTTTAAAATATGCTGGAAAAGGAAGCTCAGGAAAAGCACCCGCTTCCTGGCCTGGCTCAGGGAAGCCCTTTGTGTGGGAGACAGTTGAGGTTGGAACCTGCCCTCCAGGGAAGCCACCTTTTCCCACTACAGAGAAAACAATACCCCCCTCCCCACTGCTGCCTGTGAAGGCCCCTCTGAGGGGACAAAAAGACTCCTGGGGGTGTGGGGGGTGTTAAACAATTTCCTGGAGTTGGTCTGTGGGAAGTGGTGACCCATGGGAGCAGGGGTGGGAGACCCCGCCCACTCTGCCCCTTCCAACATTGGCGAAAGCACCATCCAGCAAACTGGGGTCACCAGGAAGCAGGGGTCACTGCTAGGGTGTGAAAAACACCTGCTTAAGCTCCCTGCCTCCACTGGGGACAGTTTCCTGCTTGACTGTCCCCAAACACAGACAGTCCCAAGTTGCAAGCAAGGTTGGGAATGTGTCTTCCTTTGCCACTCCACAATGCCTGCCTGTCACTCTGAGTCGTCCCTGGGACTCACAGGGACAGGCCTCTGTGTGTGCAGCAGTACCAAAGAAGGTTAGGAATGCCCACAGTGGACAACTACAGGCCTCTCCAGCCTGTGCAGGGTGGAACTCAGCCCTGGACCTGAAGCTGCTCCAACTAAGCAGAGGGAAAAGCTTCATCCAGAGGAAGATGAAGCCAGACACCCCACACCTCACACCCCAAAGCCAAAAGCAGTATGGCACCTGTCCATCTCTGCTTCCCCAAATAAATGTGAAAACGCTAAGAGGGAGATGCCCAGAGGCTACTCTGTCCCTCTGTCCCCTCCCCCCATCAAGGTCCAAAAGAGAAGACATACTCCCATCTGGCTAAACTGGTCCTTGGATGCCAGAAGCTTCACCACACTAGACCTTACTACAGTCTTGGAGGTGGGCTAGACCCATTTTACAGATAGGAAGACAGAGGCTCTACATACACACTCCAGATTCTGTAGCGCTTAATTCCTGTTGCCCACTGTGGAGCAGCCTTGGTTCAGAAAACAGTCACAGGCAAGATAGAGTAGCAGAGACTCCCTGGGAATGTGAGAAGTTCCCTCTATCCCAAACCGCCTCATCTCTTTGAACACCTGATCTCCCTGAAAAAACAAGGCAAAGGCCCACAATGGAGGAGTTTAGCTGAAACAAAACTCCTAGGAAGGGGGCAGGGTTCTCAGTGAGGGACCCAGGAACTGGGAGGCCCCTGCCAGTGCAAGGGTAACCTAGAAACTCCCAGCTTCCCCAAACCCCTCAGGACCCTCCTAGTGGAAGGGTCACCTGTCATCATCCCTGTGGCTACCCTTTCCAACTGGTGGCACTGAAGGTGTGCTGGTGAAGCCCATGTCTAGCTACCCACGGGGGCAGGGCCACACCCGCTGCAGGGCAGACAGAGTGAGACAGAGGTGCTCTGGGGAGGGAACTGTATAGGACCCACAGTGTCCCAGGCCAGTGGGTCTAGGACAAGCTTTGAGCTTGCAGATCCTGGCCCCTCTGCCCCTGTGGACACTGATATCCCATGCCTGACCTCTTTTTAGGTATCACTTCACAGGCCTTCTTTTGACCTCTCCAACCCTTAGCTGAGACTGGGCACAGTGAAAAGGGCATGCCCCAATCAAATCTGAGCTGCCCCAGGTCAGCCAGACACTTTCTGTAGCCTCCTAGTAACAGGTAGAGCTCTCAAAGTGAGACCCCCAAATGAAGGCCATATACCAGCAGCAAGGCCAGCCAGCACCTTTAGCTACAGTGGTTCCATGGGATCCTCCACTCACCCCTGCCATAAGAAGAGGAAGTGAAGTGTGGGACTGTAGTGCAGTCCAGCTCGGGAGGAAGTGTCCGCGATCTGAGCTTTAACCAGACACAGCCTAATGGAGGGGGACAAGCTTGGCTCAGAGGCCAAGTCCAGAGTATACTCTGAGGGGAGGGGGGATCCAGCCTTCACTGTGGCCTCTGAAACTGTAAGCCAGGTCTTAGAAACCTGGAGCTACCCACCGGGCACCAGGCCTGCCCCAGTCCACCTGACTGGACTGTCCCAGCTTAGGCCAGCTGCCAAGGCCACAGAGTAGGCCAGACTCGGAGCCATGAAGATAGGACACAGCCATGGCCTGACCTGTCACATCACAGTCCCACAAACCAGCGCCCCACCTGGTTTCCACTATCAGGCTCTGAGACAGAGTTGAGGTCACTTTTGTCTCACCCTTAGAAGAGGAAGTGAGAAGGAAAGCCCCACCTCGAAGGATCAACCCCTAGAAGACACGATTGACCAGATCCAGTCCAGGCAAGCAACAGAGCAGCAGAGGGTCAAGCACACAGGCAGCATCTGCCCCTACCCCAGCCACCTCAGGGCTGGGCACATACACTGGAAGCCCTACTTTCCCCCCCAAACCTCTCATTTCCAGTAACTGCTGTTTCCGCTCACTCAGAACTGAAACTGAGAGGAAATGGTGGGAGGCCGGGCTGCTGCCATTCAGACCTGAGTGATCGTTCCAGCTTTTACCACCCACATTCCTCCTCATGCAGAGCAATGGCCCTGGGAGCCTGGGGAGAGCAAGTTAGACTGCAGTGTCAGCCGCTTCTTCCCGTCCTGGGTCTCTCTGGGATCTGGTCTACAGTAGGGGACACTGTGTATCAAGAACTCCACCTGCGGGGTTGGGGATTTAGCTCAGTGGTAGAGCGCTTGCCTAGCAATCGCAAGGCCCTGGGTTCGGTCCCCAGCTCCGGAAAAAAAAAAAAAAAAAAGAAAAGAAGAAAGAAAAAAAAAAGAAAAAAAATGTTAAGAACTCCACCTGCAAATCTGCTTTTAGAGTAAGAACACCGGGACACTGGCTTTGTCAGTAAAGTATCTGCTGAGCAAGCAGAAGGACCTGAAGTCAGTCCTCAGCATCCACAGGAGCCAGGAGCAGCAGCACACATTTGTAATCCTAGCGCTGGGGAGGGGGAGGCAAGAGGCTCTTGGAACTCGTTAGCCAGCTACTCTAGCTGGAGCAGTGAGCCCCAGGGTCTGTGAGCGACCCTGTTACAAAAAATAAGGTGGAGTGCAAAAGGAGGACACCCAGTGTTGACCTCTGGCCTCTACACACACACCAACACACAAGCACACATATGTGAACACACCTACACAAACACACACAAGATGTCAACTCAATAGGCAAAGTACCTGCTGTGTAAGCACATGGACCTAAGTTCAAACCTCTGCAACCCAGGTAAGACTCTGGGCGTGTTGGCATGTAGCCCAGTCTTCCAGAGAGGGAAGATAGGAGAAGGGTTCCTGAACCCCAAAGGCTGACTGGCTAGCTGAAGTGACAGCTTCAGGTTCAGTGAGAGACCCTAGCATGTAGGGAAAAGAAAGCCACTGTCAACCTTGCTTCCTCCCCTTCACACACACACACACACACACACACACACACACACACACTCACACAAACACATGCACACACACTCACTCATTCACACACACACAAGCTCACACACTCACACAAACACTCACATGCACATACACACACAACACGCTCACACACACCACTCACACAAACACACACACATCACTCACACAAACACACACACATGCTCACACACACTCACAAACACTCACATGCACACACACACTCACTCACACACACACTCACACACTCACATGCACACACACACTCACACACACCACTCACACAAACACTCACATGCACACACACACAGTCATTCACACATACACACAAGCTCACACACACTCACACAGACACTCACATGCACACACACACATACACACGCTCACACACACACATACACACGCTCACACACACCACTCACACAAACACACACACACACACACACACACTCACACAAACACATGCACACACACTCACTCATTCACACACACACAAGCTCACACACTCACACAAACACTCACATGCACATACACACACAACACGCTCACACACACCACTCACACAAACACACACACATCACTCACACAAACACACACACATGCTCACACACACTCACAAACACTCACATGCACACACACACTCACTCACACACACACTCACACACTCACATGCACACACACACTCACACACACCACTCACACAAACACTCACATGCACACACACACAGTCATTCACACATACACACAAGCTCACACACACTCACACAGACACTCACATGCACACACACACATACACACGCTCACACACACACATACACACGCTCACACACACCACTCACACAAACACACACACACACACACACACTCACACAAACACATGCACACACACTCACTCATTCACACACACACAAGCTCACACACTCACACAAACACTCACATGCACATACACACACAACACGCTCACACACACCACTCACACAAACACACACACATCACTCACACAAACACACACACATGCTCACACACACTCACAAACACTCACATGCACACACACACTCACTCACACACACACTCACACACTCACATGCACACACACACTCACACACACCACTCACACAAACACTCACATGCACACACACACAGTCATTCACACATACACACAAGCTCACACACACTCACACAGACACTCACATGCACACACACACATACACACGCTCACACACACACATACACACGCTCACACACACCACTCACACAAACACACACACACACACACACACACTCACACAAACACATGCACACACACTCACTCATTCACACACACACAAGCTCACACACTCACACAAACACTCACATGCACATACACACACAACACGCTCACACACACCACTCACACAAACACACACACATCACTCACACAAACACACACACATGCTCACACACACTCACAAACACTCACATGCACACACACACTCACTCACACACACACTCACACACTCACATGCACACACACACTCACACACACCACTCACACAAACACTCACATGCACACACACACAGTCATTCACACATACACACAAGCTCACACACACTCACACAGACACTCACATGCACACACACACATACACACGCTCACACACACACATACACACGCTCACACACACCACTCACACAAACACACACACACACACACACACACACTCACACAAACACATGCACACACACTCACTCATTCACACACACACAAGCTCACACACTCACACAAACACTCACATGCACATACACACACAACACGCTCACACACACCACTCACACAAACACACACACATCACTCACACAAACACACACACATGCTCACACACACTCACAAACACTCACATGCACACACACACTCACTCACACACACACTCACACACTCACATGCACACACACACTCACACACACCACTCACACAAACACTCACATGCACACACACACAGTCATTCACACATACACACAAGCTCACACACACTCACACAGACACTCACATGCACACACACACATACACACGCTCACACACACACATACACACGCTCACACACACCACTCACACAAACACACACACACACACACTCACACAAACACATGCACACACACTCACTCATTCACACACACACAAGCTCACACACTCACACAAACACTCACATGCACATACACACACAACACGCTCACACACACCACTCACACAAACACACACACATCACTCACACAAACACACACACATGCTCACACACACTCACAAACACTCACATGCACACACACACTCACTCACACACACACTCACACACTCACATGCACACACACACTCACACACACCACTCACACAAACACTCACATGCACACACACACAGTCATTCACACATACACACAAGCTCACACACACTCACACAGACACTCACATGCACACACACACATACACACGCTCACACACACACATACACACGCTCACACACACCACTCACACAAACACACACACACACACACACACACTCACACAAACACATGCACACACACTCACTCATTCACACACACACAAGCTCACACACTCACACAAACACTCACATGCACATACACACACAACACGCTCACACACACCACTCACACAAACACACACACATCACTCACACAAACACACACACATGCTCACACACACTCACAAACACTCACATGCACACACACACACTCACTCACACACACACTCACACACTCACATGCACACACACACTCACACACACCACTCACACAAACACTCACATGCACACACACACAGTCATTCACACATACACACAAGCTCACACACACTCACACAGACACTCACATGCACACACACACATACACACGCTCACACACACACATACACACGCTCACACACACCACTCACACAAACACACACACACACACACACACACACACACACACTCACACAAACACATGCACACACACTCACTCATTCACACACACACAAGCTCACACACTCACACAAACACTCACATGCACATACACACACAACACGCTCACACACACCACTCACACAAACACACACACATCACTCACACAAACACACACACATGCTCACACACACTCACAAACACTCACATGCACACACACACTCACTCACACACACACTCACACACTCACATGCACACACACACTCACACACACCACTCACACAAACACTCACATGCACACACACACAGTCATTCACACATACACACAAGCTCACACACACTCACACAGACACTCACATGCACACACACACATACACACGCTCACACACACACATACACACGCTCACACACACCACTCACACAAACACACACACACACACACACACACTCACACAAACACATGCACACACACTCACTCATTCACACACACACAAGCTCACACACTCACACAAACACTCACATGCACATACACACACAACACGCTCACACACACCACTCACACAAACACACACACATCACTCACACAAACACACACACATGCTCACACACACTCACAAACACTCACATGCACACACACACTCACTCACACACACACTCACACACTCACATGCACACACACACTCACACACACCACTCACACAAACACTCACATGCACACACACACAGTCATTCACACATACACACAAGCTCACACACACTCACACAGACACTCACATGCACACACACACATACACACGCTCACACACACACATACACACGCTCACACACACCACTCACACAAACACACACACACACACACACACACACTCACACAAACACATGCACACACACTCACTCATTCACACACACACAAGCTCACACACTCACACAAACACTCACATGCACATACACACACAACACGCTCACACACACCACTCACACAAACACACACACATCACTCACACAAACACACACACATGCTCACACACACTCACAAACACTCACATGCACACACACACTCACTCACACACACACTCACACACTCACATGCACACACACACTCACACACACCACTCACACAAACACTCACATGCACACACACACAGTCATTCACACATACACACAAGCTCACACACACTCACACAGACACTCACATGCACACACACACATACACACGCTCACACACACACATACACACGCTCACACACACCACTCACACAACACACACACACACACACACTCACACAAACACATGCACACACACTCACTCATTCACACACACACAAGCTCACACACTCACACAAACACTCACATGCACATACACACACAACACGCTCACACACACCACTCACACAAACACACACACATCACTCACACAAACACACACACATGCTCACACACACTCACAAACACTCACATGCACACACACACTCACTCACACACACACTCACACACTCACATGCACACACACACTCACACACACCACTCACACAAACACTCACATGCACACACACACAGTCATTCACACATACACACAAGCTCACACACACTCACACAGACACTCACATGCACACACACACATACACACGCTCACACACACATACACACGCTCACACACACCACTCACACAAACACACACACACACACACACACACACTCACACAAACACATGCACACACACTCACTCATTCACACACACACAAGCTCACACACTCACACAAACACTCACATGCACATACACACACAACACGCTCACACACACCACTCACACAAACACACACACATCACTCACACAAACACACACACATGCTCACACACACTCACAAACACTCACATGCACACACACACTCACTCACACACACACTCACACACTCACATGCACACACACACTCACACACACCACTCACACAAACACTCACATGCACACACACACAGTCATTCACACATACACACAAGCTCACACACACTCACACAGACACTCACATGCACACACACACATACACACGCTCACACACACATACACACGCTCACACACACCACTCACACAAACACACACACACACACACACACTCACACAAACACATGCACACACACTCACTCATTCACACACACACAAGCTCACACACTCACACAAACACTCACATGCACATACACACACAACACGCTCACACACACCACTCACACAAACACACACACATCACTCACACAAACACACACACATGCTCACACACACTCACAAACACTCACATGCACACACACACTCACTCACACACACACTCACACACTCACATGCACACACACACTCACACACACCACTCACACAAACACTCACATGCACACACACACAGTCATTCACACATACACACAAGCTCACACACACTCACACAGACACTCACATGCACACACACACATACACACGCTCACACACACACATACACACGCTCACACACACCACTCACACAAACACACACACACACACACACACACACTCACACAAACACATGCACACACACTCACTCATTCACACACACACAAGCTCACACACTCACACAAACACTCACATGCACATACACACACAACACGCTCACACACACCACTCACACAAACACACACACATCACTCACACAAACACACACACATGCTCACACACACTCACAAACACTCACATGCACACACACACTCACTCACACACACACTCACACACTCACATGCACACACACACTCACACACACCACTCACACAAACACTCACATGCACACACACACAGTCATTCACACATACACACAAGCTCACACACACTCACACAGACACTCACATGCACACACACACATACACACGCTCACACACACATACACACGCTCACACACACCACTCACACAAACACACACACACACACACACACTCACACAAACACATGCACACACACTCACTCATTCACACACACACAAGCTCACACACTCACACAAACACTCACATGCACATACACACACAACACGCTCACACACACCACTCACACAAACACACACACATCACTCACACAAACACACACACATGCTCACACACACTCACAAACACTCACATGCACACACACACTCACTCACACACACACTCACACACTCACATGCACACACACACTCACACACACCACTCACACAAACACTCACATGCACACACACACAGTCATTCACACATACACACAAGCTCACACACACTCACACAGACACTCACATGCACACACACACATACACACGCTCACACACACACATACACACGCTCACACACACCACTCACACAAACACACACACACACACACACACTCACACAAACACATGCACACACACTCACTCATTCACACACACACAAGCTCACACACTCACACAAACACTCACATGCACATACACACACAACACGCTCACACACACCACTCACACAAACACACACACATCACTCACACAAACACACACACATGCTCACACACACTCACAAACACTCACATGCACACACACACTCACTCACACACACACTCACACACTCACATGCACACACACACTCACACACACCACTCACACAAACACTCACATGCACACACACACAGTCATTCACACATACACACAAGCTCACACACACTCACACAGACACTCACATGCACACACACACATACACACGCTCACACACACACATACACACGCTCACACACACCACTCACACAAACACACACACACACACACACACACACTCACACAAACACATGCACACACACTCACTCATTCACACACACACAAGCTCACACACTCACACAAACACTCACATGCACATACACACACAACACGCTCACACACACCACTCACACAAACACACACACATCACTCACACAAACACACACACATGCTCACACACACTCACAAACACTCACATGCACACACACACTCACTCACACACACACTCACACACTCACATGCACACACACACTCACACACACCACTCACACAAACACTCACATGCACACACACACAGTCATTCACACATACACACAAGCTCACACACACTCACACAGACACTCACATGCACACACACACATACACACGCTCACACACACACATACACACGCTCACACACACCACTCACACAAACACACACACACACACACACTCACACAAACACATGCACACACACTCACTCATTCACACACACACAAGCTCACACACTCACACAAACACTCACATGCACATACACACACAACACGCTCACACACACCACTCACACAAACACACACACATCACTCACACAAACACACACACATGCTCACACACACTCACAAACACTCACATGCACACACACACTCACTCACACACACACTCACACACTCACATGCACACACACACTCACACACACCACTCACACAAACACTCACATGCACACACACACAGTCATTCACACATACACACAAGCTCACACACACTCACACAGACACTCACATGCACACACACACATACACACGCTCACACACACACATACACACGCTCACACACACCACTCACACAAACACACACACACACACACACACACTCACACAAACACATGCACACACACTCACTCATTCACACACACACAAGCTCACACACTCACACAAACACTCACATGCACATACACACACAACACGCTCACACACACCACTCACACAAACACACACACATCACTCACACAAACACACACACATGCTCACACACACTCACAAACACTCACATGCACACACACACTCACTCACACACACACTCACACACTCACATGCACACACACACTCACACACACCACTCACACAAACACTCACATGCACACACACACAGTCATTCACACATACACACAAGCTCACACACACTCACACAGACACTCACATGCACACACACACATACACACGCTCACACACACACATACACACGCTCACACACACCACTCACACAAACACACACACACACACACACACACTCACACAAACACATGCACACACACTCACTCATTCACACACACACAAGCTCACACACTCACACAAACACTCACATGCACATACACACACAACACGCTCACACACACCACTCACACAAACACACACACATCACTCACACAAACACACACACATGCTCACACACACTCACAAACACTCACATGCACACACACACTCACTCACACACACACTCACACACTCACATGCACACACACACTCACACACACCACTCACACAAACACTCACATGCACACACACACAGTCATTCACACATACACACAAGCTCACACACACTCACACAGACACTCACATGCACACACACACATACACACGCTCACACACACACATACACACGCTCACACACACCACTCACACAAACACACACACACACACACACACACTCACACAAACACATGCACACACACTCACTCATTCACACACACACAAGCTCACACACTCACACAAACACTCACATGCACATACACACACAACACGCTCACACACACCACTCACACAAACACACACACATCACTCACACAAACACACACACATGCTCACACACACTCACAAACACTCACATGCACACACACACTCACTCACACACACACTCACACACTCACATGCACACACACACTCACACACACCACTCACACAAACACTCACATGCACACACACACAGTCATTCACACATACACACAAGCTCACACACACTCACACAGACACTCACATGCACACACACACATACACACGCTCACACACACATACACACGCTCACACACACCACTCACACAAACACACACACACACACACACACACTCACACAAACACATGCACACACACTCACTCATTCACACACACACAAGCTCACACACTCACACAAACACTCACATGCACATACACACACAACACGCTCACACACACCACTCACACAAACACACACACATCACTCACACAAACACACACACATGCTCACACACACTCACAAACACTCACATGCACACACACACTCACTCACACACACACTCACACACTCACATGCACACACACACTCACACACACCACTCACACAAACACTCACATGCACACACACACAGTCATTCACACATACACACAAGCTCACACACACTCACACAGACACTCACATGCACACACACACATACACACGCTCACACACACACATACACACGCTCACACACACCACTCACACAAACACACACACACACACACACACTCACACAAACACATGCACACACACTCACTCATTCACACACACACAAGCTCACACACTCACACAAACACTCACATGCACATACACACACAACACGCTCACACACACCACTCACACAAACACACACACATCACTCACACAAACACACACACATGCTCACACACACTCACAAACACTCACATGCACACACACACTCACTCACACACACACTCACACACTCACATGCACACACACACTCACACACACCACTCACACAAACACTCACATGCACACACACACAGTCATTCACACATACACACAAGCTCACACACACTCACACAGACACTCACATGCACACACACACATACACACGCTCACACACACACATACACACGCTCACACACACCACTCACACAAACACACACACACACACACACACACTCACACAAACACATGCACACACACTCACTCATTCACACACACACAAGCTCACACACTCACACAAACACTCACATGCACATACACACACAACACGCTCACACACACCACTCACACAAACACACACACATGCTCACACACACTCACAAACACTCACATGCACACACACACTCACTCACACACACACTCACACACTCACATGCACACACACACTCACACACACCACTCACACAAACACTCACATGCACACACACACAGTCATTCACACATACACACAAGCTCACACACACTCACACAGACACTCACATGCACACACACACATACACACGCTCACACACACACATACACACGCTCACACACACCACTCACACAAACACACACACACACACACACACTCACACAAACACATGCACACACACTCACTCATTCACACACACACAAGCTCACACACTCACACAAACACTCACATGCACATACACACACAACACGCTCACACACACCACTCACACAAACACACACACATCACTCACACAAACACACACACATGCTCACACACACTCACAAACACTCACATGCACACACACACTCACTCACACACACACTCACACACTCACATGCACACACACACTCACACACACCACTCACACAAACACTCACATGCACACACACACAGTCATTCACACATACACACAAGCTCACACACACTCACACAGACACTCACATGCACACACACACATACACACGCTCACACACACATACACACGCTCACACACACCACTCACACAAACACACACACACACACACACACTCACACAAACACATGCACACACACTCACTCATTCACACACACACAAGCTCACACACTCACACAAACACTCACATGCACATACACACACAACACGCTCACACACACCACTCACACAAACACACACACATCACTCACACAAACACACACACATGCTCACACACACTCACAAACACTCACATGCACACACACACTCACTCACACACACACTCACACACTCACATGCACACACACACTCACACACACCACTCACACAAACACTCACATGCACACACACACAGTCATTCACACATACACACAAGCTCACACACACTCACACAGACACTCACATGCACACACACACATACACACGCTCACACACACACATACACACGCTCACACACACCACTCACACAAACACACACACACACACACACACACGCGCGCGCGCGCGCGCTTCTGGACCGTGGGAAAACCTGCTCTAGGGAGCAGGCTGCCGCCCAGATTTCTTCCTGAACTTGATCAAACACAGATGTTTCTCTAGGAACGTCAGTGGCCTCCATGCAGCCTGCGGCTCCCTGGCCTCCCTGTGGCTGGGCTGTGATTCATACAGGGTGACCCACATGTGGTGTTAAGGCAGGAGGCCCAGAGCCAAACTATGGCCTCAGTGCCTGGGTATCATCTTGGGAGGACAGTCCTTTGTCCTCCCACTCAGGTCTAAGGGGTGGGCATAGCCACATCTCAGAATCCTCAGCTGACTGCACAGAGCACGTCACTCACACATGTGGCAGGACCTGCCTCCCCAGGCCTGTGCTGGGGCTCGGCTCAGGCTGGTCTCTGGCACTACCTGTGGTAGAATTTGTTCAGCAAATTAGCAGCGACCTCAGATGATGACAAGGGGCTCATTTACCTGGTTCAAAAGGGCAGTACTACAAGCACTTCAGTTGCATAGGGACACCAAGCCAGGTGATGGGATAAACCAGTGGAAACCCAATGACAGCTCCTCCTATCTGCCTGTTAGGGCAGGGCTGGAACCAGCGTTTGGCCCCGTTCCATAACCGGACACAGGCATTCTTACCTGTGTCTCAGCAGTGGACGTAGCTCACCTGGTGAGTACCAACCAAATAAACTACTTTAGGAGGTTTGGGGGAAGGAGGAGAATTAGCCTAGTTAATTCACTCTAGAGTGCAGATGGCAGGAGCCTTCTACCCAGAGCACTTCAGGTCTGGGGACTGCAACAAAATGGCACAGTCTAGGGGCTGGAGAGATGACTCAGCAGTTAAGAGCCTTTCCAGAGGACCCAGGTTCAGTTCCCAGCACCCGCACTGTAACTCCAGCTCCAGAAGATCCAACACCCTCACTCAGACCCACACGCAGACAACACCAATGCTCATAAAATAAAAAATAAATCAATAATTAAAGAAATAAAAGGTCCGTCTAGAGGTGAGGTCCCTGGGGAAGGGGCAAGTCCTAGAATCCCATAGCCCCTATATGCCAAGTCCATCCAACCATCCCTACCCCTTCCACTGGGGACTCCTGTGTTGGCTAGGGATACAGTTTTGCAGGAGACATTACATCCCTCTGAGCATCGGAGACAACCGAAGGGTAGTCTCTACCTCTAAGGTCCTCACCTCACAGAGCTTGGTGTCCCTCCCAAGGAATAGCCTGTGCCTATTTGTAGACTGGTAGGCCTGCTCAAAGCTCCTAGTCTGTGGAGGGAAAAACCACAGCACAAGCCTATGGAAGGCAGAGCCAAAGCTTCCCTCCCTACTGCTCCTACACACTGTTCCTGCTGGCTAAGGCTCCCTGCCTGTAGACCCATCCAGGCTACTGTAGATGCCACCCTGTGGTGGGCCTCATGCTAAGCTGTGGAAGGCCTAGGGCACTCAGACACACGGTTCCCCAAGCTTTACTCTTTAGAGACTCCAGCAGTCCATTTTCCCTAGCTTCCCATCTCCTCATAGCTGAGTGCCTAGTTGTGCGGCTGCCTTGCCTGCCCTAGATCCTAGGCTCCAGAGCATACATACAAAGCCCTCAACAAAAACCCTCCACTTCCATTGTCCTGTACTAGCTCTTCCACTAGCTTTTCCTCCATTAGTAAGGCCAAGAGGCTAGATGGCTGTTGGAAGGCAAGACAAGGCTGGCTGGCTGTGAGTCTGCCATGGGCACTGGGCACTGTGGGGCCTTGGGCACATTATCAGTGACTGACATGGGAGCACACCAGGTCCCACTCAGGGAGCAGAGGCCCAGAGATGTACGTTCTGGCCCCTTGGTGCAGAGCTGGCTCCCATGGTGGCAAAGAGAGACCCTGACGTCATCCATGCTCAGAAAGCAGAACTCAGTGTCAACTTCACTCACAGGACATGGGACAGCAAAGGCTCAGGGACAGAGGGCAGGCAGCTCAGTGGCTGCCGGGGAGGGGAAGGGAGTGGGAAGCAGCTGCCTTCGGGCGATTAAGGAGTCTGGAACTGGATAGGTGGGCTGGTTATGCAATCCATGCCTCTCTACTAAGTATGTGGGTTGTGCAGTTTCCATGGCTCGAATGGCATATTTCACAAAATGCGTAATCTACCACCCCAGAGCTCCATCTCCCCAATCAGTCCTCAGAATCCTAGACTCTGGTACAGCTAGAGAGTGTGGGGTAAGGCCACAAGGAAGACATCCACTGCCCTCCCACCCTGCCAATCACTCCCCCTTCCAGCAGGGATGTCCCCAGCCTGAGGCTAAAATATGTCCCAGCTCCCAGAACTGGCACTGCCACATGGATAGTCCATCCCAGGAGCTGCTACCTCCAACAGCAGCCTAGATATGGCAGAGAAGGGTCCGGTGCCCTCTCGTGCAGAAAGGGTAAACTGAGACTGGAGTACAGTTCATCGCAACCAGCTGGGCTGTGTCTTCCACCCAGCAGGTGTCAGGGTGTGCCATGCCTGGGAAACAAGGGGGATCAGACACGTCCTGACCTAGTCACCACGATGCCCTGAAGCCAGCCGCTCGTTAAAACCGGTGATGATTCCCCCTCAGCCTCTGGGAAAGGTCTGGAAAGTTCTGGATACGCCTGCACATGAAGGTGAGAGCTGATGCAAGCTGCCCGTAGGTCCCCCATCCCCCAAGCCTCTTCACCCTTAGCCTTGGTTTTTTTCCCACCTATAAACTGGAGATGAAACAAGCAGGGTGGGCCAGGCCCTCTGGGAAAACCCGACCCTCTGCCACCAAGTTTGCAGGGCTGATCACAGCCCTGAGAGAGCTGCCGCCTTCATGTTTTTGAGGAAAGCAACGTGGACGCCACTTGACTACAAAGCCACATCCTCTCACCATTTAGAGATGACACACGAAGCACAACCCTCCCCACACACAAGACAGCCCAACCCCTCAGCCTAGCCTGCCTGCCCTCTGGGCCCTCTCTGACCGTGATGTCTACTCTCCCACCACAGGGGCCAGGAGCAAGGGCCAGAACCATCTTCCCCGGTGAAGCTTCTATCTTTGACCCTGGACATGGAAACTTGTGGAGACCCCTCTACCTCTGCCCACCTTCTGGGGATCCCAATAGCCAGCTCTGGTTATCTACACCCTGCGCAGCTCCTTGAAACAGGGCTCTCCTGTCTGCCCTACCCCACCCTCTTCCTGCTGAGGTCACGGCTTGCTCTGTCTCTCCCTTTCAGCTTTATTATTACTCCCTCAATGGAAAAACTATTGGCTGCTGGCCAGAGGCAGGGCTGCCCACAGAGGCGTTTTCCTTCATGGAACATCTCGCCTCTGCTCAGGTGTTCCAGTACCTGGACGTCTCCCCACAGGTTCCGTGACAAGTGAGGTTGTGAGGCTGTTTTGTTTTGTTGTTTTTTTTTAACCTGTTTTTCTAACCTCACGTCCTTGAAGGCCAGACATGGCACTGCACAGACAGGCAGGCCAGGGACAGCCTTGGCTCTCCTACTGGGTCGGATGGGACCAGCCCAAGATGGCATGTGACTCAATGGAACAGTAGCAGGGCCGGGTGACAGAAGACAGAGAACATTCCGTTGGGTCCCTCCTCAGCCCACCAATCACTTCCGGCCTCGCCCCTGCTTCCTCATCAAACAGGCGGGAAGTGATGGGCCAGGGATGTGGCTACGACGCACACTCTGGAGGGAGGAAGGGAGGGAATGGCATCAGTTGCAACACTGCATGGCCAAGCATGGCTAACTTCTCTCCCTGTGCCTGATCCTGGTGGATCTGCTGAGAGCCCTGTCAGGCCATGGTGGGGCAGGCCTACCACGTACATGAATATCACATGCACGCTGGATGACTTACTCCTGAGTGGTCCTGTCCCAGTTCTAGGCTTTCCCTAGAGCGGAACTCAAAGCACAGTAGTTGCTTTAAGGTGTCTGAGGGACCAGCGAGATGGTTCGGAGAGTAAAGGCATTTACTTCACAAGCCTGACTACCTGATTTTGATCCCCAGATCTCTCACTGGAAGGAGAGAACTATCTCGCAGAAGTCGTCCTGGGACTTCCATACGTATACTTGCTCTGAGTGCACAGACACAGAAAGTCCAAAAAAGGAAATCGAAAGATCTGACAACTGCAGCCCCGTCCCCAGCTAGAATCCTCAGAGCCAGCCAGCTCGGCCGTCCCTAAACGGTAACCACCCAGATAGCAGATAGGTAAACAGACCCACCGGATAGCACTCCTGGGATGGTGAATTAATTCATCACCCAACTTAGTATAGGAAAATGAGGCACTTGAAACCAGCCCCATGAGCTCGCCAGCAGAGTGGGAAAAGGACACGAACGTTCTAGTGCTACCCACCCCTTTCATAGCTCTTACGCAATCCTTGCGTACCACCAAGATATCAGTTCTGATTCTGCCCTGACTTGAAGATGGTAAAGTTAAGGTCAGACCTCTCAAACATAGGATGTCCCAAGATTATCACCCACCACACTGAGTTTCTCTGGGCATAGTTCACCTGACTTCTAAATGCATTTAAAATGCAAGTCCTCCTCACATCTGACTTAGCCACCAGTGAAGGTGGCCTTAGTCTCCCTAACACTATTCCTGAGCTCCCTCAGTTCAGAGCCTTCAGCCCCTTATAAACCCTTTTGAGCTGAACTCATATCCACTCAAGTGTATAGGTTCTTGTGGCTCTTCAAATGATCGCCTTTTGTCAGCATTCCCTCTCAGCACACATTAGGCCTACAAGAAAGGTATGGTGAGCCTCAAACTTTCCCCCAAAGGGCTTCTGATATCCCACAACACACAGCAGCTGCCCAGACTGTTCTCTGTCTATGGGGTACCAAGTCAGGCCTTTCCTACATGGTCACTGGCTAGCTAGACTAGACCTCAGTGGTACTCTAGTACTTAAGACAAGGAACTTGGGGGGTTGGGGATTTAGCTCAGTGGTAGAGCACTTGCCTAGCAAGTGCAAGGCCCTGGGTTCCGTCCCCAGCTCCGGAAAAAAAAAAAAAAAAAAAGACAAGGAACTTGGTACCAAGAGGATTCACTTCGAAATCACGAGGCCTGAAGTTCCCTGCCCAGCAGCTTTTGGGAGCAGGTTCTCTGTTCAGGTAGAAAAGATGATTTACAAGGTACCAATTCGCTGTCCTATGACTCCATGGTTCCCAGGTTCTCAGAGCAGGCAGCACAAGAAGCTGAAAACCATTAGGATTGTGGTTAGGTGTGACAGAAGTCTACAGGTTCCAAGCTATGAGGAAAGGGGGAGCTGCCTCTTCCCAGTCAGGAGAGGTGGATCCCTCTGTGTGCGCTCTGGCAAACTCTTGGGCAGGCCTCCGGCGGACATGGGAAGAAGTAATCTGGGATGGAAACATAGATACCACCATGGAACGGGCTAGGACCTGCAAGCACCCAAGCCTATGCAGTGAGCTGAACCCCTCTGTGGATTGGCTGTAAGCCCCCCACCCCAAATTGCACAGTGAGTCCAGACCTGTGCCTATCACCAGCCAGGCCTGGTTGTAGCCTTGGCCTCCAGCTCTGCTGACCAGAAGTGAGCATATCTCTTTCATCTCATTGGACTTACGGAGTGAGCACAATGGGGCCTCTGTGGATAGAACTCAGTGGAACTCTGAGCCAAACTGAAGCGAGTTTTCTGCCAAGGAGGAAGGGCCTTAGGATCTAGTGCAAGACAGAAGGCCTGGCACTGAGATCCTTTCAGTGGCCTGGCCTGTACTGCAAGGGATTTGTAAGCAGCTTCCCCAACTCTGGGAGGTGGGAAAGAAAGCACAGCACCATTGTGCCTTTGGCTCAAGAGGTCTTCACACAGATACTAAGACACGAGCTATTGGGGGACTGCAGCAAAGGGACTGTACCCCCATGCACGACTCTACCAAGTATGGCAGGCAGCAGACCAGACCGTGCCCCTTTTCTGGTGGGGCTAAGAAGAAACTACCCTCAATTTCTCCAGTCTGGCAGGACCCCTCCAAGTCCTGGGCAGAAGGAAGAAGCCTTTCAGCCCTGCCCTGCGAGTGAGGCAGGCAGAGCAAGGAGCACAGTGGCGGGGGAAGGGGGTTGTACATTCTGGGAAGCCACGCATAATTAATCACACAGCATTAATCGTCTCCCAACAATAGCTGCTGCCCTTCTACTGAATCCCAGCTGTCGGCCTCTGAATGGAAGGAAATAAGATTTAGGGCATCAAGCGTCCGTGAGGCTTCTGCAAGGGGGAGAGAGGCCCCCCCCAAAAAAAAGCAAAAAAAAAAGTAGTGTGCATTCATTAGTGTCTGACAGAGGCACAATCGGCTTTGTCCAATAAACTGCTCACAGACCAGCTTAATTGGCTTCAGTACAGGGCGGGCCAGCCAGGGAGGTGGGGCTGCAGCCCACAGGCTGGGTACTGGAGGCAGCAGCACCGTTGTCAAGGGGATGGGCCCTTCAGCAGTTGGAATGAGGGCGCGCCATGCAGGCTGGAGCCTTCTCTGTCTCCAGCCTCCAGGGGAGGCCTCAGCTTCCAGCACCTTGCTAGTCTCATCGGGGAGGAGCTCAAGTTGAAAGGCACGAGCCCTAGCACCAGCAGACTTCCCCTGGCTGCCTACTCCTTCCCATCCCCAAATCACGCCAGCTGCACAGTTGATGGCCTGAGGCTGAGGACCCCTGGAACACAGTGCAGAGGTGGGGCTGCAGCTGCCAAGACAGAAGACAGACTCCAGCACTTACACCCACCACCCAGACAGCAGTACCAACAAGGACCATTCTAACTTCTCCTAACCTCAGGGAGAGGTGGATCTTGTCTTAAAATAGGAAATTTCCACTGGGCAGAGGCAGGCAGATCTCTTGAGTTCAAAGTCTACATAGTGAAGTTTGAGGACAGCCAGAGATACATTGTGAGATATTGTCTACAAAAAAACCAACCAAACAAACAAACAAACAAAAAAAAAAAAAACCCAAAACACCAGTACCAACAAAACCAGAACACACGCAATACTCAATTTCCTGCCTAGGGCACTCTTGCTCAGAATGGGATCTCAGGTGACAAGGGGCGGGGGCTCAGACTTTCAGTCTCATCACCAAAAACAACTGTTTCTCAAGTATTTTAAACAGGAATTAGGGTGCCGTGGATTCCCAGGAGCCTGAGGGCCCACGAGGGAGCGTGCCAACCTCCAGGGGCCAGAGTAGCTCCACACGAGGCATAATTGCTGGTGATTAAGTAATTGCCAGACTTTGTCCAATAAAAGTCAGCACGTGACTGCACTCAACCTCTGGGCTGTCTTCCGAAGACAATAGCCCAGTGTTCTGTCCCCAGAAGGCAGGGGCTCTGCTCTGACAAAAGCAACAGGTCCCCTCAGGGGCGGTACTCACACACAGGCTTCAGTGCCGTTGGCCACTTCGCACCTCCCTCCATTCAGGCAGGTCCCACTTGGCTGGGAGCATCTCAAGCCTGGGAAAGGGTCAGAAGAGAGAGGTCAGTCTCGGTCCTGCCGGTGGACGGAGACTAAAGCCATGGTGCCTATGTACTAGAGTTACTGGCAGTCCGGAGGTGAAGCGTGGGAGGGGGAGCTTCTGGGTAGCCCTTACGGATCAATGTTCTGCTCACAGCGTGGCAGTCAAAAACTAGTGGGGAAGGGATAGGCTGGCTATGTGGCAGGTGTACAGCCCCATTCACAGTGAGGCGAAGTGGACGGCAACAGAAAAACTTAGGAAATTCTCCCAAACTTCTAACCACGCAGTCGAAGTGGGAGTGGATTAAGGAGCCCAGAAAAAGCCCCCGACCAACCTCCACCCTTGCTTCAGTTCAAACACAAGATACGAGGGGGCCGCAGGAGGGAGGGGGTGGCCACACTCAGCTCCCCGGATCGTGGGAAAAAGCGACAGCTGCGGAGCCCGCCACCCCGCCCTCCAACAAAGCGCCGGCCCGGGAATCAGAGCGGCCCATTGTCGCGCCAGGGCCGCCTCCTGGGGCAGCGGGGCCGCACCCGGAGACCTGCCCCGCCTCCTCCGACACCCAATACCTGTTCGCAGGCATCTCCAGGGGCAGCCCCCGCCGCACCCAGGGAGGGGGTCTTAGAAACCTCACTTAGAAGGAATTCCACCCTATTCTCGGGAAGGGGCTATTAATCAAGCCCCTCCCACCCCATCTTAAGAAATTAAGCCCCGAAGTGGGGGCCAAACTGGAGCATCACATAAAACCCCACTTTTAAGGAAAGGGTAGGCAGTTCTCTCCAACTACTGGGAGAAGAGTGCAGTTGGTTACTACGACAGGAGTCCCCAGTTCCTGGAGCCGGCAGGGAAATAAGCGCCCCACCCCCACCCCCGTTCCAATCGGCGCAGGATTTCCAAACTTCCAAAGTGAGTCAGTCCCACCCCCACCCTAGGCTGCCGCTTGCACATCGCCCCTCTTCTAAAGTTTGATTCCGGCTAGGGGACAGTGATCCTGAAACCCCATACTAGAAGTCAGGGCACATCGTCTCCGCCCTGCTCTAAGTAAGCAACGCGAGCATAGCGCCCCTGACCTCATACTGCACCCCAACATCCGCCCCAGCACGGGCCGGAGGCAAAAAAGAAAGAAAATAAATGGTCCCAAGAAGCAACAGGAAACCAAAACCGATTCGATTCAAATCGAAAAGTAGCAGGCGCAAGCAGCATGTCCGCCCCCGAGGCGAGCCCCAGGAGTGTCTGCCCAAGTGCGAGCCAGGGCTGGGCCTCCCGGGCCACCCGGCCTCGAAGCCCCAGAGCCCCATACCAAACTTTCAGCGTCTTTGGGCGCTATGAGAAAAATCGGTACCCCTGGAAGGAGGAGTCCCTCTCATACACCAGGACATCAGGTTCCATGTCCCGTCCACCCGCTCTGGCATCTGGTCCCTTAATCCTATCTACCCAGAGAGTGCGCAGGGCGCACCAGAAGTTTCCGAAGGGCGCCCGAAGTTGCGGGCTCGCGGGCGCCTACCTCTTGCGGCGAGCGCGGGCAGCAGCGTTAGGCAGAGCAAGGGCGCCAGGAGCCGCGGCATGCCTGCTCGCCAGCTGCCCGCTGCCGGGGCGGCGGCCTCTTGAGGTGGCCGGCGGGGATCGGACGTTCACGCGCACCACGGGCGGTCCCGCGGGCGTCCACCCGCTGCTGCCCTCTTTCCTGGCGGGTGGGCGGCGCTGGGCTCTCAGGGTCTCCCCGGCACTACAGGCACCCAGGCTCGTTCCTTCACTGCGCTCGCACCCGCGCCCTGCGCCCCACGCCCCTGCGCTCCCTCCCGCGGCAGAGGCACTAGTGAGGCTCAGGGCAGGCGTGCGCTCCGCCCCCGTGCGGGCCCGCCCCTGCCCCGCCCCATCCCACCGCGCTCCGCCCCCGGTTCCTGCGCACCCTTACTCCCCTTGTGGACCCTGTCTCTCTCAACGCTTTGGTGGGCTCTGCGCCTCCCCGGGCTAGGGAGAGCGTCTCTAGTCAGGATCTTATGGTTCACAAGACAAGAAGGCATGGTGTAGGGAACAGGCACCTAGGGACTACTTCTTGTTCGAAAGTTTACATAGACCAAAAGTTTGAACTGGGGCTGCGGAAGGATCAGGTTTTGTGTGTAGCGGCCCTTGGCGACATTTGGCCAGAATTTGCATTTCAATAGTAGAGGAGGTGCGGGTCTGGTGGGAAAGGCGTAGCTGCACCAGGAACCAGCTCTACCCTGGAGTTAGGTCTGGGGCCGTGGGCAGGATCAGCTGAAGTCAAGTTTTGGGGACTCCCGGGGTAGGAGTTTAGATGTGGCACCCTGACAGCGTTTCGTGCGTCCTAACCCTGGGGCTCCACTCTTGGGAGTCGTTTGGTCTTGGCTATAGGCATCAGGAGGATTGAGGCCAGGCACTCTTAGCCATGACTTCCGGAACGCTTGACCTTAAAGGATGGTGGCATCGCGCCCGCAGCCTCTGTAGAAGGGAGCTCGGGGCTCCCCAAGGGAACTCCCCAAGGACCGGTGCCTTGCTAGACAGATTGCGCTCTCCAGTCCCAGCAGGGACCCGAGTCTAGACGTTCCACGGTAACTCTTCTCACTGGTCCCTGGCTCTGCCACTTAGGTGGCCCGGAAAAGTGCTGTCCCATTACAATGATGCTAGCGCCAGCACGGCTTCTCGTGTTTTAAATCTCTCCACCTTGAGGTTTGGACATCCTGTGCTAAGCTGCTTAGCACTGGACATCCAAGATATCTTCCTAATCCCTTTGCGGCCAAAATTCAATGGAATTTGGCACAAACAACACCTTCCCATCCCAAAACAGGATGGTGAGTGTGACACAGGGTAAGGGCCCAGGCTTATATTGTCCTACGAGCCTCCCATCTCCCTTGCCACACCTGTCTCTAGAAGGCACTGAAGGGCCAGTGCCAACAGCTGTCCAGGCCCCCACTCTCCTGCTCCTCTCAGAAGCTGGCCTCAAGCCTGGGGGTTGGCAACACGGGGTCAACACCCGCGAGAAAAATCGCCCAATGCTACAGAAATATTTATATAAGAGATCTGCAGCCCCGGAGAGCAGTTTCCATAGAAGGAACGTCTGGCTCTCAAGTGCCCCTTCTGAGATGGGTCCTGAAGGCCTCTGGCTGTCTGGGTGTGTGGCAACTCTTTTCCAGCTTCACCAGCACGTGCTACCCAACCTGACTTGGATACAAAGAAGGCCTCATCCTTCTGGAGTCTGGGGGAGTGGCTGTCCTGACAGCATCTGCCATCCGTCTGTCCATGGGTGTCTGTACCTCTTCCACTGTCTCTGTCCAGCAATGAATATGGCTGTACATTGGACCAGCTGAACACAGACACTTGTTGGCTCTTTTTGTAGGTAGAGGCCAAGCACACAGGCAGGGGGACTTAGCTGTAGAACCCTCAGATAGCTGGGCCAGAAAAAAGGCCTGGGTGGGGGCAGGGCTGAGGTTGAGCTCTTGGCAAGTGGGTGTGAAGCTGTTTCACACAGTAGGCAGGAGATACTGGGCCTTCTAATCTGTGTCTACTAGGAAAAGGGCTTGGAGTGTAAAAAACAACCAAGATGACAACAACAACAACAACACACACACACACACACACACACACACACACACACACACCCCAAAACCAAAGCCTGATCAGACACAAGAGAGGCCTTCCAAAGACCCAGTGGAAGCAAGGAAGAGGATGCCTAGCAAGGCCACCTCAGTGGGAAGCCATTTTTCCTGCTGAATACTCAGCCTCAGATGCTGTTGCTGACAGGCTTGGAACACTATAACCACCTGCATCATGAACACAGACCAGTTGTCCTGGAGGGAGCAGGTCTGCGTCGGGGGTGTGATGGGCAGCACGCAGTCCCAGGAGTACCAGGGTTAGGCCTCCCGAGCCTGGGCTGCAGGTGCCTTTCCCTCCTGCAGGATCTCACCTTGGCACTTGTGCCCTGCGGGACCCGGAAGTTTGAATGCAGGTAGAGTGAGACTACCCAGTTCTCAGGAGAGGCTCAGAAGTATCCCTAGGAGAATAACTCTAGGTCAAGTCAGCCCAGGGCACACAGTATGCTTGGTTGGAGTGACAACGGAGACAACACAGGGAAGGGGTATGAGCATGGAGTGGTCCGTGGTGGTGAGTGTTCTGTCCTGAGTGGGGTGCCATCCGAACAGGCAGCTTCTCCCCTACTAAGTCTGTAGCTCCTGTCTACCCTTCTTCACTTTGAGTACCGCTTTGAACATTTTTCGGAGGTTTGACCATATCTCTATATGTGATTTCAGTTCCAGACGGGCAGGCCAGAGCTGGCTCCCCTGTGACTGGTGTTGGTTACCCCAGCTGTGCCAATGCAAAAGCACATTCCAGGGCCCCTGTCTCGCAAGATGCCCTCCCCACCCCCACCCCCCAGTTCTGGGCTTTCTTCCCAAAAACTCTTGTCAGACGAGCCTTGGTGATACCTTGTCTGCTTGGGTCTCTGTGGAAGGGTCTGACCCTGCTGGATCTCAGTACCAAATACTCTGTGAGGTTCGCTGATTGACACATAACTCGGGGGCCAGCAGGGAAGGTTCAAGGATTTCTTAGTGCAGTGTCCTGGCATCCCAAAGAGCTGGTAATGTATTGACCAGTTCTTCAGCAAGGGGCAGGACCTTTCTGAGCTATCTACAAGGTCAAGGGCCCTGTGTATGGCTGGGCACCTGCCCAGGGCTTCCCAATGCCCAGGAAGCCTTAGAAGGGGCAAAAGCATCCCAGAAGCAGGCCCTGCTGTTCTCCTACTGTGGGGAGGCCCAAGAGTGTGCTGCCTGGGCAAGTCCCCAAGGTACCCAGCTCCCAAGCAGGTGAGCTGCCAGGGCCCACATGATGTGCATTCAGGTTATAGGCCTAGCCTACCGGGCAGGTTTGCTATAGTCATCCAAGAGATGGCCTCAGGCCTGATGCCATGTACCCTACCCTCTGATGGAGGCCATCTATCTGCCTGTCCCCAAACTGCTCAAGGAACAGACCCTGGGCTCTGAAAAGCTAGCAAGAGCCCTGGGGGGATGTTCTGAGCAGTGTCTTACTGAAGTTTATCCAGGCCCTAGGGTCCCCTCAACGGCTCACACAGCCTACGGTGGGTCACTTCTGTTGATTCCCAAGAGCTCCAAGGAAGACAGGAAGGCCGTGAGTGCCTGGGTGGGCATCATGCGAGCTGGCACACTGAGAAGCTGAGCACTCCCCCGTTCAAACCAGGGGAGTTTTATAGAGGAAGAGCCCAGGAGAGCTGTGAGGCTGAACCCAGAAACGGTACCTCCAGGCGGGGGGGGGGGGGGGGGGGGGGGTTGGGCCCACAGGAGGTTGTCACTATGCTACCCTGCTTACCCTGTGTAGGGTTGTGGAGCCTGGCCAGGGTCTGCCCACACACCCTCAGAGTCCCAGGATCCTGGGGCCCAAGACCCCTACGGAGCTGGGAGGAGGGGAGCCTCCACCCTGCCTGGCCCCCTGCCCGCTCCAGCTCAGAACTTTCTCCAAAAAGAAAAGGCCCCAGGGGACGAAACTGCGAAGCTCCACCCCCTGGGCTCAGTACCAGCTCAGCCTTCACCAGCCTAGAGGCTGAGTCACTGGAAAAGCCAACTCTCCCGCCCCTTGGCTCTCCTTTCTTTCTTCCCTTTCTCTTCCTCTCCTTCCTTTCCTCTTCGTTCCTCTTTTCCTTTTTGGTGATAAAAATAGCTAGGAAGTTGCCTTTTCAAAAAAAAAAAAAAAAAGAAAAAAGAAAAAAAAGTCCACTTCAGTTCTCCGGGGACTGGATGGGCTTCCCACTGTAGTCGCCTGCCCAGACAGAAATCTGTGAGGCCCTGCACCCGTTCTGTCTCCCTACTTCTGCCCTGGCCACAATCCTAGAGACCCCCCCACCCCCTCACCCCCCACGGGATAGCTTCTCACTGGTTTCCTGGAATTTGCTGCAGACACATTTAGACATGTTTAGAGCTTCCGTCCTCTAGGCCTTCTTCCCTCCCACAGCCCCTCTTTAAAAGAAAATGGACCTGGAAATCAGGGTTTGGGTTACAGGGACAGCCTGGAGTTCTGGTGGTAAAGCAACCAAAGCTTGAACAATAGCAGGTACAGCACATCTGTGAGCTATTTTTGGGTCTCTAGAGAGAAGGGGGAAAAAAACAACAATCCTTAAGTAATACCAGAATTCTATATTTTTTGCCTTGACAGCTAAAGGGAAAAAAAATCGCACAAACCAGGGACACCGCCGAGGGTTGGCGTGGGAACGTTGGTTTAGTCAGTCTTGCTCAGGGCCATTTAAACAAAAACAGGCACCTCTGTGGCAATGCCATTCGAATGTGCTTGGTACTTCTGGGACGGGACCCAGGAAGGGGGGTCGAGATTAAGCTGCTTATCACAAGGAACATATGAAAATTAGTGGAGACAGACCAGTCAGTCCTCTATGCGGCCTAAGACGCTGCTGAGCTGGACAGGGAGTCCTCCGCACTTCTTGGTGCTCAGTTCTGAGGTACTTGAGGTCTTTGCAGCACATAAATCAGAGGAACTGTCGCAAGGGTGGAAGGGGGCAGAACCAACCAACTGTAGTAGGACTCATTCCCAGGGGATCCCAGTGACAGGCAAGGCAGAGCTTCTTAGCCTGGCCAGAGCACATGAAAACCCTGGGAACCAAGATGCCAGGGCTACGCATGTGGGACCAGGACTGAATGCTGGTGAGCACGTGCCAGGCACCCGTTGTGCCAGGCTGGGTACTGACAGCACTTCTGTGAGCTCCTTGTGGAAGGGCAGTCTCAGGGGCTTCTTCTTACAACTTACTTGTCTTTCCACTCTTCTGTTCTCACCAATGAAAGAAAGTGAGTGTGGGGCAAGGGTGGGGGTGACAGCCCAGGACCTCTTTGGTGTGTGTGTGTGGTGTGTGTGTGTGTGTGTGTGTGTGTGTGTGTGTATGTGGTGTGTGTGTATGTGTGTGTGTGTGTGTGTGGTGTGGTGTGTGTGTGTGTGTGTGTGAGTTGGGGGGTTTCCTTTTGTCATTCTTTGATGACATTGAACTGCCCGGTAAGTCCTTCTAAGCTAGGGTGACACTTGGGGACAACGGGAAAGGTGGACTGCTACGAAGAATCTGACCTGATCATATTTTCCTCTGGTCCTCAGAGCCCACACTCCTGGGAGCACCTAACCTCTTTCCCCCAAAACTGGGGGTCCTGAGTCCAATCAGGACAACATCTGCAGCAAACTTAGAGAACAGCGAGTCGGAGAGCCCCTCCAGAGAGCAATGAAGCAAAACAGATGCTGTCTTGTACTGAGACCTCCTGTGCTCCTGCGCTCCTCCACGGCCCGGGAGCCTGGGAAGCTTCAAGTCTGCGGTCAGTGGGGACTAGGAGGGGTGGGAGTGGGGGCTGGAGAGAGAGCTTGTTGGGCTTTGTGGTACTGTAGGGGATCACAGAGCCCAGGGAACCTGAACAGGTATTCGAGAGTCGCAGGCAGCTACGGACAGGCCACAGTAGCTTGTCCCTTACGTTGCTCCATCCTTACATCTGTTGGTCAGTGTGTCTGAGCCTCTCGGTGGGCTAGAGCTGTCTTCCCAGGTCTGGTGGTTACAGAGTTGATGCCTGGGCCCAGAGGTCTCTTACTGAGTCTGAGGGAATGATCAGCAGACAACTGTTGTTGAAGGGCTTGAGATCTGAGAGAGAGAGAGAGAGAGAGAGAGAGAGAGAGAGAGAGAGAGAGAGAGAGAGTAAAAAAGAAAAGAGTCGGGGTTGGGGATTTAGCTCAGTGGTAGAGTGCTTGCCTAGCAAGCTCAAGGCCCTGGGTTCGGTCCCCAGCTCCAAAAAAAAAAAAAAAAGAAAAGAAAAGAGAACATCTCAGGTTTTAATAAGATCCAAATGGAGGAAGTTTGGGAGCAGGAACAGGGCCTTAGAGTGTAGAGCTAGTGTTCTGTAAGTTCAGAGCCTAGATTTTAAGTCTCTCCCTGCTGAGCAGGGTTTTGGATACCGTAACCAAGATAGAGACCCTTATGGGTAGAGCCCCTAGAAGGAGGAAGACAGAAAACAGGTGTCTCCAGGGTGAAAGGGAGTCTGAGGATTTAGGATTGGGGTGGGGACGGGAGAGATGGAGTACTGGGTGCCATTTGGGGTAGTAGGCCCGAAAGAAGCACTGTGTGAATGAAGAACCGAGCAGGTGAGGGTAGGGGGTGCCTGCAGTTCTCTGCTGTCCTGGAGCCCAGCTGTGCACCTATGGGACGATTCTCCAAGTCTGGAGGGACTGAGAGCAGTGAATGCTTGAGGGGACATGAGGCTGGTCAGGCCGGGCCCTATGGTGTAACCCTCAAAGCCACTCTCACCTAGCTCTGCTTTGGTTCTCCCCACCAGAATCCAGATCCTGCATCGTCCCTCATCATAGGGTGTTATGAGTTGAGGTGCGTCCCCCAAAGGTAGGTTGATGGGCTACCCAGGAATCTTATGTAGCTGTATTTGCAGACGTAATTGATTAAAATAAGGTCCTTACACACCAGAGTGTCCCTGCTCAGCTGGTGCCCGAGGAGAAGAGAAGGCTTTGTGGAGAGGGGTAGGGAGGAGTAATCTAAAGGTACAAACAGAAGGAAGAAGCACACTGGAGACTGCAGGGTGCACTCTGTGGAGGGGTTGAGGCCCTGCCACACCTCCGCTGAGGCTCTTGGTCCAGCAATAATCCCAGCACTCGAGATAGAGGCAAGGATCAAGAATCGGCTCTTTATTCTCTATTCTGTTAGAAAAAGGAAGGCCAGCCTCAGAAATAAAGAACTGCAGGGGAGGAGCCCGTCTCAGTGAAGGAATAAATGAATCATGTCCTAGCCTCCAGAATGGAGAGAGCATACATTTCCATGGTTTTAGGACACTGGGTTTCCTGGTAGTTTGCCGTGCTGGAAGCAGATACAGCATGGTGTACTTTCGTGCTGACAAAGGTAGTTCTTCAGGTCATAGCCTTGTCCAAGGCTCATAGGTACGGGCTCAATGGAGGTGAACTGGGACTTCCTAAGGCTGCCAGGTAGGTACCTGTGTCGTGCAAACCTGCAGCATGGACTTTAGATGAAATAGGATGAAATGTCTTAGTGTCTATAAATCACCCAGCAATGCCCCCAAGGCCTGGGTTTCCAAAGACAAGCGCTCTTGGATCCCGGGCCCCATGGCGTTCTGAAGACACACAGAAGGAACTAAGTGACAGATTGTGTCTTTAGCTATTGCACTGGTCTGGCCAACCATAGCCAAGGAAACAACAAGATAACCAGACAGAACTGGTTTGAGTCACAAGCATCTTGAGGTGGCTTTAAATGTGGGAAAGGTAGGGCCCTAGCCCTCAAGGCCTCTATGCCTACCTCTCCTCTGTGAGAAAGCCACAGTAAATTTGTGTTTACTGGTTACATGTACACACACACACACACACACACACACACACACACACACACACACACACACACACACACACAAAATGGCTTTTCCACCCGTTATAAAAATTCAACAAGACAGGTTGAAAACCAGGTGCCCTGCTTAGGATCCTCCAGGGAACTAAGGTAGTCCTTCCTCCTTCACACTGTGCAATGTGGTGAGGTGGAGCATCCTACTCCTCTAAGCGGGTGCCCTCCCTCCCAACAGCACAGCCTACTGGGCCTGTGAGTAAGGTTCACATCAGTTACTTTGCAGGTCGGGGTGGGACTCACAGAGCCGCAGAAATGCTGGCCCAGCTTGCCTCACACAGAGTAGACACTTCACCATGGATGGGAGAGCAGATCTGGTAGGGCCCCCTGTGCCAGCACAGGGTAGTGTGTCCTCCTTCCTCCTGCCATCCTGTCCCTGGTACTCCATGGTCATAGCCTTCCAGGAAGCTTATCCCTTGCCACTGAGAGCCCTTGTTTTGAAGAGAAGCTTGGGTCCTGAGTGGTCTGGAACCACCAAGGACATCCAAATTTGATGGAACGAAATTTAAGCAAAAATGAATGTATTCCAAAACAGACTCCAGCATCTTGGGAACATCCTTTGACTTTCAATTTGAGGACAAGGTGGGTTAGGACTTATGGTAATTTTTGGTTTTGATGTGTGTCTGAGCCCCATGGTGTCGGGAGCCTGCTGTAACCAGTGGCTTTTGTGGCAAGGTGGACTGGAGGGCATTCTAGCGTGTATGGCCATCTGTCCTTCCCTGGACTCTTGGTCTCTATTTGAGCTTCTTGGGTAGCTAGACACCCTGGAAACAGGGAGAGGACTCCTGAGGGAGTTTGCCCACAGAACAGTAGGGAGAGGACTAGAAACTCAGGTCTGTAGATCATCTCTGTGAAGACCGGCTAACTCCCTAGTTCCCACTCCACTAACTATGCATTCACATTTTAAAACCTGAGTATAAGGACTGGAGAGATGGCTCAGTAGTTAACATTTCCTGCATAACCAGGAGGAGTCCCCGTGAGGATACAATATTGATGGCCAGGGAGAGAACTCTAACCAGTCCAATGACTCATTGCAAAGAAAATTTGCAAGTAAAGATGTGTGGACAGAAGGATATCCTGTGGGACACATTGTGACATAGCACAGGTTCCACCACGAGATGTTTTTCTGGGCTTTGCTTTTGTTTATTTGTGTGTACGTATGTGAGTGTGTGTTTGTGTATTTTATTTGGGGGGAGACGTTGCAAGAGCAAAGGGTGGATATGAGGGGATGGGGAGACGAACAGGACTGTAGTGCATGATGTGAAATCACAAAGAATCAATAAAAAATAAAAAAAAAAACCCAACTTCCTGCTTTTGCAGAGAGCACAGTTTCAGGCCCTAGCACTCCTATGGAGGCTCACAACAGTTTCACGAGATATGATGCCTTCTTCTGGCCTCCATAGGTGTTATAAGCATGTGGAATATATACAGTGCCTCAGGCTCCCCGCTGTGGATCTGCTTTTAGAACTGTGTGTAACTGGTACAGCTGAACTCTCAGGGTACTGTCCTGATGCATCTGTGGTCAGTATTTTTAGCAGACAGCTGAGATGAGGACCTACAATCTTCCCCTTCTCTACCTCTGTTCAGACTATGTCTGAGATGAACCAGGCTGGCCAGCACAAGGACCAGCATGCGTACAGAGCCTGTTTTCCACAGCCATAGCTCAGTCAGGGTATATAGGAAAGGCCTTGGCCCAAAGTCTGTCACAACAGTACTGTGTCCACCACGCCCTTCCTCGCCAAGCTACTGAGGCAGTCTTCAGCCTGCCACAATGGCTGCCTCAGGACCAGGAGCCCCCTCCCACCTGGCCGAGTTACACTCCCTCTTCAGTTGAGGACATTTATGTACCCACCCCTTGCCCACTTCCTCAATCCAACCAGCTATAGTTGTGGCTGTGGTTGGTGGCTCCTTAGGGAAACGGCCGCCCAGTGTTCTCCCACATGTTGAACTGTGTCTGCTGCCAGCGTCCTAGGGCCAACAGGTGTTTCCGCACACCCAGGCGCTTGGGAGGACTCAGGGCCTCACCATGGGGTCAGAGGTGCTGGGGGCCCCACAGCCAAACTGCAGGTTTTGTTTGCTCTTGGAAGAAGAAAGCTTCCTTTGGGGGTGTGGGGAGAGCCTGCCCTGGGGTGACTCTCTACCACCTGTTCCTGCTTGCCTGAGACCCTGAAGTCTTAGAGAGCACAGCTCAGAGCTTAAAACAGAGAGAAGGTTCCAGGGAACTGTGATGGTAAAAGCAGGGAGGTATGCAGAGATTGGGTACGGAGAGATCCAGCGGATTGCTTGGGTGAAGGCTGGGGACTCTATCCAGATGTGGGCAGTGGTCAGCTGTGAAAGAGTGGGGTTCCACCATGTGGGGTGTAAAGTTCAGAATCTGTGGTGTCATCTTATCTAGAGGACAGCGAGTCCCAGAATGCCCTGCTTCTGCAGCTGCAGTCACGCTTGCCTAGGGTACACAGCCAGCTCTGGGGGAGTCCCTTGGGTCCCTAACCTCCAGCCTCGCTTCTTCATTCATCCTAGGAAGGTGGTCACCATTTTCAAGACCATCTTGCTTCCTCCGTACTGTAGGAAAGAAGACTTTTCACAGGATGCCATGCTCAGCCAGGAAGGAAACCTGAGTGGAAAAGAGGGTGTTGGAGACTGTCCCCCACCTCACTACCAGGAGAAGTCTGGGTCCTAGGCCTGCTTGTTCCTCCAGGAGGCAGGTTTTGTGGGCGTTCCCTAAGTGTTCATGTGAAAAGGGTCCATACTTTCTTTTTCCCGTACTTTCCCGTGCATGGGCCAAGAATATAAACTACAGTGTATGTGTGCCTCCCAGGCATGGCGGAGCACACAGTTAGTCCCATCGTTTGGAGGCAGAGGCTGGCAGACCTCTGAGTTCCAAGACAGCCTGGTCTACAGGGTGAGTTCCAGGATAGCCAGGGCTACACAGAGAAACCGTATCCCTCCCAAACAAAATGAGACAACGTAGTTAAAAGTGTAAGCTGGAGCTGGGACTCCATGGGTAGAGGGTAGGGTGATGGCCTAGGAAACACAATGGCCTCTCAGACGCTGCATAAACTGTAAACTGACCATGGTAACACATGCCTGTACTCCCAGTCTCAGAGGGTAGAGGCAAGAAGAGCCGAAACTCAAGGTCACCCTTAGCTACATAGTGAGTTCACAATCAGCTTGAGACACGAGACTCTGTATAATAAATTAAAATAAAATTAAAAAGTTTAGATCATTCCGGCCACGTTATCTGGTCACACCTGCTTGGGAAACATTGACTGAATCTGAGCTGGACTTGGGGTAATTCACAGAGTAAGGCAGGCACTTCACCGTTCGCTTCCTAGTTTACTGAACCTTTTTCCTGATAGCCTCTGAGCCCTGGGTAGCCTCTCTCCCCAGTCCTACCTGCTTACCTGCAGTTTGCTATTGGGAGGTCCTGTGATAGGGAGTAGACAGACCTCCCTACTTCTAGGTATTCCTCCTATACCCCACTTCCTTAAGATCACCAAACAAGATGATAGTCTGAGATGTGTCGGTATGGGGAACTCACGGTCCCCTAACTAGGCCCTGCTCAAGGCCCTGGTTCTGAGCACCAGTCCAAGAGTCATACTGCTCAGGGGCCTGCCTAGGTGGCCTGGGAGGTAGATTTGGGTGGGGAGCACTGAGGATAGGCTGTTCCTTTGCTTCCTCGAGCTTAGGAGAAGCTTCCTATAGGAGGAGCAGCCAAGCTGGACTGGGTTGCTGAAGAGGCCTGGGCCAGTAAGCCAGGGTCTGGAGTAGAGTCAGAGCCAGCTGCGTGGTGTCAGAGGTAGATGTCGGAGGCTGCCTCTGCCAACCCTCTTGCCCAACAGTGCTGTGACCTTTTGTGAATGGGATGACAATAAATTCTAACAACCAACCCCAACCATCCAGATCCAAGCAGGCCTCTGGGACACAGTAAACAGGAAAGCCCACAGAGACTGGAGGTCCTGAGAGAAAGGAAGGAACAGGCCAGAGGCATCACAGAACACGTGAAATCAGCAAGAAACTGACTTCCCTATACTGTGTCTACTACCTGGCTGAACCAGCTCTCAGGCCAGCACAACAGCTCTACCCAAGTGGATGTCTCAGGAGCCCAGGGCCTGGGCTGCAGAACAGGACAGGCTCAAGATCACAGACAGAGGCAGAGTCCCTAGCCAGCTCCCCTAGGCTCTGGGGCCTGGCCTCTCAGTACAGCTCCCCTCAACATACCCAAGCATGATTTCCTCAGCATGTGTTGGAACTCTAGCCAATGCTGCCCCAGCCCCCAACTAGAGATATATGGGGAAACTGAGGCCCAGTAGGAAAGGAAGGTCAAAGTCATCCTGAGGTTGTCTCTGATTTGATGCCTGCTATGGATGAAATAGCTCCAGGAGGGGCGGGACTGGGGTTCACTGATGGAGCACTTGCCTATTAACGGACAAGGCCCTAAGTTCCATCTCCAGCAGCATCACTAAACAAACAAAAAAGCCCTGGGACATTTTAAAGCAGACCCGGAAGATCCGAATCGTCCATCAAAAAATGTGAGCTTGTCGTGTGGGCTGATAGCGTGAGAACTCCTTAGAATTGGGCAAGTTGAGCAGTGTGGGGCCCGAGGAGACTCTGTTGGTCCTGAGCAATCGAGGTCCCTGCTGCAGCAAGGGCCTGGCAGTTTTCTCTTTTCTCTCAGCTGGTTCCCAGATCCACTCCAGCGACCATGGGTAATGAGAGCATTAGAGTCCTGATGGCTCTACCTCTGGGAGTTCCTCCTGAGGAAGCATCGTGGGAGCCAGAAAGCTGGACACCGCGGGGACCCCTGGAAGTGTTATTTATAACCCCAGACCTGGAAGGGGACCAAATGTGTGGAGTGGGGCGGCGCCATCTGACTAAGCAGTGGGCTGCTGACAGTAACCAGTGCCGCCTGCAAAACCACGGAAAGTCCAACAGACAGCGTGGGAAATGCTCACAGGGACGGACTTGGAAGAGAAGAGGCCAGGACTGAGGCAGACAGAAAGCTGAGCTCCGCATTGCTCCAGCCAGGGAGAGCAATGGAGTCTGCATTCCAGCTTGTGCCTGAACACACAGGAGGGAGATCACCACCCACCAGCCATGAGGGTGGGAAGCTGCAGCCTTCTGCTCTATTCGGATTCCAGATCTGTCTCCGGGTCACTGAGTGGGCTGGGGTGAGTAGGTGGCAGGGCAGAGGGCAGGGTCATAACACCTGGACCAACCAATCTCCAGAGCTTGGGCAGAGACATCTCTAGGTCTTGCCCCAGCTCCTGGAGGATGCATAGCCAGATGTGCTTTGGGGGGGGGGGTCAGAAAGCAAGGGGTGGCATTCTGAACTGCTCTCACCATGTCTCTCAGCCCTCCAGTCCTCATTGTCTGTCTCTCCTGCTCCCTGTATATTAGCTGAGAACCTCTATCATCTAGGCACAAGCCTACCAGTCAATTCCTGAGAATAGAGATGGGGTATAGATCCCAAAGGTGGGGTTGGAGCTGCCAGGAGTATGACGGTATCCCCATAACCATGGAAACTACACTAGGAATGGGGAGGGTGGGGACAAGACCCTCGACACCTGGAGACCAGATGGCTGACGGGACTACTGACCCAGCCCGGGGACTGACTATACTCACGAACCACGGCCTTGGCCAGATGCAGCAGGGCCTGGCAGGCCTGGAAGCCTGTCATGAGCAACTCCAAGAGAGCGCAGCTATCTCTACTAGCTTCCTCTTAGCCAAGTTGGACAGAGGATGGATACTGCACCCCAAACAGCGGGGTCAGTCGCAGAGCTAGGCTCAGTGCCTGCTCTGGCCCCACACTGTGGACCTGAGCTGGGTTGGCACTCTCCTGGTCAGGGTGTTTTCGTGAATAAGGGTGATTAACCCTAGCTCACTTCACTGGTGGTCCCCAGGCCCTAGACTGTGGAAATCAGCCACTTACTTTTCCTGATGCATTATCATCAGGAACAGTAACCTGTGAGGCTTGCTTTAAGGATGGGAAACCTGGGGGTGGGGAGATGGTTCAGTGGTTAAGAGCATTGACTGCTTTTCCAGAGGTCCCGAGTTCAATTCCCAGCAACCACATGGTGGCTCACAACCATCTATAATGGGAACCAATACCTCTTCCAGTGCGTCTGAAGACAGCGACAGTGTACTCACACATATAAAATAAATAAATCTTAAAAAGAAAAAGAAAGAATTGGGAAACTGAAGCCAGGCATAGTGGCACAAAGGAAGTAGAGGAGGCAGAATTCAAGGCTAGCCTGGTCTACATAGTGAGTTCAGGGACAGCCAGGCCTACATAATAAGACACTGCGTTGAAAAGAAAATAAAAGAATGGGGAAACTGAGTCACCATGGAGACAAAGGCAGAGATAAACCAGAGATAAACTTTGACACAGCCCAGGGGGGTGGTTCTTAACCTGTGGGTTGTGACTCCTTTGAGGGTTAAACAATCCTTTCACAAGGGTTGACTAAGACAATCAGAAAACATTGATATTTGCATTATGATTCACAACAGTAACAAAGTTATGGTTATAAAGTCAGGACAAAAATAATTTTATGCTTGGGGGAGGGGGTCACCACATATAAGGAACCACTGGCTCAGAGGTTCTGAGGATACTGTGGGGTTCCTGCAGCTTTGACAGTCTGAGTCTCCCCCAGGCCCTCTGAGATACACACTGTAGAACCTCCTGGTATCCTGTGGGGGCCCAGCCCCTCCTAGATCTGCCATTCTGGTCTCTGCCTAAGCTGAGGAGCCGGGAATAGGTGCGTCGTCTCTTGAGAGTCCCAGCGTTCTGGAGGCCAGCACAGAGCTTTGCTGGTGTGGGAGGCGATAGACAGGAGCTTGGGGGTCATCTGGGAAGCAGTTGTGCCAGGCTTTAGTACATTCCAGCTTCTGGAATGATCTAGAACAAAGAGGAGACAACCAGGCTTCTGGGAAAGCATGCCGTGGCCCAGTGGTGTCCGCCCAGAATCAATCACCCCTGTTCTCCAGACGCAATTACTAGGCTCAGTGGGGCAGTTATCTCCTCACCATGCTGGGCAAACCTCCCTTGGGCTGCTGAGATGCCCAGGCAGTGCTGTGGGGAGGGTTCCAGAGAGAAAGTCCCATACCCCTACTCAGAGTCACATTAGACAACCTGACAGGTGCTCAGTCCCTACCTGGAGGGTCAGCGGGGCCTCTCCATCCCCCCTCCCCCATGGGGAAACTCTTGGGGACTTCAGTAAAGTCTCTGTCACCTCCTGGCCTTGGTCTTCTCACTGGAACATCGGAGTGATACTTCCTTCCCACATCCCAGTGCAAGGCCAGCAGGGTAACAAGGGCACTACAGCATGACCATCCCAGCTCCCCACCCCCCAACACACACACACACACACACACACACACACACACACACACACACACACAGACACACACACAGACAGACAGACAGACAGACACACACACACACACACAGACACACACACACACACAGACACACACACACACACACAGACAGACAGACACACACACACACAGACAGACACACACACACAGACAGACAGACAGACACACACACAGACAGACAGACACACACACACACAGACAGACACACACACACACACACACACACAGACAGACACACACACACACACACAGACAGACACACACACACACACACAGACAGACACACACACACACAGACAGACAGACACACACACACACACACACACAGACAGACACACACACACAGACAGACAGACACACCCACACACAGACACACACACACAGACACACTCACACACAGACAGACACACACACACACACACGAAGGCAGAGGACTGGAGAAGGAACAAGGAAGGAGACTAAGCTCCGGTTGCAGGTCCAGCGTGCACTGGGGTCAGGGCCATGGGTTATATGGCCTTCATATGATATGTCCAGGGTAGAAATCTGCTGAGACTCATGGCTGCTGGACATGAGGCAAGAGAGAGTGTGGGATATTGGGTGGTAACAAAATGCTGTATTTGATGGCCTGCATTAGCTGGCCTGGTGACAACGCTGGATGTTCAATGTTGGGCAAAGGCAGCCTCTGTGCTACAGGAATTCTGTTCATCACGTGTGTGTGTGTGTGTGTGTGTGTGTGTGTGTGTGTGTGTGTGTGTGTGTGTGTGTGTGTGAAGGCCACCCCAGCTCGTAGTTCATGTGTCAGAAAGGGAGGCCTTAGGGGGAAAGTGAGTCAACAGCTCAGGTGGGGTATCCTGCAGAGCACCTGTGTGGACAAGGGAACCTGACTCAGTTTCTCCTTCTGAAGCACACAAGTCTGTAGTGTAGGGAAGGGTCAGATCCTGTTCTGGAGGTCAAAGGCCTGTGTTTCCCAGGGTATCTTCAGAGGCAGGGACAACAGGGACATTGGCCAAACGGGGCACAGTTTGTCTGAGATTGAGGCAGGGGTCTGGTGGCTCCAGGAGAGGCCTGGCCCAGCAGTTTCTGCCTCTTCTTTTTTTTTTTTTTTTTTTTTTTTTTTGGTTCTTTTTTTTTTCGGAGCTGGGGACCGAACCCAGAGCCTTGCGCTTCCTAGGTAAGCGCTTTACCACTGAGCTAAATCCCCAGCCCAGTTTCTGCCTCTTCTGATCCCTGTGGCCCTTACTCCAGAACCAGGGCGCCTTCCCTTCACTGTCTCCCAGTGGTTCCAGGGAACTGGAGCCAGGGCCACCCAGGGGAGAGAGAGGGGAGGCCTAAGAGGGTCCTAGTTGAGCTGGGGCACTATTAACACCCAAGTGCCTCCATCAGCACCCATGCCCTGAGGGCTGACAGCATGCATGGAAAGTACCATGGTCTGTGGATCTCTTTCTGGAGCCTAGGGACAGCTCTAGGGAGGGAGGCCCCCGAAACAAACACAGCACTGGCTTTGGGGAGTGGACACTGGCTTTTTCTTTAGGATACTGCCTCTCTGAGTTCCCAGCCTGTGCAGGGGTCGAAAGCCTAGAGCGGCCTTTGAGAGCTCTGAGTAACAAGTACAGACCAGATCCTGCTAGGAGGAGCCTTGGATCCCAAAGAATGGGAGGTATCTGTGTGACCACGTTATCTCCCTAGCCACACTTACTTACAGTCATGTCGGCCCAGGCCATCGCTGCTCTGTGTATCTCTGTGACCTGTGACAGCAGGCATCCTATTGGCCATCAGCTTCCACCTCCCGATGCATGGCCCAGAGGTATCCAAGGCTCATAGGCTACCTTGAATGCCTGTTGGTAGGCACAGCTCTTTTCCAGCCCTTGCCGTCCCTCTCCCTGTCTTCTTCAACACTGTAACTAACCTCTGAGGCCCCGAAGCTCACCCTACTTAACGCTCTTTCCCAGGCTCCATCCTCGGAAAGTCCCTACCACTTCGATGCCTCGTGTTTCCTCCCCTACACGCAGAGCCTGCTGTCCCAACCCCAAGGATCTCACCTATGGCCTGCCCTTGGCCATAGGCCCATCCAGCCTGCTGCCTTTAGCCAGGCTCAGAGTTTACACCTCAGCCTTGACATATGGACAGTCACCAAACCCATTTTAAAGATGGGAAAACTTAGTGTGAGAGCAGAGACCAACTGGTCAAACATCACACACTAGGAACATGTGGCTGGGCAGGGTCTAGAATCAGAACTCTTATCCGCCAAAGAGTGCTCACATTCTCTTGATGCAGACAAGAATAAACCCTCTGTCCATCCCCTAGAGGAGACAGCTAGGCAAGCATCACCCGACACAGAGAGGAGGAGAGCTACTACAGGCATTCAGCCAAACACTGGTCCAGGCTGGTTCCTGTCAGTCATCTGAGAGGACTTGGACACTAGACTGGGGAAGGTCAAAGCCTGGCCCCTTTTACCCTAGCTTCCGTGTCTTCTACAGAGCAACTGTTCCCATGACAGAGTGAAGGCATAGAGAGGGGTAGGCACTCCGAGCCTCAGCTCCTTACTGCCCCCACGTCTTCCCCTCTCCCCAAATCTCTCTCCTACCTCAAGGCTCCTGTGACTTGCCTGTCCCCTATCCTGTGATCACCCTGTGCAGCTTCCAGACTCACAAGTGCTACCCGTCCAGGTCTTTCTTCTTGCAGCCCACGCCCACTGTTGCAAGCCTGGGGCCAATGTCTGGCAACCTGGCTGCTCTCCTTTGGAACTGGCTCTGGGCCTCTCTGCCTGAAATTTCAGGGCCACTGGCTGGCTCTTCTGATTCAGGAGCATAACAGTGCACTCCCATACGCAATGCCATAAGTAAAGACAGAAGCTGTAAATCCATCCTGAAACTGTACCCTCAGGTAGGTCCATAGGGTGATGGTCTCAATGTGCAGTCAGCCCTGTAAGATCTGGGTTAACAAAGAGGTGGAGTACTAGGGTGAAGCAAGGTTGTGCCCCTGGGGTCAACCTTGAGCTTTGTTGCTTGTAGTCACCTTGGTCCCTGGGGTCTTGATACCTGGTGCCTTCCTATCATCCTGTGGGACCACTAGGGGAAGGAGCAGCCTCTAGAGCTTCAGCCTGTCCACAGCTGGCCCACTAGAAGAGGGCAGTAAGACAGAACCCATAACTCACAAGACTATGACCAGATACACAAGAACACTATGTGCTCATCTCCAGAGAGAATGTTCTCTTCCTTCTCCTCATCTCCCTCCACCCCTTACACCTTGGGCTGAAACTTGATGTCCCTCAGGAGGGGGTCTCCTGTCCCTTTTACAGTTGCGATCACCGAGGCAACAGATGTTGGAGAGATGCTAGGAGCTAGCTGCTCAGTGTGTTAGCTGGGCCACTGTGCTCAGTAGGCCTCAGCCTCTCCTTAGTGTGTGAACTTCCCCTTCTCTCCTGGCAGGCATGAGTGATGAGGAAATTCAGAAGTTGGGAAGCTTATACACTGCTGGACCAGCCAGTTCTGGGGTGGCCCCATGGTGGGGGTCCAGGCAGTCTCATTGGCTCTGGCAACATTCATGGGAAACTCATGCCACATACAGGGAGACACTAGGTGTGCAGGCACTCGGGGCACACAATGCTCTCTGCCAGCCTGGCTATGCAGACTCCACTTAGCCTGCTGCATAGGACCAGGGGACTCTCCTCAGCAGGAGAGGGCCCAACAGCTACCAGTCTTTGCCCTGCTCTTTCCTTTCTCTGCGTCTGGCCCTGCACAGCAGGACACATGAAGATTGTCACTGCACCGTCTACAAGCCGGAGTTTGAGAAGACAAGGCTCCCTTGGTCAGCACTGAACTCTGCCTACCCAACACAGCAGTGCCTGATAAAGGAGTGACAACCTCATCCTTCCCGCCTCCCACTTGGTACCCAGATCTCTGACCCAGGCAGAGAGCAGGAGGGATGCAGCCACCTTCTCTGCTCCTGCAAGGGGTTCAAAAGAGAGAGGCTCACCTGCTCCACGTTCAGAGAAACTTCTCTCTGAAGAACAACCAAGGTGACAGGGTCCAGTGGCCCCTTCCTTGGGCAGGTCCTACAAGCACTGCACTGTGTCCTGTGACTGGTTCTGACTGCACCCTCTTTTCCCAGTGATGGGATGGAAAGCGCTTCCCTTCATTTTGTGTCTGCCTGTAGAATGTTCCAGAGTGGTCTGCACAGCCTTTGCAAGGTGCTTTCCTGTAATGTACTGATGTCATGATGCCTTCCCAGGATGAGGTCAAAGGCTGTGCACAGGTAATGCTGGGGCAATCCCCCAATCACTGCAGAGGCGCAAGCGGGACAACAGTGTGTGAGCTTCGGTGCCTCCCGCTGCTGCTGCTGCTGCTGCTGCTGCGGCCTTGGAAGCAGACCCTGCCAATCTGATAGTTAGCACAGCTTTCATTTGCATTTCTCTCAAAGTGTTGTGGGCCAGCTCTTCTCCTGAGGCCCAGCTGTTCACAACTCCGCCTTCCACACACCCTGACACTGGCCATTGGTTTGATGTAGCTCTTTATTCTCCATTTTGCTAAAGAGCAGACTTGGACTTTTAAAGAAAACTATTCCAACACACGTGTGTGTGTGTGTGTGTGTGTGTGTGTGTGTGTGTGTGTGTGTGTGTGTGTATGTGTGTGTGTGAAGGATAATTTGCAGGAGCTGTTCCTCTTTTTCTACCTCCTCAGCAAGCTCCATAGGGGTGGAAGTGGAAATTAGGGACCAAACTCAGGCTGTCATTCTTGGCAGCAAGCACCATTGGCTGTTGAGCCCTCTTGCTCTGTCTGGTTTTCTCAGAGGCTGTTGCTATGCAGAACAGTCAGTCATTCCATGTTGCTGCTGTGTTGAAGTTATGCTGTTCATCATAGCTGAGTTCATCAAAACACTTTTCTGTATTAGGTTTTTGTCCATTTTTGTCAGGCCTAGGACAAGTTAACTGAAAATGTCTTCCTTTTTTCCTGTCATGTGCTTATGTGTGTGTATATGTATGTATGTATGTATGTGCATGTGTGTATGTATGTGTGTGTGTGTGAAGGAGTGTATTTGTGAGTGTGTATGAGTGAATGAGTATATGCATGAGTGTGTATATGTGTGTATGTATGTATGTGTGTGTGAAGGAGTGTATTTGTGAGTGTGTATGAGTGAATGAGTATATGCATGAGTGTGTATATGTGTGTATGTATGTATGTGTGTGTGAGTATGTGCATGTATATGTGTGTGTACATGTGTGTATGTGTATATATGTGTGTGGGAGTGTGTGTATGTATATGTGTGTGTATGTGTGTGTATGTGTATGTGAGGTATGTGTATATATGTGTATGTGTGTGTGAGTGTGTGAGTGTGTATGTGCATGTGTGTATATATGCAGATGATGTTACTTTTCTGCTGGTGGAGGCCAGGACTTTTACTAGGTTAATAGAGTGCTGACAAGCGCAAGGCCCTGGGTTCGGTCCCCAGCTCCGAAAAAAAAAAGAGTGCTGACAAGCAAGTACGAAGCTCTGTGCTGGGCTCTGATGTTGTAGAAACAGCATTGCTGCTGCATTTGAGAGGTAGAGGCTCAAAAGTTCTAGGCCATCCTTGACCAGATAAAGTTTCAGGTTTAGCCAGGGTTACATGAGATCCTGTCTCCAGAAAATTAAAAATGCTTGTGGGAAAGTTATGCAGGCTGGAGTGAGGAATAACAGGAGACCTCAGTTATAGGTGGAAAGATGCTCGAGGCTACAGGGGTGGGGAGCTCAAGGGACAAAGGAGAAACAGACTGGCCTGGCTAAGGACCAGCTGCAGAGGTGAGGGACCCGTCCCCATCATTTGACCACTGGTGTCCCTGGGCACCACGCTAGGAGCCAAGTTAAGATGGGAGCCAGTGCTGAAGAGCTGGAGAATGTGAAGGCAGGGACCATCAGATGCTCTTCCCACTTCAGCACCAGCCCAGGTCCAGGCGAGCCTGCAGCATGGCTGCTGGGTACCTATCCTCTGCTGGATACCGACAGGCCTGTAATGATCTTTACCTTGGTGCCTTGCCCAGTCATGAAGCTATTTGTATAGAACCTACCCAGCGTCCAGCAGAGCAAAGCCTCTTGGAGAAGACGATATGGAGAAGACAGGTACTTTATCTGGCCTCCTTCCATCTAGAGGGATCCCCTATTTAATCTGGGATCTGAGAAACACCTGTTCCCTCTGTGAGCCATTAGGGTAGGAGGGCTGTGGTCTGAGACTCTTTTCCTAACCCTATTCATTCTTTTTCCAGTTTTGTTTTAATCATTTATTCGTTGCATGCATTTGGATCAGAGGACAACTTTCAGGAGTCAGTTCTCACCTTCTGCCATATGGGCTCTAGACATCAAACTCAAGTCATCAGGCTTGGTGGCAAGGGCCCTTACCTGAAAAGCCATAGTATTCTTTCTGAGACAGGGTCTCATGTAGCCCAAGCTAGATCTGAACTCCAGAGATGATCTTGAGCTTCTGATCCTGCTCTCTCCACCTCCTAAATGCTAAGATCACAACACCTTGTTTCTAAGCGCTAAGACCCCTGGTGGCCATTGCTACGGCTTGTTTCTAAGTGCTAAGATCACACCTTGCTTCTGTAGTAAGGGGTTTAGAACCTGGGGCTTTGTGCATATTACATGAATGCCTTATCTCTGCCCTCACTCAGTCATTTGTTCATTTGACATATGTCTCCTGATTCATTTGGCACAGGATGCAGACCAAGCCGGAGAAGCTTGCTCAGAGCCCTACAGGCTGACCAAGGCAGGAGATGGCTCAACATGATATCCTAAGGGGGTCCTAGCCTAGCAGTACACGGTCTAACCCTTATGGTGTCCAGAACCATCGGCTTTGTTGTTGGGATGACCCCGGCATGGACACAGGGTGAGCAGCACCAAATTCACTGGGGACTATGCATAGAAGACAGGTCACGGGTTGGGGATTTGGCTCAGTGGAAGAGCGCTTGCCTAGCAAGCGCAAGGCCCTGGGTTCGGTCCCCAGCTCCGAAAAAAAGAAAAAAGAAAAAAAAAAGAAGAAGACAGGTCACCTATGAGGCACAAGGATGTGACTTGTTGGGTCCTCTCTGGTGGAGAGAGAAGTTAATTTCTGCTGTCTCAAGACCCCCAGTCTGTGATGCTCTTGACACATAGCACATGCATTGTGGCAGTGGATTTTCTAAGAAAAGGACTTGACTAGCTTGCTGGCCCAGAGAGAGAAACCTGCCTGGTTACCTGTGTGCTAGAGTTTGCCCATTCTGTGACCATCTGTGTCTGCTGTGTATAAATGTTTCCTGAGTTCAGGTGGCACCTGCCTGTCCCTCCCCCAAGCCTTCACAGGCTTTCTATGCTTCTTTGGGCTTGGGGGGATGCCTCTTCAGGCTGGCCAGCCAGCCTCTGCCCGGATCTATGGTGTCCCATCTCACTAGAGCCTGCGATAAGGGCCCAGCTCAAAGCTGCTTTGTTCAGCCAACAAAAGGACATTTCTGCAGCGTCCTGGGAGCCAGCCACAGGCTGGACATGCCAGGGAGGCCCCAGCCTGGTGGTGGCACCAGTTTGGGAAACCCTAGCCCAACCCTGGCTGGGACCTGGGGGTTGGGGACCATGCCTGCCACAGGCTTCCCAGGCTCTTGGACCCACAGGAGGTGTCTTCTTTCTATGGCCATGCCGGGCTCGGCCCACAGCTTTTCCTACCCACAGCTCTGTTCTTGGCTTTGAGGACCAGAGCCTTCTAGGTTCATGGTAAGGAGGCAGGCCACCCATGAGGGACAAGGGTGTGACTTGTTGGGACCTCTCTGGTGGAGAGAGAGAGGGAATTAATTTCTGCTGTTTCAAGACACCGGGGCTGTGGTGCTCTGACACACAGCACATGCACCGTGGCAGTGGATTTTCCAAGGACATAGGACAAAACTGGGTTACAGACACTGGTAAGATGTCCTGGTGCCTTAAACCCTATGGCATGGCCAGTAGCCGCCCGGAGTGATCCCCTAAGTCCCTTGGACTCCATGCTAGTCAGGACCCATAGCTGGGAGCTTCTTACACTAAGGCAGTGAACTCCTCAAATGGACCGCATACAATAAGTCCTCAGCTCTGTTGTTCTGACAGCCATTTCCAAATCAGCTGTCCTGTCAGCTGGTCACAAGGAGCCAGTCTCCAGGGACAGCTATTCCCACCCACCTGCGGCTCCTCTCCCCTCCTACAGTCTGGGATCTGCAGGCCCCACCCCTACCCTACTTCCTCCCTCTCCCAAGCTGTCAGTTCACAATAAGCAGCTCCCACGGGCTGTCACCCTTGTCCTGGGTTGTCTGGAGCCAGCCTTCCTTCCCCCTCAAGACTGCTTCCCATAGCCAACCAACTGCTCACCACCCAGCCTCTGTGCCTCAGGTACTCTGGGTCCTTGTTGGGAGCCAAGACAGCCATGTTCAGAAACATGTACAGAGGATGGAAAACTGCGCAGGCCCAGCAAGGCCCACTGTTGACGTCACCACACTCTGGGTGAGTAGGGCGAGACCTGCCCAGATGCTAGTTAGATTCCCATCCCTGTCCCTGGTCTCTGCTCCTTCACCCACTTGAACCTGTAAAGGTTAGCCGCAGCATCTGGTAGAAGCCACTTTCATTGCCACAACCTAAAGCCTTTTGTAGAATCCCTTGTATGACTTTGAGCAAAGATTCCAGTTTGCTGTCCTTGATTCCCCTGGGACCACAGTGTGGAACTCTACAACCCTGTCCTCTTCATTGAGTGGATGGGGAAATAGGGAACAGGATCCCTGGGGGTATTCCTGGAGATAGTACTGTGTGGTATACAGTTGTCTCCATGGACCTTGAGTCCCTTTTCCCCGTATCTCCCTGCTCTTCTTGGTCAAAAGCACATCTCTCTATCCATTCATCCATCTATGTAGTATGCAGCTATAAACCTCACCAAGTTGGGTCTTGTGTAAGGCACAAGAATGTCCTTGGGAGCACAACATGCTGATAGCCCCAGAAACATAAACCCTTATTGTGTAATAGTTTCCTCCCAGATGGTAAACAACTCCAAAATATCTTCAGGAAGTCCCTGAAACTGACAAGATTCACTAGCCCCACACCCTTCCTGCCTTGTTTTTTGTTTGTTTGTTTGTTTAAGAGGTACTTTTCCTGGTTGGTATGTCACTAGACCTTAAAGGTAGCCATTTTGTCCGCTTTATCAGAGTGTCTACTTTTAGCTTAACACTTCAGCCTTTTACTGAAGATAAGAGGCGACACACTCCCTTCTGTAACTGCTTTCCCATATGAAATTGGAATGTCATTGTCAGGGCCCAGGAAAGCTGGCCCTTAGTCAGTGGCCAGGATGGGATTCCGACAATGGCACTTTCATCAGAAGCATTCAGATCTCTAACCCAGCTGAAGAGACAGGGAGAAATCACATTGGCTGGACTGTTCACATCAGCTTTCAGCAAGCCCAGAACTTTCCAGTTTTGTAGGACTACCCAGGGCTGACGTGGTGAAGATTGCTTTCGGAGCAGTTTGTAATCTACCGCCAATTTCTGTATAGTATCTAGTAGCTGAGTGGAAATCTGTTGGGACAGATATAGGCTAGGGACAGAAGTCAAAGTTAAGAAACTTAAAGGGAAATCTGACATTTGGAACTTTCAGGCCCATGGTCCTGGTAGTTGGGAAGGTGAGGAGTTCCAAGATGAGGGGGAATAGGAGGTGGGGGAGACAGGGTGTTGATTGACAGGAGTACCTGTCTGGAGTTCACTTGAACTGTGAAAGCAGGATTCAAGTTTTATGACTCCTGTGACTCCCTGAAGCTACAAAAAGAGATAAAGGTTTTAAATATACTAGCATTACCAACCAATCATTGTAATCTATCCTGAAATCCACACTGTAGAAAAAGCAGCTAATAGGTGCCTGCAAAACCGCTGGGGTTCTCAACTCTTGCTGTGAATCGCAGCAAAGGTGAAGGCTTTAGGTTAATTAGAGAAAGCTCTTTTCTCTGTCTGCGTGGTTAGAGAAGTAGATTGGACAGAGATGTTTTAGCCTGATGAGAAACGTCTTCACGTTTATACTTAGAAGACGCCCAGAAAACATTTAAAATCTTTCACTTCTGGCAATAATAGCAGAGAGTGCTTTTCGGAGTTTATTTCCAGCGTCCCAGAACTTCATTGACTGATGTTTAAACTGTGAACTTTCGAAATCTCAGTATAATAATATCATAGAGGGGAAAAGAATTCTGAAACATTGCTCGTTTAAAATTATTTTTATATCTTTCGGCCTCGAATTTTATTTTATGTATTTTATATATATTATATATATTACGTATTTATGTACTTTATTTTCTTGGACCCTCATACTTTATTTAGCCTTTCATATCCTGGATGTTTATAACTTGTATTATTTTTGGATCATTATAATGTCTATAAGTCTTGAAAATTTTAAATCTAATTATTGGGGTTGGGGATTTAGCTCAGCGGTAGAGCACTTGCCTAGAGAGCACAAGGCCCTGGGTTCGGTCCCCAACTCTGAAGAAAAAAGAAAAAAAAATCTAATTATTTACCATTAGAAAACTAACTGGGCTGGAGAGATGGCTCAGTGGTTGGGAGCACTGGCTGCTCTTCCAGAGGTCCTGAGTTCACTTCCTAGCACTCACGTGGCAGCCAACAACTGTCTGTAACTCAAGTTCCAGTGGATCTGACTCCCTTACATGTAGCCCAAACACCAAATATTCATAAAGATAAAAAGAATCTAAAGTAAGAAAGAGAACCAACCAAACGTTACCACCAAAGGCAATGCGGATGGCCATGGTCGTGATGTCACTAGAAGCCGTCTGGGTCCATGCTCCATGCTCCTGCTGACCACGAAGGGCAAAGGAGCCACTTTTGCAGTGGTGTCGATGACCGCACACTCACAGTTGAGAAGGAGGGACACAGAAGGCCTTTGTGACAACCCCTACCTCCTACCGCACACTCACAGTTGAGAAGGAGGGACACAGAAGGCCTTTGTGACAACCCCTACCTCCTACGCCCACGTAATCCCCCCAAAAGTAACAGCCTGGAGAGGAAGCCGCCCAAGAGAAGTCTTTAAAAATGAGATGAGGATGCTGAAGTGTAGCTCTCCACCACCGATGGCCTCGGCTGGCGTGCGGGTGAGGAAGGACTTTCCGTAAGGGACTGGCCACGGCTATTTTGACCATGCTCCACGAGCATGTGGATAACACACATTGAACTTTCCTTTTTTTTTTTCTTCTTTTTTGCAGGGGAGAAGTCACGAGGGTGGGTGGCAGACCTAGAGAAGTGGGAAGTGGTTGTGATCCGGGTGCATGATGTGAAAATTGCTAATAATCAATAAAAATATTACATCGTAGAAGAAGGAGGGAGAAGAGGAAAGGAAAGAAAAGAAAGCTAAGCTAGCTTCCTGGAAGGTTTAGACCAGGACACTTGGAAAAAACACTTTCAACCCGTTGAGCTGCCTGCAGACTGCACAGTTGCTCCAGGTTCCCAGCCCTGTGAGCTGTCACCCACGCTGGGTGGGCTTGGGTGATGTAGGTCTTTGAGTCACTTCTGCTCCTGTAAGTAAACCAAATAAAACTCATTGGTTCGCCAAGTTGCCCTTTGACGGGATGGTGTCCCTACTTTGGTCTGTCATGGGCTCCTTATCTGACGTGAATAGACAGGTGTGTTGATCTCCCCAGGAAATGTTTTGCCACACAACACGAGTGCGTACATGGAGACCATGAGAACCCTGGAGTTAGTGCTGAAACGGGGGAGGGGAGGGAAGATTGGCAGGGATGCCTAACCACCTGGGATTGGTAAACTGGGGATGTAATTTACTGTAAAAACCAAGAGTGAGGGGCTGGGGATTTAGCTCAGTGGTAGAGTGCTTACCTAGGAAGCGCAAGGCCCTGGGTTCGGTCCCCAGCTCCGAAAAAAAGAACCAAAAAAAAAAAAAAAAGAAAGAAAGAAAAAAAAAAACCAAGAGTGGTTAAAAGCACTTATTGCTGTTTCAGAGGACCCAGGTTCAACTCTCAGAACCCACACCCCAGCACGGACATGGACACCAGGTTCCAGGGAGCCAGTGGGCTCTCGGGCTCTCAAGAGAAGCAGCAGGACCTTTCTGGGTGAAACGAGGAAAGAGTTTGGAGACTCCAAAGGAGGGGGCTTTTGTATCATTTCTGCAGAGCTCTGTGGCTCCGGAGGCCAGAAAAAGAGGACTTGACCCACTTCCGCTACCCGTGTGCTCCCCGTACACTCAACTGCCTATGCTCACGTACCGGGCCTTCTCACTGGCACGGTGGCGTGGTAAAGTGTACAGGTGAAGGGTGCGATGAATTGCAGAAAAGGCCAGGACAAGGTGTTTGCCGTCCTCCAGGACAACAGGCGGTGTGGGGAGCCTGAACTCCAGAGCCAGTTCCTAAGACACTCACCCAAGAGCGTGTGTGTGTGTGAGAGTGTGTGTGTGTGTGTGTGTGAGAGAGAGAGAGAGAGAGAGTGTGTGTGTGTGTGTGTGAGAGAGAGAGAGTGTGTGTGTGTGTGAGAGAGAGAAAGAGAGTGTGTGTATGTGTGTGTGTGTGTGAGAGAGAGAGAGAGAGAGTGTGTGTGTGTGTGTGTGTGTGTGTGTGTGTGTGTGTGTGTGTGTGTGTGTGTGTGTGTGAATTCCAAGTGGCAGGAGCCAACCTGAAAAAGCAAGTCACTCATTTGCTTCTATGGAGGGGACCAATCCAGTCTCTACTCCCTGGGTTTGGTAGCTGGAGGCAATCTTGGCTGCACTGTGCCAAGACTAACTTCTTGCAGCTTGGCAGGTGCCTGCGTGTCTTCTGGGTACACACCTCTCCTCTGTCCAGGTCTGCAATGCTGCTACCCCTGAAGTCTTCAGGAAGAGAGGCCTGTCCTGTGAAGCTTTGTGGTGGCTTTTGGGGTCCCCTGGGTCAGGCCATCTTGACTCTGCTCTGAGTCTTCACTGATGCAGATCCTGGCAGAGCTGCACTGGCAAAGGCTTGGGGTGAGTGACTCTGTGAAACAGTCATTTACTCCATAGAGGGTGGAGGGTGAACTCCAGAAACAGCTTTGTGGGGTACAAATGTGTGTGTGTGTGTGTGTGTGTGTGTGTGTGTGTGTGTGTGTGTCTATATGTGAATTTTGCTCAAGTTCTTGCTGTCATGTGTGAAAGTATATATGTATTTGTGAGTATGTGTGTGTGTGTGTGTGTGTGTGCGTGCTCACATGCATGTGTAAGTTCCTGGTTTTATACTCCTACTGGTATGTAACCTGTGGTGTGTGCATGTGTAAGCATATATGCATAAACAATAACATTGAGTGGCGGGGGAATGGGGGGACGGAGATCACCCAGGTCCAACCTAGAGGACATGGGTCTCTAGCAAGGGTTGGCCTGCAGAGGCTTGACCCTTGTGGGTTCTCCACAGTGATACAGAGGTGAGCTGAGCTGTGTGGGCTCATCCTCCTCCTTGTGAATCTGCTGTGCTGTTCTCCCTGATGAGAACATCTCCAACTACTGCATGGGGACAGAAGGAAGGCAGGCTCAGGGAGGCCTGAGGTCTGTGCTGGTCAGACTCAGGAGGCCTGGGTTTCTACTTGCAGGCAGATTAACCTGGTGGCCTCCCCGTTCTTGGCCTCCCTATTTGTGCCACACGGAGGGCTTGCAGTGCTCTAGTTCTGATGTTCTTAGCTGTGTCCTCAGTATAGATCTGCACCCCTCCAGGTCCTATTTATTCCAGGCTGGGCTCCCCAGAGAAAACATTTCCTCACAGCACCCCCCCATGGGCGACCGTCCCAACATCTGGTTGGTGTTTGCAGCAAGCTGGGGGCGGAGGAGCATCTGCTGAGGGAATCAGCCGTGTGGGAGTCTGGGTCCTGCTTCTGGGGCTGTGAGAACTGGTGTGTGGAGGGCGGAGCTGGCCTGCCGGTCACAGGGACAGATCACATTTCCTGGCGAGTCCCAGGCTAGTGTGTGTGTGTTGGGGGGAGGGGGTGGCCCAGGACATGACTCAGAGAGTTGGTGAGCAGGCCAAAGCAGTACTAAGATGTTCAGATCAGGTGTTGATGCTGGGGTGGGGGGAGGGGTGCCTCCTCCATGGACCAGGCTTCTGTCTGGAAGGTTTAGTGTTGTCGTCAGTGTCTAACTCTATAGCCTAGGCTAGTTTTGAACTCACGACGGCCCCCAAGCTTCAGCTTCCCAAGTGCTGGGATTACAGGTATAAATTGCTAACTTATAAGTATGGGGGTTATAACGCTGCGGAATGAAATCCAAGGTGTCAGGGGTGCAAGGGGAGTGCTCTACTGACTGAGCCCAAGAGTGCATCCATTGTTATGCAGAGAGAAGGATTTCAGAAGAACATACAGTCCTGGGTGTTCCAGAGGATCGCAGGTGGGTACAAAGGAGGTCCTTAGTACACTGGGGCTGCATCTGGGGTCCCAGTGGACTTACTCCACTCCTAAACTGGTCCTAGCTGGAAGGAGACCCCTAGGTTTTGGGCTTGGGGTACACATCTGCAGGGGTGGCTCAGACCAGATCCATAACCCACTGAGAGCCTCCGCTCAGCCCTTCCGGTGAGGTAATGGGAAAAGCTTGCCTTGGCTGCCTAGCCCCCCTGCCAGAACTGAACATCCCAGAACCCCAGAGCTGCCTGTGAGTTTATTCTGCACTGCGGGGTGGGTGGGACGAGGTGGGATGTCGGAGCTTTGCAGCAAGGGCAGGAGCTGATGTTATGGCCTCCTCCAGCCTCAGCAGGCCTGGCTCCTGGTCAGGTGTGTACGCCCCCACCACCCCCTTCGCATCCTAGCTCCAGCCGGGGCCTGGGGAAGCGTTTCCTGGTTCCCAGACTTTACACGCCAGGGACTTATTTATTGCTGAACGTTGTTTTTTGTTGTGTTTTTTTCACACAACCCTCCCCCCATCCCAAGTCTCAGGAAAGCCAGGCGCCGGGAGCTTGGAGGAGCCTGGCCGGAAAGGGGACAATTAAATCCAGGGGAGAAAGAGTTAAAGCCAGCCCCCAGCCATTTTCCCACCCTCTACAATTCACCAGGAAATAAACAAGAAGGTTTGCTTCCATTCACCCTCGGAAAATTCAAGGATTTCCTCTGCTCGGGTGGGACTGTCCCCCAGATCCCTGGAGCCATAGAGTGGCAGGGCAGGAAGGGAACCCTGGGTGGGCAAGGGCTCCCTGTTGACTGGGAGAAGGCCTCTTGTTCTCTGTCTCCAGAAATTCCAGCTAGGTGGTCGGGGTCACTTGGGACTCTGGGAGACACCTGGGCCTATGGGAATCACACAAGTCACCCAGAGCCACTCAGTATAGAACCTTCCTCCAATCATCCTCCATTTGTTTCAGGGACTCTGATGCAGCCTTAGCAAGACAGCCCCTGACTCTAGGGGGGAGACCCACTCTGAAGTCCACAGTTGCACCTGCATTAAAGCGATGGGGACAGGCTGGTTGTGGTGGTGCACCCCTTTAATCCCAGTGCTTGAGAGGCAGAAGCAGGCTGACTCTGAGCTTGAGGCCACCCTGGTCTACAGAGCGAGTTCCAGGACAGCCAGGGCTACACAGAGAAACCCTGTCTTGAAAAACAAAACAAGCAAACAAACAAACAAACAAAAAAGGTCACACTATCTGCATGCCCCTGTGCAGCCTGGGCAGAAAGGTACTTGATGCCTCCAGGAAACAGAAAAGGGTGACTAGGGCTGCCAGGCAACTGGCAGGTAAAGTAACTGTCACATGCTACTTCCTAGGCTCTGGGACGCCCTCTGGGTGTTGTTGTTATTGTTGAGACAAACTGTCACTGTACAGGCTGCATTGGCCTTGAATCACAATCTTCCTGCCTCAGTCTCCTGAGTGCTGGGATGGCAGGGACACCCCACAATACCTCCAGATACACTGCATCTTCATCTGGCCCTTAGGGAAGGCCCTTAGGAAGTGGATGCCGTGACCCATGATTGGCTATCTGAAGCTGGCTTGGGTTAAACCCAGGGTTGAAGAAGGAAAAGAAGCTGCTGCAGCCGCCCTGGGAAGGGTGGACGGGTTCCCTGCTGGGAATGCTCGGAAGCCTGCCTGTAGGGCACAAGCTTCAAGCTTACTTCTAGGTTTGAAAACCCATCAACCCCTGAGCTAAAAAACCCCACCAGTTCCTGAGCTCAAAATCCCACCAATCCTGGGCTCAATCCAAGCTCATGATGTGGAATCTCCCCAATCTCCATCCACCCTGGAAAACTCTGCCCCCAAGAAACCCTATATAAAGCCTGTCTCCTGCTCAGTTCAGTGCTGTTTCCCATCCGAGCAGAGGCAACCACTCTCTTCTGTCTCTACCAATAAATCTCCTGTGCAAGGTTGGTTGTACAGTGTGACTTTGTGGTATTCCTTGGTTCCTGACTGCCATGATACCTTTCTTCCACTGGGGAAGCATTTCCCCTCAGAGCTGCAACGCTTGAACTCCCTTCTCCTGGCAGGAATGTGGTGGTGGTGGGGGGACCTAGGGCCTTTAAAGTGAAGACAGGCAAAAGGCTGAGAACTGGGCCGGCTCCTCATTGCTCACTTGCTGTAGCCCTGGCCCAGGTAGAAGACATGTTCTCAGGCCTGTGAGAAGGCTTAGAAGGTAATGAGCCTGTGGCTAAGTTCAGCAGCCTGAACTTGGGGCCCAGGACCCACATGGGGGAGGAGAGAACCAACTTCTAAAGCTTAGTCACTGACCTCCACCGGTGCACACATAGCGAGTGCCAACACACACACTCATGCACACACACACATATACACACATACATACACATACATGTATATATATACACAGACACACACAGACACACACGCATGCACACACATACTCACACATGAACATATATATACATATATACATGCAAACAGACACATATGAACACACACATAGACACACACACATGAACATATACATACACATATATACATGCAAACACACACATATGAACACACACACATAGACACACACTCACACATACACACAGACACACACACAGACATGCACACACACGCACGCACATATACATACACATATATACATGCAAACACACACATGAACATTTACATACACATATATACATGCAAACACACACATATGAACACACACACATAGACACACACTCACACATACACACAGACACACACACAGACATGCACACACACGCACGCACGCACATATACACACAAACATACATACACACATATATACACACACAGATGCACACACACGCCACAATAAAATTTAAAATTATATAGAATGCCTGATCTCCTTTCTTGCCTCAATGTTACAGTGGCCATAGGAGCTCCTTACGTGTGAATAAGGTGCAGAGAATAAGTATGCACCCTGGGGGAGACTGAGACCTAAGTTGAGGAAGGCTTCCTGGGTTTCCTCCCAGAGGGTTGAGGTCTCCCCACCCCCATGCTCCCTCTCTCACCCTTAAGGGCCCTTGGCTTAGAGTTCCACTATGATAAAACACCACAGCCAAAAGCAAACTGGGAAGAAAACGGTTTATTTTGTCTCACAGATTGTTAACATCTTTCGTCATTGAGGGAAGTCGAGGCAGGAACTGGTGTAGAGGCCATAGGAGAGCTGCCCTGCTTAATCCTAGCACTCAGGAAGCAGAGGCACCGAGAGTTCAAGGTCAGCCTGGTCTACAGAGTGAGTTCCAAGACAGTCAGGACTGCATAGAGAAACACTGTCTTGAAAACGATGACGACGACGATGACGACGACGACGACGACGATGACGACGACAACAAATGTTGTCCCTTTCCACGTGTATCTAGGTTGTTTCAAGCTGGCACAAATCAGTCGGCAGAAGTGTCTGTTCAAAAACCTGGCACCTGGCCAGGAGCCTCCTGGCCCTCACTACTGCTCATAAGCAGGCCCCAGCTATCACTACTGGGTAGTGCAGGGATGGACGGACGCAGACCCATGCCATGCCCTGGGAGTGAGCCACTGACTATGAAGATGGTCACAGTTGGCCAGGGATGGTTCTCAACTGTCTCCTACCCCAGGGTGAAGACAGAGGTTCCTTCTGTCTTTGTCCTATGGCTAGATTTGGCAGCTGGCAAACCTTGGCCTGCTGTTGGATTCCTGGGGACCTCTTCGATTGTGATTGGTGCTTTAGAGGAGGCCCTAGGGCAGTCTGGGTTCAGCTCTGGGCCATGAAGTAAGAGTTCACCACGAGTCTAGGTATGTCTTGGCACACCTGCTCGGCAGATCCACTGGGGAAGCAGGTTTCGTAAGGGAAGCTGGTTACTTACCTGCGTTGGAGATGAACCTAGAGTGACTGGAGGGCCTTTACATCTAATCTCTGGGGTGCTGGTCCAGCGATCAGGGTAGAACCTCCCGAGTCCATATTGGCAGCGCCTCACAGTGTAGCCTTAGTTGGGACTAACGTTTGGGATGAAGTAATTTAATGAGGAATCTTGAGTTGATGTTATCTGAAGTTTAGGTCACTCTCAATCCAATACCAGGTGTCTTTCCAAGAGGAGGGAAGAGGGGCAGCAGTTGGAGCAATGCTTGCATGGGCCTGGAGGACTTATAGGCACCGGGATCAGGAAAAGACAGGAAGGCTCCCACGCAGAGCCTGGAGGCCCTGCCACAACTCACCCCAGATCTTGGCAGAAAAACTCTTTCTTCCATAGCCCTAAAGCCTCTTGCTTTTGACACTTTGTTGTGGCAGCTGGGGACAATAACAAGAGTGCTGACTACTGGACACGGGACATGGGGACTGAACCACATAACCCTCTTGCCTCACATGACCAGGCGTTAACATACCTGGGTGTTCATACCGGAAGAGGTGGTGTTGCCCAGCACTGCAGATGCTTCCTGCTCTGAACTGTGCTCTTGACCCAGGTAAGGCGGTAGGGCTTGTGTCAAGTATATTTTAACAATATTTTTAAAAAGAAGGTCAGAACCTGTAAGAAGTGCTTTAAGGACTGCTCCATGAGGAGTTACAAAGTCAGACAATGGCGTGTCGTCATTGGGTCACACGGACCCCTACTCCCCCTCCCCCTGGCCAGGTCTTCACGTCTTCACAGCAGGCTCAAACCAGTACACACCTACAGGGATGGTTCTAAGAAGCCACATCTCTGTAGAGAGTGGCATAAAAACATCACACTATGGGCTGGTGAAGTGGCTTTGAGGTTAAGAGCACTGGCCGCTCTTCCAGAGGACCTGGGTTCGATTCCCAGACACCACATGGTGGCTCACAGCTGTTTGTAGCTCCAGTTGCAGTGGCTCTGGTTCCCTCACACTGACACACATGCAAAACGCCAACGCGCAGAAAATAAGTGGAAAAATGAATCTCTTAAGAAACATCGCACTATACCAACTCGTTGAATGATGGAACTTGTCACGGCAGCTGTGATGGGACAGGGCACATTGCAGGGGACTGACACTTAGAAGTAAGAAGAGAATTTGGGTAGTGGCTGAGCACTGGTCCCATACGTAGATTTCCTGTGGTCTATCGTGTGGCCTTGATAGACCCCACAAGGCAGAGCAGGGCTGAGCTCAGCTGTTTTAACAGTGTCCCTGGGATGAGTAAGGCTGTGAGTAATTCATTACTATGGAGGGAATGAATGGCTGGATAAACAAATGAAGGAAGGTATGATTCCAATTTCATGAAGCAGGATGCAAATTATAAAAACAGAGAAAAACAGGAGACAAGCAGGTCTCAGGCTGCCTTGCATCTTTGTGTGCACCAGTGTGTGTGCACAAGTATCTGGTGGGGCCCCATTCTGTGTGCGCGTGTGATGTGATGTGTGTATATTTGCACACATGATTGTGTGTAATTTTGTAAGTGTGCCACTTGTATGTGTGACCGAATATGTAACCATGTGTCTATTCATGTCACATGCCTGTACGTGACAATGTGTGTAACTGCGTGTGTATCCATGTATGAGTGTGCACACTTCTTTTGTTACTTCAGTGACTGAGAAACTCTTGAAATCACAGGAAAGATCCCTGGACATTCTATAGTGGTGTGTGGGGTTCTTTAGATTCACCCCCATGTTCTATGAGGGTGGGTTGGGTGGGGTCATTTTTAACCTGAGTATGGCTGCCCCCTCTACTCCCCAGCCCCTGCATACCCCCCATCCCCCTCCGTGTGTAGAGTAGAAAGCCTCTGTGACTGCCATGAACCTGCCGCCTATAACAGGATGATTCGGTGCTGGGAAAGGAGAGGCTATGAAGAAAGGATCCCTGATACCTCATCCTGCATGTGGAGGGAAAACACTGTGCTTGTCACTCAAAGGCTGCACGAGGCCTCTTTGTTCCTCCCAGCACTGATGGAGGGATAGAATTTATCTTCTCAGCAAAGGACGGGGCAAGGGTCCAAGCCTGGGCTGGCCCATTTTTATGTGACCAGAAGGACACTCCTCTCTGGGACCCTCACGCCAGGACATTGCTCTTGCCCCAGCTCCTTGGAGATGTTGTCAAGTAGCCAGTGGTTCACCAGGGTCGGACAAGGCAGGTGCTGTTTTGAGTATGTGCCAGGGGCTTGGCACAGCCACCAGCTGCCTAGTGACAACGGGGGGCACTGAAGTAGGAAGGCAGTAGTGGGCCCCTCTGGAGCTAGCTCGCAGTGTCTCTGTACGGGAAGAGGATCATGTCAGAGGGCAAAGTCTGGCCACTTGCTTGGCATCAGGGGGTGCTTGCCGGCCACTGAAGCTCTGGGTAGGGGACCCCAAAACCAGCATGTTCCTCATTGTCCCTGTCTCCACTCCACTTGGGCTCTAATCCTGGTTTCAGCCTCCATGACAAGCTGGGGAAGGTACATCCCCAACCTTCAGGAAGAGGGTGCTGGGCTGGCTGCAGCACAGGAAAGGGGCTATGCCACCAGGTTCAGGGATGGTTCAGTCTGGACAGGCCTGGGCCACCTTCTTTACCAAACCAGCTTCAGACTGGCCCCAGAAATGGGTCGGGGGGAGGGGTTTACAGCCTACATGGGAACAGAAACAGGGTCCATCTACTTAGCAAAAATGGGGAAACTGAGGACACTCAAGTCTGTGAGCAGGGTAGTGAGGTGTTCTGAGGGCACTGCCCCCTTCTCGCCCTCTCTGGTAGGGTCCAGCTTCAGAGGGGGTATGCTGGGCCCAGGCTGCAGGAGATTGGGTTTGTAAATGTCCTGACTGATTGGGATGGATAATAAAACTAAGAGGAAGTACCTGGAGTGTGGGGCTGGGCACTAGTCAGTTGAATGCTGTCAGGGCTGTCAGGGCCTTCTGGAGATGGCTGACTTGAACAAGTTAGGAGACTTCTTCTGGCCTGTCTAAAGTATCTGGGCCCTTGTGGGCAGCAGCAGGCCTGAGGGATAGGATTGTTGAAATGCCTCTGGGCCCTCATGACACTTGGCAGCTGTCATATGCCACCCTCATTTATCCCAGCCACAAGTCCTCAGCCCTCCCAACAAGACCATCAGGACCACTCCTTGTCTATAGGACATTTGTCCCTGGAGTGGTCTGTCATGTAAGTAGGTTTCTCAGGACTCGAGACTCCTGCTGGGTATAGGAAATCTCACACAGTGCAGAGACGAGAGCCCTGGATTTCTGCTAGCCCTGTCCTAGACTCCATGCTCTACACTGGAAGAGCCCGTAGGTCATGTGCTGCCTTTGCTGACCTCGGGCTCTCTAGCCACCCCTGCTCAGACCAACTATGGGGTTGGTGCCATCCCTCTGCCCATCCTCCTACTCACCTCCACAGTGGAGTCCATGGTAGACCTTATACATACAGAGCAAGTCATGGAGAACTGGCCCATCTCCGCTGGGTCTTGGGCTGTCCTCAATATCAAGGGACAGGAACCTTTTGGTTGCTGCTTAGGAGCCCGAGATATCCCCACACAAATGCTGTGGCCTCAGTTAGGGCGAGGCTCCCTGTATCTCTTCCAGGACTGAGTTGGGTAATCGAGTTTAAGGGCATCCCATCCTATTTTTCCCATGCCAGAATCCAGTGAGACTCAAAAGGAAGGGCGAACTGGCTTGGGTCTGAGACCCCTGTGACTCTCCCCCTAAGCCGCTTTTGCACTTGATCCTGTGACCTGTGGTCTCAGGCAGAGACCCCGCTGACAGTGAGTGGTGGTGGCCAGTGGAGTTCTAGTGGGCTGAGGGCCTTGGGTATCCTCACTCCCATGTCCAAGAGAGGCCTCTGAGGTTGAAGGTCAAGTCCCTTATCCTATGGCCAACTTGGCTGGGGTGCCTGGGAGGAACCTATGCTAATGGCCATTGTTTGTCCCTGTGGCTTTGGCATGCAGAGGGAGGACTGCCTCCAAGGAACTCATTCAGCTGCCTTAACCCAAGGCAGAGGGGCCTTGGCTGCAATACAAAGGCCTCTTTGTCTCTGGCTGCTGGACCCTGCAGCCCCACTGTCTATGTCTAGAGCCATTTTTCAGTGTTGGTGACACTGAGGTAGCTGGGAGGCAAAGCTTCCTCTCTACATCCATGACCAGCTACCCCAGGGTCTGAAAGAGTGGACATCCCCACCCTACCAAGCCTTGGTCTCTTGAAGTCCTCTGAACACCATCCTAGACCCAGGGCTTGAGGCCCAGAAGCACAGTACACAGGGCCTCTGGGCTCAGGGTAGCTCTATTCTATCATCAGCTCCCCCATCCATTGTAGAGGGCTTGCACCCATATGCACGCCTCTCCATCGGTTGAACAAGTCAGGATCCGCAGACGTCAACACTTCCTTCCCAACTTCCTGGGGGTACTCTCTGACACCCAGACACGTAGCCTAGGGCACCAGCATCCTTCCCATGGACACAGGGAGCTGGAACATCCCAGGCAAAGGTGGGGAGGTAGCGGCAGAGACAGCTTCCCCTTAACTTTAGTGGGCTCTCTGCAAGGTTGTGAGCGTTAGGTGTGCTATGACTGCCCATGCCAACCCTGGGAGTCACTGAGAGAGCCTGGACAGACCCTGTCTTGCCCTTGAGCTGCCAGGCTGGTGTGGGTGACACAGAATAAGAAACTGAGGCTGGGCAGACTAGCATGGAAATTCTAGAAGGGTGCAACATGTGTGGACTTCAGAGGCCCTGGTTGTAGACACCTGGTCAGGAGGGCACGTGAAGGGCCTTCCTATGCACTGGCTCAGCACTGGCAGGTGGCAGCAGGTGGCAGCTGTGGCTCCTGTGGCTCTGGCTGTGTTTTTTTTTAAGTATTGTAAAAGGAGCTCCCCCCGCCAGTCCACCCCGCCATGGCCTGGTGTCATGGGAACCAGTTCTGGGCCTGCACCTCTACTCCCAAGAGGCCTGCAGAGCAAGAGAAAGGAGGGACGGAACATCTGGGATGGGTGGTCCCTTGTTGATCACATGGCAAGAACCATGGGAACCCTGAGAAGGGAGCCCTGATTCAGCCTCTCCATGGTTTCCTCCAATCCTCTTACCAAGGCTCTTTGCTTACTTACGTTGAGCATAACCACACCCAGCATCTAAGTCCGGTCAGTTAGCAGACACTTGCACCTAGCGAGAATGGTGTTCTCGCCTCGGTACC